>NC_045566.1:31028832-31335975 GCF_009819795.1 Aythya fuligula | reverse complement strand
GCAGAGGACTCTGTGATAACCCCAAAATATCTTTCCTGAATTACAGCTACTGTTTACTGCTCAGTAGGCATGGCTTAGATTTTGCAGTTGATGAATTACCTTTTTTGTTCACCTACTTTTGAGAGACTACTTAAGATCCTTACCATCAGCATGTTGCTTGAACGTAATGTAGGAAATCATGCCAAGATGTCATTCAACTAGCAAAGCATCATACGTAATGGGACATCTAAGTAAGGATTTGGGGGAAGGGGGAAACTAACAAAAACATAAACCAACCTAGTTTTACTCTCTATCATTCCACCTGAAGAAAAAGAACAGCCTTTTTCTTGCAGCCTTGATGAATAGAATATGAACTTACACCCCAGGTACACACCAGGGTCTGTCACTTCTGTAAAAAGAGCCGATACTGGTAAATCCTTTCAGTCTTAGGTCCGGCTCTGCTTCTTATGAAGGGAACTAGACCTCTCTGACCCTGAGAAGTAACACTCAAATGAACTTTGTTTTTTTTCTATTGCTTCAGTTTTGCAAGAATCTCAAATCTCATCAGGTCTGAGAAACTAGGTCTTGTAAACCCACATGTTTTGCTTTAATTCTCACATCCAGGTCATATTGTCTAGGTGACTGTGGCTTTAATTCAGTTTTCACTATTTTTCACTATAACATTCAAATGGTTTTTAGGATGTTTCAAAGGGTTCATGACATTGTGACCAAAACTTTTTATCGTTATCCTTTCAAAATCCTTTCAAAAGCCATCTGAACCAAGAACAAAATCATGACAACTAAACGACCAGCTTCTTGCATTTATGTACCTTCTTGTGCTTAAAGGATTCAGCATGTCCTGCTGGTCAACATATGAAGAGACTTACACATACTCATGAGTAACGGTGTACTTCCAGAAATTCAGAGGAGCAGAAAAAAGGCTGGAAGAATATTAACAATCGGATCCTTCAACCTCCATAAAGTTTCTTACCTGTTGCTGACTGCCTCATCAAGCCAGGCATAAGGGAGAGACAGCAAAGAAACATTTAGAATTTTTAGTACATTTCACAAGTTCTTACAAGTTAAACGGAGGGTGCTAGTCAGTCGCAAGCAAGTTATGTTTCTAAGCCCCTTTGTTTTTTAAATATAAAATGTAACTCAAGCTTTTAAGTGTCTTTTTGTTATGAAGAGTTCAACTTAAGCTCTGTGAAACATTTTTATGTTTAACCTCAGATTTTTTATTTTTCGCTGGAATTCAGTGGTCAAGATAAGTCAAACTGAAATGAATCAAACTGTTACTTTGATTCATTTAAAAGGCTTCAGCAACCAATTCTAGAGATTCACCCAATTCTGAAGTAGTAAGGACAGGTTCCAAGAATATTTGTCAATAAATACTCAATCTATTCACAGAAGGATAAAGCAAGCAATGCACAACTGTTATCAAAATATTATACAAATACGATTGCTGGCTTGGGTGAATAAAATGGATTTTGGCAGAAGGCAGTATGTTAAACTTGCATTTAAAGAATAATGATACTGAAATTTCAAGGCTCCTGTTTGCAGCAAGAGAGATCTAAAAAAATCAGAGTTCCCTCTTTCTTTGTCTCTACCTTAGTAACAGTAGGAAGTCTTAGTAACTCTTAGTAACATTTCCTGGTTATAAACCAAATATGATTCAAAAGAAAACTAGAATGTTGCTGAAAGTGTGATCTAACCATGTTTAGCTAAAGGAAACATGTTATAAGCATTTTCAAATGCCTGTCCTATAATTCAGTAAAAACACTGTCAACATGAAAAGAGAATTGAAAATTAAGTCTAATTATAAGCCAATTAAAAATATCAAATAAATTATAATCACATTTAACATGAACACAAGCAGTTTAATTGAATTTCCTACAAGTTCCTGAGACTAATGGATCACAGCATTTAATAGTAACCCTAGTAGTCAGCAGTTGACTACTACTTACTGCTGACACTCGTCCGTTGTCAGGGTCCCACTCTGGTTAATGCATATACTAGCACACTATCATTTCTCCCAGCAGCTTCTTTGGAAGAGTGTTCATCTCAGAAAATGAAGCAGTCAGAGCATCTCCGATTGAACAAATGGGAAATACATTGTAACTTGAGAGACAAATAGCAGTATTATGCCCAGTTGGCACTGCAATGCAGAAACATTTCTGCATATGCACACAAAAGGCATATACAAAGTTAAAGCTACAAGCCTTTTCATGATGCATTTTCACTTCCACGCACACAAGCATCTTAGACATCTTATGCTTTCTGAAACCCATTTTTAAATACAAGGTTGTACTTCCACAGCCAGACACATTCATAATGAAACCATTGCAACATGAACTCTGCACAAATGGAGAATTCATGAGCTAAACTAAATAGCTGCAGAAACTAATATTAGCAATCCTTCACCTAAAACCTCTTAGCAAGTTTAATGGCTGTACAGCTACGATGCAAATGGTGGTTCTAAGTTCCCCAACAAAATCAGCTTCCTTATATAAAAGGTACTGCTGGGGTTGCATTGTGACAGAACTGTATCAGAGCATTTTAACAGAAAGTCTGAGATTTAAGAAAAGCAGAAGTATGACATAGTATGTCACACAATAAAGAAAAAGTTTAATGCAAAAAAGTGACTTAAAGGCATCCTTCATTTTTCCTCAATTATAAGGCAGCTTTACTGAAACAGATGGTTCATATGCAAAAGGCAAAGGACAGTCTCTTGAGAACTTCCTGATAACTTGCATAGTACTCAATATTATGTGTAAAATAAGTTATCATGTATTACAAAAGACATTCTTTGTGTAGAAAGATTATGACATTCTCTGACAATTTAAAAAAGATCTGCTAAATTAAAAGTGTACTATCATTATAATTGTATTAGGACAAAGCTCAAAGCTGTAGCTCTTATTTCAGTGTCAGTGAATTTCTTGTCTCAGTTTATTTTTATTTTATTTTTTACCCTAAAGCCAAAGCTATAAATGCAGGCCTAATTATGATTATTAATTTGTAAATGACAGCCATTACAAATGCCAAATGAGAGTAATTCCGGAAATTATTGACAATTCATGAAGACCAAACCAACCAAACTGGGACAGGTGCTGAACACAAGAACTTGTTTACTCTGCTTATTCAAGTTATCCAATCACTGCTGTTCCTCCTGAGGAAGAGGCCTTAATAACAGGGACTGCTGTTTGAAAGATAGCAGCTGAGAGAGACTGTATGGGCCTCTCTTCCATGAGATCCATATGAAAACCTAGAGATAGCCATCCCTCTCTCTCTTACAAAAGCCATTTCAGTTTCTCCACTGCCATATCTACCTCTAGATTAAAAACTGAAGCAGTTAGAATACATTTTGCACACCTCAGAAGATTTGCAAGCAATGTGTAAAAACAAGAAAAAAAAAGAAAAAGAAACAATAAATTTCTTCCTCTTCACTTTGATGCAGACATGAAGGAGATATACAGCTATCCTTAACAGAGGAATTCAGGAAATAAGTCACATCTTCATTGCATGTTTTCAGACAGTTTTCATTTAAAATATTAAGATCTAAGCTATTCAGACTATTCCAGAACAACTTTGAGTCGTCTCAGATTTCCTTCTATAGGAAAAAAGCTTTAGCTTGAGATCTGACTTGAAATGGACAGAACAGACAAGTATATTCTTAAATAGTGTTACTATGCTGTTGTATTTACTGGTGCTTTCTCTCAGGTTTAATTTCATGTCAAAATTCTTAAATACACACCTAGGAGACTGTCTAGATTTTGTTGAAATGCAAATCATTCAACATGTTCTAGTGGCTCATTGAAGACACAAACATAAGTACGAGACTGAAAATCCATTAAAAGACTGGAAAGCTATTTTGAAGAAATTTTAATACAATGGTAGCCTGGACAAAAACACTTATTTTCCCTTTGTAGTTCACCTAAACTACAAATAGTACAGTTTGCCTGAATTGTTACGGGTGGGGGCTTGACATAATTTTGCATTCTAGCAGACTGGAATCACCATCACATCAGATTGGAATCACTATTACATAACTTTACAACTTGTCTTTGATTTCCCCTCCTTTCCACCCCTAAAAGTGAGGTTTGCAAGGCAGTACAAATCAATACTTAATGCATTAATTGAATAACTGAATAAAAAATCATTGCACAAAAAATGAAAAAAATTCAAATTCCTGTTTAAGAACAGTGCATTATGTACTATGAGTTAGAGCAGGAAATATCTTGATCATGCCACACAAATAACATCAATAAGAGTTTCAAAATTTGTTTGCAAAATTACTTTCTTTGCTACTAAGCTAATAAAACCCTATTAAACTTCTCCTTATCATGGAGACTTTTTACTTATTTTTTAATTATTTATTTTAAACAGCTTTGATTTGGATTTCTTTAAATGTAGAAATTAATTTACTCATCTAAAAAATTTCACACTACAAAAGTTTTAATCAGATCAACAAAAACGTTGATTTTTAGGGAGTCTAGCAATGTTCTCTGAAACTATGTTGTTGGCCAGTCAGCGTAGGAAAATCCAACTGTACCCCAGCATGCTGAATATTGTTTGGAACTCAGCACATTTGGCCATTTAATTGGGATGGAGTTTGGCCTAACTGAAGTGGGAACCTTGCACAATCCACAATGGACCCTAATAAAAATCAGTGATTCTAGACAGGAAAACTTTGGTGATTTCTCTTAGATAGTCTTCCTTTTAATAAGTGTTTCCTGTAGAAAATTAACCCCGCTTTGTATTGATGAGTTCTAACTGTGTTTGCCTATTGGGATTACCTCATCTGCCCATCCCAATAAATTTATAATGTTTATAACATACATACCAAGATAAAAATCAGTTGACAAAAATTCTTTGGCTCTTCATTTTGAAATGTAATAAAATGAATCTTAGAGAAAATTCCATTTGATTTGTTATGGTTTTTAGGACGTGCAGAAAGAAGCAGATAGAGGAAATTAATTTCACGTTGCTTTTAGTAAGGCATAAGGGTTTAAAGAAGGCCAACTTGCAGCATAACTTCATGGTAGGAAGATGCTGCATCTCTCTATATCCAGTTGCCTCCATGGTCTCATGTGTCTGAACTTCCTGATCCATACTATCTCAAAACAGTACAACTGTTTCTGAAGTTTATAAATTGAATTCAGTCTAATAGTTTCAGTATGACCTACCAACTTGTTATAGCAATTGCAGCAAAACACCTTGAAACTGGCAACAATAGAAACTAATCAGAGACGAGTGAACACTAAACAGCAGGCCTTATAACTTCATGTGGGCCCATACCTAAACCACCAATGAATGGCAATGTTATTTACTAGAAAGGACCCAGGGTACCTTTTCAGTTGTACCAATATGGCTGCTGTTCTTAAAAGCTAAAAGCCCAAAGTCTCCACAGTGACTTTTTTTTGTTATCTCTGATGGGATTAAAAACAGTCATAAAGGTATCACGATATTAGATGAATTTTCCCCACTCGTCATTAATTCTTTCTATTCCAAGCTCATATGATTATCTGTGTTCTGCAGTTTTAACAAAGAACTACCTTTGGATGATCCTTTAAAAAGTATGCGTTCTAAAAAGCAGAGTAACACTGGCACACGAACTATTTACCAAAAATGAGCTTTGCTGACCATATCACTAAACAGAGTTCAAGCCATTGCAGTGTGTCAAAAGAGAAAAAGCAAAACAGCAGCAAGAAATTTCCAAGACTGAGTCATTTCAGGCTCATTTAAGTGCTATAAGAAAAAAATGTGGCCTCTGTTTTAAATTGCCTCTTTAAAAGTCATATTCAGTCTTACTGTAGTACAAAAGGCTTTATAAAATCCCTATAGATGTCAGCAAGTTGAAATAAGAACTATTAAGTAGTTTTAATGCATTAAAGCAAGGTCATTTCTAGTTGTCCCACTATGTACTTTATATTGCTCTGAATGTAAGCATACATTTGCTGCCTTTTTCTTTTTTTAATAAAAAGTGTTTTTTTCAGTATTACCAGTCAAAGAGCTCTTGAGCCAAAAGGAAATATGTTAAATGTATGTTGTATATCAGTTTTACTAAAGACGAGTCTGCTGTATTGTAAACGTGACAAAGATTAAAACTAGCAACAAGTGTTCAGACCAGAAGGTTTCCAGTGAATCAGAACAGGAAACCAATAAAGCGATCAATGGGAGGTCATGACTTTTTGATCACTGCACTATATGGTTAAAGAGTGTTTTTGATCTACTGCCGTATAATCAAATTAAACTTTGAAGTTCTGTATCAAATACGCAATTGAAATAGTAACAGTGCTAAGGAAGTAACCAACTTTTAAATTACAAATATTTTCAAAAGAAATCAGTCTTCAGTAACTCTAAGTCAGATTTCGTCTATTCAGGGTGTTTTTCTAAGATCTTGCCAAATTTATTTTAATGAGATCATATATAATTCCAGAAAAGTTAAGCTGACTTAACCCTGAGAAGTTTCTGTAAGTAGCTAGCAGGTAGGTGGAAAGTTCCCAGAAACTCTTCCCACATGAAGTTCTAATGAAGGTGTTTATTTGGAGTGAGGACATAGCAACAAAAATAATTTAAAACAGCATGATCACACTGAATGTACTGCAATTATCACAGACTTATATCCAAGGAACTACTTAAATCTCACTGCTCCTTCTTCCTACAGAGCACACACATCTATAAATAGAAAAATTACTGAAACTTCAAGTGTTAACTAGAATGTACTGGCTGATACAGAGACTGAAAATGTACCCATAATGGGTACAGTTACAGGAAATGATCATTTCGCACTTTTACTCTGTCCTTTTAAAATAGGAGTTAACCTTTGCATTTTTATCAGACTATGTAACTTTAATTTCATGGATCAGAGGCAAAAATAACTTCTATCCATGCTACCTGCTATTCTGAGAGCAGTAAGGGAATTTTAGGATGGGTTTCTACCATGTTCACTGTTTGCTCCACATACAAACACACTAATACATAGCATTCTTCTCCTGAGCTTGTTTCTCAAGTAAAAAATAGATGGCACCTGTGTTACCACTGTATATGCAACATCTTTCCATCTTAACTGAGCAACTACTCAGTTAAGTTCAAACCAGGACCACAATCCCTCCCTCTATTCAATCCAAAAACAGAACTTGATTTGTAAGCAGCAGCACAGTACAGGTCCTGACAAAGCTCTGTGTAGTACAGCAGAGAGGTCACACACCTTAAGCAACATGCAAGGAGAGCAGCGTTATTGCCATGATAATGAAATACTGTTACCTATAATCAGTTCACTTCCTTTGGCAATCCAAACTCTAAACAGGGAGTACAGTTAGGTACAGCTTGCTACATTCAGTTCTAATACTGCAATCAAGAACTAGTATATTTCTCCACAAGACCAATCTGAAGCTCAGGTACTGTAGGATACAAACAGGGGGAAAAAAAGGGAAGTGTTTCTACAGAGAACAGTCACCAGCCTTCATTTGATCACTGAATCTGTCAGTGGCAGTGAAACAGTTAAGATTCATATCTAAAACTGTTGCCCTCATCTTCTAGTCCTACTGCAGTAATCAAATTCATACCTGCTCTAAGGTGACACTGCATCACTGTTCTTGGTTACACTGTTCACTTATTTTATTGAAGATGTTATTGAGAGGCATGTAGCTGATACGAAGATGAAGGTAGAGTCTATGGCCAAAGGTTTGTGGAACAGAGTAGCATCATTATGAAATCAATCATGCTTTTTGGACAAGTGTAGGATATTTGTGTTAACTATGAAAACCCATTCAAAATGAATCAAAATAAACAACTGATTTTCACAAAATACACACACAGATTCCACTGTGCAATAGAACTTCTGCCTGTTCATTGCTTAGTTAAGGCAGATAGTCTTTAAAGCCAGCTGTTTTGTGAAGAACAGGGTAACTAAGTTGGAGAAAGTAATGGAAAGTATTAAGTCTCCCAATCTGTTCAGTCTCACCTTCTGTAACAGTCTGGGGATTATCAAGCCAGCATAACATCTTTGATTCTTAAGTACATGCTGAAATGAAGAAATAAAGCAATTCACTTTTCTAAAGCATACAGTATATATTTAACTATCATGTGTAGACAAAGCTGCTACATTAGACTGGGTGTTTGCAAACCACATGACCTCACAAACGCTATCTTATCACATCACAGGTTCCTCAGACTGACCACAACCACTTAAATCAGACTCCGCCAGCACAGAGACTCTATCTTTGACACGTACTAGTAGAGCAACTACATTTTTAGCTGTCCAGCAGCCTTGCAAGAACTTTGCTTGTGGGGAGGGAAAATCTGATGGTCTGTTGTCCGACTGTGCTTGCAAGATATGGTCGAAGAAAAGCACATGATTTATTGTGCTATAAACTTCTACCACAAGTTGAAGCACTTGCTTTGTAAATCTGAGGGTTAACATATTTCCTTTCAGGGACAGCATTTCTTATCAAGTAAGAAAACATTTAGAGAAACATATTTTGAAAGCATTTGTCCAGTACAACGAACTATTGGAAGGTGAGGTGATAATGTGATTCTGGTCATTATTGAGAAACAAGCAGTACTTTTAACAAGCACTAGTTTTAGCGAAAACTGAAATAAGAACAATGTAGAAATTGACTGAAATCTTAGAGATTGGCTGTTTTTATGAAAGCAAGCATGAAAAGTGACAATCATAAAAAGCCAAATACATATCTGCCTGGACAGTACACAGCATACTCCATGGACAGTAAGCAGCACGCTTCCAACCTTTCATGAATCTCATTATTTCCAGGAGACAAGGAGGGGAAGTAAGTTGATGAGACTGAGTAGAAGAGCATTATATCCAACTATGGATGTTTCAAGAAAAATAGTAAGCCTTTTCGGACTTGCTGTTCTCACCCCAATTCTAATGAAATAAGTTACATATTTCTTTCCAAGATCTAAATGCTGATAAGTCTGATCTTATCTCATTAACTCATATGATTTGATGCACGCAAGTCATTGCCTTATAAATACGTCTTCAGTGAAGAACTTTATTTCTCATAGCTTGAACTAGAAGGATTAACTGTGAGAAATTAATTCTATGTCCATCACCCAAAGCTATGTATAACCTTTAAAGCTCTGAATGGGTGGAAGATGTGTCCACACTGCGGTCACTTATGACAGTAAAGCAGTACAGGCACATCCAAATTGAGTAGCTGGATGACAGTAGCCTAAATACAGCAGAACAAAGCTCAGTTGTTTACCCTGCTTATGAATGTAGTCTAGTGATGTTTCAGATTACAGAGCATTTGATTTGCTAAGCATTGAATTCGACTCAAAGACAACCTAATAACAAAATGAAGAAGAAAGGAATAATACTCCCTGCTGGTATGCCACCACCAAAGCCAGATGCTATTGTTGAGAGAATCAGGAGCTAGGAATTTTGCTAGGAGTGATCAACCGATCTCATGCTAATCAACTGGCCACAAACAGCAGTGTTATTTTGTGCTCATCCATAGTTAACACAGTCGTCATTTAGTTGCTTGTACAACAACTAAGCTGTGCTTGGGACCAGAACCACTCACTGTACCATGCTGATTTAAGATTAACCACTAAAATAAAAATAAGGAGGAAATAAACGAGCACTTTTTAAACAGAGCTTACCTTCAAGTTCATGGTATTTAAGACCAAAGGAACTGTTAATGTGGTTTAACTTTCCTCCTGCAGCTGACAGCACACTGAATTCTGTTTGGTTGTTGTATTATGTGGCCTATGCAGGTTTTCTTCATCCTTCACACTGATGGCTACAGTGTACTTTCCCTTCTCCATTTTAGTTTCAGCAGTGGTAAGTCTAGAAAGCTACCCTAAGTTGCAAGATGTAGCTTTAACTTGTAGCTTTAGCCATATTACCAATTACTCCTTTGGTCATATCTTATGCATTATTTATCCTCAAAGTAATTACCTAAAGTGTCTTCAATTTTATCACATAAGCAAAATCTTTTAAAAGCATAGTATTTAATCCCTAACTTTTATATCTCTTTTCATTAAGAGAATCTTAAAATGCAAATTCACCAGGAACAAGATCAGACCATGAGATAACACCTGTATCACAACCTTACTAACTGCATTAGGTTCTTACAACATAATATCAGATCCATTCTGAGATAAAACTCTGGGAATGGAAAGGTAGTAAACTAGTGGTCACTACTTCTTTGAGAAGCCATCAAGTTTTCAAGATACTAAAAGTGAGAAATTTAAAAAACACAAACATAACCCTTTTTCTGCATTGTCAATATGCAAGAATTTAATCACCAGAATTTCCCTTGAAGTTACCATTCTAAAAACCTCAAAAAATCATTTTGGAAAATAATGCTCTAGCTGCATCTGTCATCTTCTTTTCCATCAGCCATACTGAGGGCAGTTCGCAGAGGGTTTTCTAACCTCTTGAATACTTAACCTTCGTGGCACGCTAGTATCAGGATTTTGTTTTTCATTCAAACACCAAAAACATATGCATAAGATTTTTATATTCAAGAGCTATCTCATCCTTCCTTCATCTCAAAATATTGCAAGTATTTATTTGTTAAAAACATATATCATTACAGAAGAACAGTTAGGGCAAAACTAGCTCCATATCCTGTCTCTGATGTTGGTCAATAGCAAATGCCTGAGAAAGAATAAGAGGCAGACAGCAATATTTCCCAGAACGTTCTCCCTGGCCTTTAGCAAGTAGCTCATTTTTCAGTGATGCAAGTGGCATCTATGCAACTTCAGGAATTTATCCCTGCCCCCATTTCACTTGAGGATCTTGATTTTTGCACTGGAGAGAAGTGAGTAAATGCTCCTTATTCATCAACTACCAGATCCCTGAAGTACAGATAAGTGTGAAAAATGATTTTAAATATATCAGATACACTCCTGCCTTTTATATGCCTAAATTTATACTGCAATAAATAATTGGAACTGCATTAAGAAAACTAAGTGAGCAAAATCAGCACCTTAGAAGTGAAATTTCAGACACACTCTAGTATTTGGAGGGTCCACTGAATGCTACTTTTTTGAAAACTGAAATTGGAGCTCTCCTGGACAATGACAATTTCCATTGGCAACTAAGAAAATCTCATGATTATTCACCCCTTAGACATTCAGTGCCATTCTATTATTCTTGCATGCTGAGTTTTATACTCTTCTCAGTGATCCTCAAATATTAAGGAAGAACACATACTGAGTGAAAGAAGCAGTAAGTTTCTGTCTGCTGCTGCTCTCCTTCATAAAGCTATCCCCCAATGCATATGTACAACATGCAGTAGTGACAGCATGGAATAATGCTCTACAATCCCAAATTGTAGAGGCTACATGCTTCATTGTATTTGAATACATACTAGGAAGAATTTAGGTTATTATGAAAATTGTGCTAAGATTAAAGACTTAATAAAAAAGAAACTGAAATTTAACAGCAAAACAAACTCATTAAAACATTGCAAGAGACACAAAAATCAGCTAGCAGTATGACAAGGACAAGTTTTTACACAGTTTTGCTTTGAATACAATTTAACCTTAAGCACTTCAGTCCTAAATCACAAAGTCTGTAAGACTGGAAACCACTTGCTTCTGTCTCCAAAGGTGTCTTGTGGTCTGCCAGTGTAGCTTGTGGGTAAGCATGTCAATTCTAATCTTTTGTACCACTCCTGTAATCTAGGTAACACATATGAGCCTTGCAACATCCAACAGGAAGCAGACACAGCTGCTGTGTAATTTATATAAAATACTGCATGTACAGAGGGATAGTATATGAAATACAGAACTTAAGCACTTTATAAATCATTTAATCTCATTCAGTTTGAATTAAAAATAAAAAAAGTGGCAAACTACAAAGTACCTCCTCCCTTTTCTTCCTCCCACTATGTGATTTATGTTGAAATGAACAAGGACTAGTTTATGATTTCAGTTTTCCTTAAGCCCTTTGAATTTCCATTAAGGAAAATAAAGCAGCTCAACATTTCCATGTATTTTCCCCCCACAAACATTAACCATTCACCTCCATGATACCTACTGAAGTGAGACAATTTCTTGAATAGTGAAAATGTTTCACAGAAAATGCTTTTACTTAATACCTCAGAGTCTAATCAAAGGACACTACTGAAGTACAAGCACTCAGTACACAATCTGACAATACATAACCCGTTACAAATCTTGCAGTGCCTGTAAACTTATATCATTAGCATTACATCATTTAGAGCAGGTTAAATTGTAAGGTCAAATGACACTCATCTGATCTGACTTCTGTGCCAAAGACAGGGGAACCAAGCTTACTGTATTTAATGACAAGTAATAAAGCTGCTTCACAGGAACTGCAGCCTGTCAGAGGTCAGAAAAGACACGCCAAAATTAATTATGTAGATGGCAACAAAAGGCAGAGGATTGGAAATAAAAAATTTTAAAAGATAAATTCTATAATCTTACATTCTATGCAGAGTTCTGATAACATAGCTTATTTGGGTTACTTTTCTCACCTGTTCCAGTATAGTAACTGAAATTTGGGTGTCGACTTTTTTCCATTACAAAGTCAAGATGTACCATATCAGCAGCAGCCTGTTGCTCCTGCTCTGTAGTAGCACACCCACAACCCAACTTTTCACTGGGAGGATTCAGCTTGAGACCCCAGGCAGCATTAATAACCAACTCCTGCTGCCCCACTCTAATTCCATCCTGTGATGTGATCATGCCAGTGAAAGGTTTCCAGTAAGAAACACTGGAGAGTATCTCACTACTCCAGGTTCCACTGATAATAGGGACACATGCACTCATATTTCTGGCCAAAGACAAAGGTGTTTGTCAGAAGGCTAATATGGACTTCATTCCAATTACTTGTATTCATTCAATACATGATTTTTCATTATTTTGTTCCAGCATTCAGATTGAGAACCTGCAATTCTTCTGATGTAAATTTCTGTAAGAATTCAGTACTGCAAGAAGTGTTCAGCAAGGAAAAGCGTTCAACAAACAGAATCATCAATAAGTATCTTGGCATCACCAAGAACCTTGTGTCACTTCACCCAACTGTAACTTTTGCATTACTTGGTGTCCAGTTTAAAGTTCTGCAGGTAAAATATATGAAGTGTTAACTCCATATAGTCGCTAGGAACTCTACTGCTTTACCAGTGCCTTTTACCTTTAACCAGCTAGGAGGCTGCAGTCAGCCTATCACCATGTCTTCAGGAAGATGAATTTGCAGAGTTATTTATAACTTTTTTTTTGTCCCAGCTTTTGCAAAAGTAGAATGAAAAAAGCAGCCAAGTAGTATGGTCATTAATGGAGCTACACATGAAGACATTTCAGTGTAGATTTCATAAAGTTAGTTTATTTTAATTGGTAATGACTGAAGTATACTAGTCCTAGCATTTAGCAGTTGAGAGCAAACATTTTTGCCTCTTCTTATTGCCAGTTAAATTTTACTTTTCCAGAAAACACTGCAAATGAAGTTCCTCACTTAGCAGCTATGTTGATTAAAGACTTCATTGGAATCAACCTACCCATAAATACTACCTACATTTCAGACTTAATCTTACATTATGATAAAAATCAGCCCAGTGGGTTATGCTCAAAATAAAGCCTTAAATATTACTTTCCGTCCATAAAGCCTGATTGTGCCTGAACTGTTACTTTCCCTCTAAAGTTTCTATTTAAATACTAGACAACTAGATATATTAAAGTACAGAAAAAAGTGATTAGTAAACAAGGACTTTCAGGATTAAAGAAACTGTAAGGAAGCATTCACAGATGCTATCAGTTTATAATTTGCTTAGTATATACGGGTTTCTTGCTGCTGTTTCTATATATTCTAGAATGAGATATTTTGTTCCTAAAATTTAATTTCGAAACTAGGTAAGCAGTAAGCCATAACGAAGTGCACCTCTGGGAGAGAAATGCTCTTCTACATGGAATTATGTGAACTCTAGTATTGTAGAGATTCATATACTCCCTAGCTGGCCTTTTCTTTTGAGCCTAACCTTCCTTCCAACCCGTTCACAATAAAAACAAACAATTGTTTGCCTTCCTGAAAATAGTGTTGCTCAGACAGGCATATGACAATTGCTTGTATACAGAAAATTATGCAACAGCTTTCCAACGGTAACCCTACTTCTTCTCCAAAGCTTTTTTTTAATCTTTTAAATTTACACTGAGTAGAATCAGTACAGGTTTATTTTATTTTTTTCATTATGCAAAATACACAAGTTATCTGGCTTTCTGGGAATTCTACAAGCAATTTTCTCATACAAAGCAAGCTAGTTATAGTCCTTTTATGGAAAATGCCAGGTTATTGATTTTTAAATTTATTTTTTAAGTGAGCTTAGTGATCAGTAGAAGTGCTGGACTGATGGCCCTAGAGACTATCTTCTATCTATAGAAGAGACAGCATTCCTCTGCTATATTATAACTCTCAAAGGATGGGTCGTAAGAGTTTGAATCTACTAGGGTTGTTCCAAAAACAGTAACTACACTTCAAGAAAGGATGTGCTTAGTTAACAAAACCAAAAAGACAAACAAAATTAATAGGTTGTATTTGTCTACAATACTATAATTTTAAGCTACACTATCAGAGCTGTCTAATAGAATGCATATAGAAACATGCTAAATTGCAAAGATGACTGGGCATTTTGCACATAACAGTGTTAAGTAAAGATATTTCTTCACAACATAGGACAAACTGAAATGAGCCAGTGAGCACAGCAGTTACACAAGCCATTTCGGAATCAAGACCTTCTGATCTTTTTAACTAAGAGACAGTTACTACAGCTATTAAAGCAAGGAAGTCTGAAGACAAATTTCATAGGCTAAAGGTTTTGGCAGTTTAAAACTTAATCTGTTAACTGATATTAAGCAAGCATCCTTTTTCTTTTTAAGCAATCTTGGTACGCTACCACATAAAATTCGTCCTCACAATAGCAACTACAAAAAGATCTCCGCAGACTCTTCAGCTTGTACAAACGCTGTTTAGTTTCTAACTGAATTATCCTCAAAAGCTGTAATAAATAAAGACAAAGGGGCTTATTTTCATGCACATAGCTCTGAATGCAGCAAACACAACACAATGTATGATCAGCTCATGAAATTAAGGAGAAAACAAGATGGAACATGCTGGTCTCATTTAACATCAAGTCATATAATTAAGGAGACTTTTGTTCTTACATCCCAGGATACAAGGGCAAGACATATACAAAAGTTAATTTTATTCATTTAAAATAATTTACATTGGCAAAATCAGGTTCTGAAGCTATGATAGCTACTAGAAAAGCAAGACCTGCTACGTTTAAAATGTGGCAAAAGGTGCAAGTGATCAGACACTAGAATTTTATCACTTACCTCATGATGCAGCTCGGCTATCTGATCTTTCAGTTCTCTGATATACTGGTTAGAATCAGAATTATTAAGCTGCCCTTGAATTTTTCCTTCTTCTTTCTGTTTTGATTTAAAAAAAGAATCTTATTCAAATTGTTCACAGATATGGTATATTAAAATTCTATTTTAACTGCTTGCTTTTTGTCACGTACAGACAACATTCACACACACACACGGACACACACAAACCATCCAGCACTTTGCATCTGGTTGAAGTTACCAGCAGGTATAAGTAGTACAGACCAAGCTGATGCCCTGGGAAACACTGTATGAAAAGGGCTCCTCTGCCAAGTAAAATAATTATTGTGTAGGAACCCCAGAGAGCAAAAGTGAAGAAAGGAATGTTCTTTATTACCAATGCTGTAAGAGGTATAATGACAAATTGGCAAGTAAAAAAAAAAAGTCAGGGATGAAGAGGTTTGTCAACCTAATGTAGCTCTTAAGTGCCAATGACATCTTCTTGAGCATCTTGAAACGTGAAAGCTTGCAACGCTTTCAGCTTGTCTCTAAAGGGAATCCTAACATGACTAAACCAAATTCTTAGCAGATCTCAGAAAGATAACCACCTGCTGCAGAGAACTCTTTTCTGAAAGTAGCCCATGTCTGCACTTTGCTAGGTACAAGTCAGCATCTGTAGGTATGTTGTAATGTGTGCCTCTACCCTCCAATGAATAATTTCCAAAGCAGCTATCAACTTTGGAAGGTAGAACCACCTTGATTTTATGCAAGTCTTTAACCTAACTGTAAATCACATACAACCAGAAATCTATAACAAGAAGATCTAGCTTCTCTACCTGTAGCTCATTTTGCTGAATCTCTACATATGCTTGAAGAATGCAAAAAAAAAATCAACAGGGAAGCTTGAAGTTATTTGCAAATGGAATTTAAATACCCTGTAGAATGAGAGGTGTCAACTGTTCTTCAAAAGACAAAGCAAAATCTTTAACAGATAGCTTTCCCTGAAACAGCACCAGGACACAAATATGTATCAGGACAGTATTTTGCATTCCAAAATCGTTTTGCTGAATGAAGAGAACAACCCTGCATAGTCTAAGTGTTGGCAAACTCAAAGCAATTTCTCTTTTAGAAACGTTTTCTTGCACAGCATACATTACTAGAATGACTTTCTTATATTCACTGTTAATTCACATATGCACTGTTACACCATGTTTTAAATTAATTGCACAAACTTTGCTTCCTAGGCAATCCATGGCTCAAATTTCCAAAAAAAAAAAAAAGTAGCAAGTATTTTTCCCATGCTAAATAGATTAAACAACAATAAAAAAAGCAAACAAAGCTTATCTCCCTTTATAAGGATGAGTATTGGTACTGAGAAATCCAAACAGACGCAGAAGCAACAAAACTTGCAGACCAAAAATAATGCAGTTTACATTCATACACAGAAAAGGCTTCATTGGTGTTAAGATTCCAGACAAGAAGGATTGTATCTCTTGCAACAGCAGAAATGTACATGGGAGAAACATTAATCTAAATCCTTTATCTCCATTTGAAATGGACTTTTCCATTTCAGCCTCTGGTACCTTGGATTCCAAATTATGATGTAACCATAAACCACTGTATCATAAAGCAAAGGTAAAGTCAGATTTTTACCATAAATTTAAGACTGGTGCCATAACCCTTTTAGAACACGTAAATACCTGGGTTTACATTGGAATCGAGTGCATGGGAAGACACAAAACAGGCATTTTCTGATTAAATTGGAATAAACAGCAGAGACAATGAAAGTTATTAGCTTAAATTCAACACTGCACAAATAGCTCAAAACTGCTACTGTATACTAGAGTATTTATACTATATATATATATATATATATATATATATATATATATATATATGGATTACATATTATTATTAAATTTAAATGCTTTTTATCCCAAATATTACTGTGAAGTTAACACAGATACCTCAGAATTACTTGGCATTAAGTTTGCTTATGGAAGAACAGACTACCTCCAGTCAGCTTAAACTGACTTAAACTGAATGTCAGCGTAAGCCTGGCTTGCAAGGTTCTCATTACTAGTGAAGGACAAGGAAGGTTTCAGTTTTCCTTTCATAACAGAAATTTCCTTACAGATTTTGTAGAGCTGACAACTCATCAAGAAGTACTTAGCACAAAAAAGGAACCCTGCAATGTGATTTTCTACAAATACATTTTTCAAAGAAAACTCATGCTGTAACTTCCTCTTGCAGTATTCAAAATACTAGAGGTCAGAAGCTGATCCTTTTCACTAGCTGTAGAAGATAAAAATAAAGAATTCAGGTATTTCTAGCTCTAACTATTTAAGACCATGTTCTATAAGCTATAAAACATAATTACAGTGGGTAAATTGGATGGGTGCTACATAAATTTTAGGACAAGGTATTAATCTTCTCAGTTGTCCATCTCTGAGCAGCAAAGATGTATATATGCACACACATACACACTTTTTTAAAACCTATTTTAAAGTTGCTGCTGTTAAACTAGGTTTGTCTGTGTCATTGGTTACTTAAAACACTCGTGCAGCTGCATTAGTAAACCACTGGAAAACATGCTGGCATCAGACATAACATTAAAATATTTAATTCTTCCGAAGAAGCATTACTTGTTCTCTAAATCAGATATGCAGACAGATGAAGTTTTACATCTTTCAGATGAATCAAAACATTTCAAGTAGTTCTATGTCAGAAAATGGTCTTTGTTATCCACAATTCTTTAAAAAACTGTAAAAGATTGATGCTTCTCGCCAATATTTTCATATAATAAAAAATATATACAAAACTGTTGCATTTTCCAATCATTTTATATTTGCATTAAGTTCATGCTACCTGCTAGCAATTTTCAGCTTCTGATGAGCATCTGGTAACTAAAGGCATGTTTTATTTTGAACAGCTTAAATTTAGTAGTAACATTCTTTAACACTAATTTTTTATTAGAGCAGTTGACAGACATCAAAACCAAAACCTGATGGCAGGAAACTTTCAACATGTGCAGTTCCTTTTACTACTCCAAAAAACAATAGGAACAGTTTTCCCTGCTTTTTTTTTTTTGTATGTCACAAAGAAAGAAAACTTCCTTCCCAAAATCCTGTCATTCTAGATTTGCTTCCCAACCTACACTAGGTTATATGATACAGCACTATTTTTTTTTTTTTTTTTTTTTACAGTAATTGTGAAATAAGAACTTTGGTTTTTATAAAAACCAATCTTGATACCATCCTAGAGTCACTTTTAAGGAGTACTGTCAGTGTATGCATACCTTGAAATGGTGAAAACCCACCACCACAGTAAAACAAACCCCAAGTTTTGTCCTCATGCCAGTCAGATTCCCACTTGTGCACCATAACTCTGGATAACATTAGCTGTGCTTTTGATGCTATGTGCCATTGAGACTGCTGGAAACTCCAGACTGTAACCATACCCATGCTCCAAATATTTGCCTCACAAAAGGAAACTGCAGAAAGGATTTTTAAGTTCATGTTTCATTTAGTGGCTTATTAAGCTTGAGCCGTTTCAGCCTTGAATATAACACCATATTATGCAGAAATAATTCTGACTCTTCAAATTGATCTAGTCATGTGGCATGCTGCAACTTATGGTTGTTTGTTTTCAGCTCTGAATCTGAACTAAACTTGGCCTGAAGTAGAGGGACAAAGAATTAGCTAGGTTGCAAATGACAGAAGTGGGAAAGAAACTGAGAAGTGAAGATATAACAAGTATTGAATAGAACTGAAACACGTGTAAGGACTTTAGACAGTAATACTGATGAATTCTTGCATGTTTCATCCTCAACCTATTATTTGCAGGATAAGGTTGTTGCAATTAGTTATAGTCGTTGATATACTGCAGGGTAACTGAAGATAATAATCTTCAAGGAATAGCTGTAGCCCTCTATCATTCATTTCTGTACAGAAATGAGTTTTTCCACTTTTCTGTTCTTCTGCTGCCAGATTTATTTCACTTCCAGATATCAAACTAGTCTGTTCTTTATAGGGTTACTTCTCCTCCTGAGATGTCAGTAGGAAGGAATACTGAAAATATTCATTCAGATAGGCAGAAATCAATCTTATGTGGATTAAGTCTTCTCTTGCTTCCGTCATTTCAGCCTAGGAACCCACTGTGGCAGATAGAAGCTCAGCTACTGAACTTCTATTTCAAGAGTAACTTGAGATGGGGAATAAAGAGCTACCTGCCCAAAGGACAGAGTCTGGACTCTCCGTAGTCCAGCCCCAGCAGCCTAGAAGGTCTGAGCCTACATTCAGAACATTTTTAACACTCTTCTTCCTTGTCAATCTTATTATTATTGCTAGTTTCTAGCTTCAGGCATCAAGCCATGCAGATGTGCTGGAAGATGCATGTTTTGGGATGGATTGATTCAGCGAGTCTTCTCCACAGCAAAAAAATAAAATTCATCTCAACAGTCTTGAATGCCAAGGGTGGACATAAAGGACAAAGGACATAAAACCTGTCTTGTATAAAGACAGGTAATACATTTAATGGAAACAGAAACCCTTATAATCACATTTTTATATGTTTTGGCTGTAAACTGCCTTGTCCTCCTCATTTACCAGACAGTTCCACTGACAAAAGGAAAATTAAACTCCTTTTATGTAGGTCGAGTTAGTTAAATGCTTCCTATCATAGCATTTACTTCAGTAGGTACCATGCATTTTGCTCTGCATTAGTTTTATACTGTGCTTGAGTTGCTATATATTTCTGAAAAGAAAAAACACTCAAACTGGACTGGTTCAAAAGTGAATGTTCACTTACACCTTAACAACAAGCCTTTAGGGTATTAACATCACAGCTTTTAAAAGGAAATAACATAAGCAATTACTAATCTCTCTTCATAGGGGTTTAAAAAAATCTAAGACTGCACACATAGGATGTGGGTTTTGTTGTTTTTTTTTTTTTTTAATTTTTATTTTTAAGTGAAGCATTATTACAGAAAATCTGTGGTATTTGGGGAGGTCACAACACAAAGAAGAATGCCTGGTCTCTAGGCAAATAATAGTAATTTTAAGTTTAAAACAAACATACTTGAAGCTAGGTAACACATCAAGAAGGAAAAAGTCTAAGTAACCAGAAGAGCAAAAAAAAAAAAAAAAAAAAAAAAGCTAGGCAACTCTGTAATCAAGGAATTTTTGTTTAAAAACCCACAGTCGTATGAATGAATTTCCACATAAGTTTCCCTGAGATATTGCTTCTGCATACTGGTACCAACACATTCCCAGGAAGGTTTTTAGAAAAGTTAGAAAAGTAATACCAGTTGGTGCTATGTAACATAATTTGAAAGCCATCATCTCAATTTTGCTACTTTCGAAGATGACTTATTGTTCCCCTCACACTTTGTCTCTTTCAACTGATGGGCTCCACCAGTACTAACAGGGTTAGAAATCCCTGTACCAGGGAAAAACACTCTGGTAGCCAGGTATCAGCTCTGCTCAAGTCAAAATGACAGTGCAAACAGCCAACATGCTATCCAGCCTCTGGCCTGAGAAGTTGTGCATAGCAAGGGTGCAGCACAAGCAGTGGAGGAGCAGGAAATGAGCCCTGCAGATCAAAAAAGCAACTGCTAAAACAGAAGTCACTTAGGCCCCTTCAGTTGTGGAAGCTCTCACCTCCCTCACCCTTCTCTGAGGTTCGAAGAGTACTTGTCTGCATACCCAGATCTATACCAAAAGCTCCCAAGATGAAAAGTCTGTTCCTCAAAAATTTGCTTTTTAGCTTGAGGAAAAGTTCTGCCCACAAAAAATTATCAGTTGAGATACATGGCTGTAGTATCAGACGTAATCCTCCTCTGTCTGGCTTTTTAAGACAAAAGCATCGTTACTGTACCTTCCCAAGCAGCAGCGGCAGCAAGTTCTCCTGAATCACATTAACCTGCTGTATGAGAACTACCGAGTATGTGGAGAGCCTCCAGCCTCAATCAGCCCAGAACTAGGGTTCACTGCTGGCAAAAGCAGCACAGGGACAGAATGCTAGTATTAAATACCTGAAACTATTGCTGTATAGTATCTTCCACAAAAATCAAGTACAGTAATAGTCATGACAAAGTTTAAATTGAAAAATTCACTGAGAACACCTGGAACACACCGGAGGCTTTATGTCTGTAGTTGCAGGTGCTTCGTCCCAAGAGAATTGCAAGATTAAAGTTTTCTACAACATTCTTGATGATCACAGTAGGAAAACACGTCAACAAGAAATTAGACTATTGAAATTAGATATCAAGGGTTGCTTTCACTTTAATAACTATGAACTTAAATACAGAAAAACAAAACCAATAGTTTTATTGGCAGTCAAAATGAAGGGACACCAGACAGATACTGTTCCTCAGACAGTGTATCTATCAGCTTTACTGAAGATGTATAGAGGGTAGGATATTTCCCTCTTTTTTTTTTTCCTGACTTAAAAAACATTTACTTAGTACCAATCTGCCTCAGCCTCTTTTCAAGGCAGGCTTTTAAACTCTTACTCTGTGGCAAGACAGCATTAAAAAATGTAAATGAAGTTTATTCAGAAGGGTAAATGTGGTAACTAGTGTCCTTTCAGTGACTCTACAGTGACTCATTCTAGACTTTCAAAAAACACATCACTAACATCACACACCACTATTGATAAGAGTAAAAAAAGTTTCCTGTAATTTGAAAAGATGGAAACAATTTCTTTACTCAACAGTTAGTACTTGGAAAAGTTATTAAACAGAGGTCATCGAAAGGCTTCATTCTAGCGAAATAGTGTTAAGAGTTTAAACTGTGGGGGAGAGAACTAGCACAATCATGGATTTCCTT
Organism: Aythya fuligula; assembly: GCF_009819795.1. Taxonomy (NCBI): domain Eukaryota; kingdom Metazoa; phylum Chordata; class Aves; order Anseriformes; family Anatidae; genus Aythya; species Aythya fuligula. The sequence goes on along the minus strand of NC_045566.1, from coordinate 31,313,842 downwards.
TACAGTTGCTCTTAAAGCAGCTTTGACATGGTTAAAGATAGGGTAAGTGTGACAATTCTCTGAATCTGCCAGGAAACACACCAAGAAGGAAGTGATGTTACCCCCTGTCCAGATCAACCTAACCAACAGAAGAATGAACTCTAATAGACAGTTTCCCCTTTAAGATTACTCAGATGTAAAAAGTTTTCTATATTACAAATGTGCTCTGTACCTCCTCATCCCAATCCAGACATGGACTATTTCAAGAGGATAGGAATGGAAATAGAGAGCAAGGGATTAAGATGCAGAGCAGAGTCTGCAGCTGCCACAGCTCTGCTTCCTCAGCCTGTCTATGCTTCACTGACACAGTGCTCCTTACCTTGGCCAGATGACTAACAGCAGCTTTAACTACAACTTATTTAACCCTGCCTGATTTTCTCTAAAGCCTCCCTCCCCCCGCATAGCCCATCCTACCTTCGACTACTACAAGGAAAGCTTAAAAAAAAAAAAAAAAAAAAAAAAAAAAAAAGACATCCAATCAAAAGAAAACCTCAGCAATGCTGAGTGACCAACAGGACTGCCGATACATGATCGGGAGGAACTCTTGCTATTAGACCAAAACTGTAGTAAAACTGCCAAGAGAAAGTCTACCAAGCTTAAAGAAAGCACTACACAAACTAATGGTGTGCTAAAGGACATTAAAAGCTGTAAGGACATTTGAAGCTATCAATCCAGATCAAGTGAAAACAAAAAGCATGAATTACTTGAGAAAGCAAACCCAGCATTTTACTGATTGACTATAGGAATAAAGGGAGACAATATCCATTCCTTGTCCTACCTATCTACTAAATCTTACACAAGAATGAGATAAGTGAATATGAGACAAATGAGATAAATGAGGGGCCAGAATACACATAGTTTGGCCAAAATAAGTAAATTATAAGATGGGAGTCTAACTTCTGTAAGAAAGTGAAACATCAAATGAGGAGGACAGCTTTTCACCAGCACAGAGGTACAAAAACCTGCAGCCCAGCCATCCAAAAATCCTTTATTTGTTAATGATTTGGTTAAGTGCCCTGTTCAAAACTCAGAAGCCTGCTAAGTACTTCAAGTGATACTTACTTCACAAGGATTTTATGAGCTGAACTAGTGAGGTGAAAACCAAAAAGAGAGTAAGTACAAAACAAGAGCTGTTGGATAACACCTTTGTTTGTAAACGACTTCAGGGTTTTTCCTTTGTCAATTCTTTGGCTTACACATATGCAACAAATTAAACTTCAGTAACGCTTCAGTTTTGTGTTGTTTTCATTAAGGAATGCATCAGACTTGCTTAAGAACATCCAATATGTATCGGAGTAGTTTTTGCACTTCAAAACACAGAAGTGTAAAGGGTCAGCATCAGAAACTGAATGCCTGACAAAGATGAGATGACATTCAGAATATATAAAAGCTTCCTAATATCATAATAAACAAACATCTTGCTATACAATTGCATCTACTAGTAAGTGATAGAACTACCTCCTTCACCTTCTGTCATTATTACTAACCAGAACTACGAGTGACCCAGAAACTGTGATTTAAATCTAGCATTTGTGTATGTAACGTCAGATCAGTTCTTATGTGGGAGTAGTGACACTCTGCATTACAGAGTTAACACCAGTGTCTTGCACCTACACCTACACGAACATTTAGAAGAAAAACCACATGATTTAGGTTAAGCATTTCTATGGACCATGTGGATCTTGCACTGAATCCTTAGATTTTCCCCTTGCTTCTCATAAAAGCAATTTATTTTTTTTTTCCAGGGGAATGGTATGTGTTAACTTCCTCCTTTCACCGTTATCAGCTTTGAAACAATAATCCCAGACAGACCTATTTATGATGCTCCATATTAAGCATGATTACTTCGAGAGAAACCTACACACTAAAGACTAGTCACATGCACTTAATGGTCTTAAATATTGTATTTCAAATCATTAAGGCAAGCCCAGATTAAAACGCCCTCCACTCTTCACATCAGACCACAGCACATCCTAGTAACAAGCTGATCTGAAAAAAATGGAAGGCAGCTCTTTCTCTGGGAAAGAAGTTCCCTAGTATCTCATCCCTCTGCCTAGACCAGCAGTTTCCTTAAAAAGCCCTTTTTTGTTTTAAACTGAAGCTTTAGTATCAACTGCATGTTTTAGTTTACTCGTTCAGAAATTAAGGCTTTCCAACTCCTTTTTTTTTTTTTGTTGCAGGTGTTTCAAAGGCCTTTGAGCCCAAGTACCCCAAAAGAAATTTTGATCTTAAGTTTCATATTTGCTGACAAAAAACATGCTGGTCAAATACCTATTTGCTTACAGAATCTTACACACTGAAAAAGATGTCACAGCCCCATAGAAACATCTAAAATCAAGTCTGGAGTATTGAAAATAACCAAATTGACAATAGAGGAACTTACTTCAACTGAATCACTTTTGTTTTAAATGTTTGTATACAGTTAACACTCAAAACATTTATTTCACAACTGAACAAGCTATACTTCAGACTACTATAAGTTTGAGATGAATAGTTCACCAAAAACCTAACGTGGAAACTCATTATAAGTATGAACCACTGACTTCATGCTCCAGACTGTACAGAAAGTAGAGCCATTCTCATTTGTAAAGAAATAAAGAATCTTACTAAGAGGCTACAGATCAAGAAATCATTAAAGGTGATGATCTAAGAATACCAAAAAATGAGAATTTCAAATGTGCTTGAGTAGGAAACAAAAAAACAAGGCAATCTAGAAAATGAGAAAAACGGAAAAACATTACTGAAGATTACATCATGCAAAGTAGTGATTGTGAAAAGGAAGGAGCGATGATGTGGATAAACAAATGAACATGAGACAGTGCATTCTATGGATGCATAAGGCAGACTTACAAAATAGATTCCCTTCCTGTATTTACTTTATCTTATATAAGGTATTATAAAAATCTACACACAATTCTGACACCCATAGCTTAAGCAGAAATACAGAAAGAGAATAGAAGAACACTATAGAATGATTAAGCACTGATGATTTGATCAGTCAAACCACAGAAAACAAGTGTATTTATATTAAAAATATGAATAGAGTTCTAATAGGGTGACAGAACAGATCATTGTTGGATTCACTGTTTCTTCTTTTTGTAGTAACAGAACTACAATGCTTTTAGGGCTACCTGTACTAGAGAAACAAACAAAGCAGGACAGCATTTAAAGTCTGTTAAAGTAGAACTAATGCAAAATAAGGTACTGACCTCTCATCTACAAAATAACATTATTTGAAATCAATGTAAACTTTTTAAAATAAATGCTAACACAGGAGTAAAAGATTGATCTAAACTCATCTATTCTCTTGTTATCTTACTAGAAGATAAGTGATTCATATGCAATGCTTACTTAGATAAGTATTTCTAATGCACTGATCACAGCATTATCTAAGCATTATGTGATTAAAAGAAGTGATTACTTTATCTTTTAATATATTCGGTGCCTACTGCAGTACAGGAAAAAATATTCAAAGTGAAAAATCTTTATGCAAGCTCCATTAAATTTATTTTACAGTCATTTACATAATACAAGTTGATCTTACAAAAACAACAAGAGAACATTTTACTGTACATTTTTCTCATACTGTTAGCAAAACGATAACCAAGACTTATGTAGGAATAAAAAGCTGTTTTAGAAAGCAAGTTAATTCCACATATGAAGAGTTGAAAGATATTTTAGTTGGAAATCACAGGCAAAAAGAAGGCTTTGACACTGTACAATGAAGTCATCTTGAAGGGGAGATTTCAAAGGGAAAATAGACACTAGCATTGCCAGTTTAAAAAAGAGAATAAGTAGTTTTAAACTTATAAACAACAACCAAGAAAACCTTTACAGATAGACACAGCAGAATTCAGACAGAGGAACACTGTAAGAGTATATATGAAGGACAGTCTATCCATCATAATTTCTCAAAGGAAAAAAAGAAAAAGCAATCACTTCCATAAGTGGTTCTCTCATCAAGGGAGCAGTGAGTTCATTGGACTATAAAAGCTCCAAAAGGAACTGAAAGTGTAAGGAACAGCACAGGGGCTAAAGGATGCACCTTCAGATCCTACAGTGGCACGGCAGCATTAAATAACATTTCTGGTTTCAAGATTTAAACAAAGGGAGTAAGTTTCACAACAAATCCACCAATTAATCATAGCAGAAGAGTAAGTGCAGATAAGAATGCTTACTGGAATTAAAACGTGGGCTTTTTTACGTAGTAATTTTCAATCTAATATACTGGTAAAAAACACTAATTATAAGACAAAACCCAAATACAGAAGTCAGAGTTTAAAAGCGTTGCCTTACACATGCAGCTTATACAAAAGCAGTTATTAACAGCTGACCAGTATGCCCAGAAGATAAGTTTGCCTCCTTTGTAAGCAAAGGCCTTACATTTAGCAAGGCAGTATTATCCCACTTAGCAAAGCAATGCCTTGTATGCACAGCAAGTTGAAAAGGAAAGGAAGTGGAAGAAGGAAAAAGTACAGAAAGTAATCAGTATCCAGTCACATTTAATGCCATCACTTATTACCTGGATTTCTAATTCAGCAATATGCTGTTGGAGTTCCGCCACAGCTGCAATGCGGTCTGCCTCACGGAGCCGTACTGCCATCACTTCTTCTTTACTCTGAAAGTAGTGATAAATTAAAGTTAACAAATAATACCAGTTTTAATTGATTAAAAACCGTATGCTGCATTTACTCAAAATCACATAAAGAAAACCTATACCAGAGAGTAGCATACCTACTGATAAGGCATATTCTAAAGAATCCACATTTAATTTTAGCCCATATAATTGTGAAATCATCTACTATCAATCCCAAACTACAATCACCTAATACTCATGAAACTTTCAAAAGTACTGTAGGTCCAAAAATGTCCAGGTCCAAGCAATATATGTCTTGTGTTCCAGAAACGTTTTTTAAGTTAAGATAAAGCATCAACATGATTATAACAGGCCACCAGGTCACTCTTCTGCTTCCGGCTTTATTAATAAATAGCAAAGTTACTTGTATCATTCTTTGAATAAATTTGTCTAGTCCAGCTATCGTACTCACAGTATACAACAAAGACCTGCAATACAGTTTAGGATAAAATTCTAATGCCCATAACCTATGATCAGAGTCCTGGTATAAGTTTAACAGTGACAGGCAATTACAGTTTGGACAAGAGAAGAAAATTTCCTTCTTTCTGTCTGATGTATCAAGCCCTTAAGACTTGAGAACATAAAACTAATATTATGTTGTCACTAGCTTGGTACAACCACATGGGAAGAAGGATAGATAATCAGCAACGCTTTCAGCTGGAGCGCAAATTAGTCTGCTTTTGTCCAGAATAGGCCCAGGGACACAAACTTTATGGCAGACTTGTGGAACTCTGCAAATTGCAGTTGCTGTGAGTCAGTTACAGTATTTCAGTTATTTTAATGACGGCTTTCAACTGACAGTTCTTAACTTCAATTAGACAGTTTGATCGAGGCTGAATTTAACGTGCCAAAGTTTATCCATCTACCTGAAAAGATGTCATTTGTTTTAAAGATTGCTGTAATGAAAGTGCATCTTCTATAGTATTCAATTAACAGCATTTGTAATCAGTTGATTTCATTTCAGAGGAATCTATCCTGTGCCAGCCAAAACTTAGCCATTATTGCTAAATTCTGCTGCATGATTGCCCACACAAAGCAAAACCCACAAGTCCACAGGATTGCATGAATTTAACTGAAAGCTAAATGACTCTTTGACTTGGTTTGACTTGAGTACCTGAGATGAGTCAATAGTGTCGTTCTAGATGGTGCTGATGGCTTTATCACTGAAACGCGGTATGTTCTCAATAATTACCACAGAAGTTGATATGAGGAAAGACAAGACTGGGACGAGGGCACAAATCTTATGTTGTAAATTCCTTAACATAACCAATTAGAGATATTAGTGCTATATTTCAAGAAAGTTTGAAATGAAATTCTTGCTGTAGAAGCAGCATTCAGATTAAAGGAAGGACATAACAGGACACAGTGACAGGAAACAATTACTGTATAGGTGGTATGAGATGCACGCTTGCTACACAAGTTTTAATTTAAGCTATTATTTAAAGAAATACAAGCTCCAGAACTAATACACTAGCTCTTTTTACATAGAAGAACTGAGGAGCTGAAAATACAAATGTCTTTTTGATAAACCTTTAAGTAGAAATCTCACTACCTAGCAAAGTTGTGATGACAAATAAAACTCCAGCATGCTTCAGATAATTTGAAGTAACAGGAGGGGAGGAAACAAAAAAATAAAAGTTTCTAATGGAATCAGGAAAAACAAACTTGCCGTATTTAAGGAAATGCAGAGTAGAACCTCAAAAAAAACTATTTAGTGCTACAGAAACAATGTATTGATTCCTCAATGACATTACCTGAAAAATCATCGATTTTCCTGTTGCATCACTGACATATTAAATTGCCTTATTCCAGGTATTTGCACAGCAAGTGCCTTCTCAATTCAACCTAGCTGCTATTGTCAAGCCAAATCTAAGTCAGTAGCAACACTATATAGTAAAGTGACAGGCACTGAATCTACTTCTAGAAGGGCTGTGGATAAGACAAGTGTTGTTTTTGCTGGACCTTCACACTTGTATGTACATTACATAGTCAGAGGATATGCCAGTTTCTCATAAACCCAGTCAATTTAAAAAAAGGCAGTGATGTTACAAGATGTTGGCTTGGCCATCATAACAATGCTTCTTTCTACTTCAGTTTTTACTTCAAGTTCACTTTAATTTTAAAGTCTCACTTTCCTAATAGTGAAATAACCTTAAACAATCCCAACCAGTAGCTTGTTTGGGGTATAGAGATAGGGAGACAGAAACCTAGGAGAGACTGTTCTAGAAGAAAAGAAAACTCGTCATAAATCTTAGGTTAAGCTAAAAAAACATCCTTTCCGTAACTTGAATGTGGAGACCGAGGAGAACGAATCAGAACAAACTAAAGTACAAGGGCTTTTAATATTCTCTCATTTTTAACTTATTAGTATATTATCATATAGTTTGAAATAGATTTTTTTTTTCATAATTTTGAAATAGCAGTGTTAAGTTCAATACTAAGTTATGTCCTATTTAAAGAGTTAAACTTGTGTATATTGTTCAATACGGTTTAATTTTTGATGACAGCATTCTTATTAAATCTATAAAAAATTGAATTGTTTGTATAGATTGCAGAATAAGGTCACAACAACTTGTAACAAGTGTCAGAGGAAGAGGGAAAAAGGAACAAGTTAAAGCTATGTTGAACAAAGGTAGTTTCAACAAATTAAATTTAACCACCTTTCAATACAGTTAGCAAAAAATGTATTTAAAGAGAACAGGTCACAATCTAACAGTTAAGCAGTAGAACTCCAGATAGTGCATATACATCAAATGGGTAGCCTTTTGTTTTACATATAAAATTGACACGATGTAAACTGTAATCTTTTTAACAGCAATTGCAAAACAAGTTTCAGAATCTACTAGTACTGACATACAGTAACATTAATTTGTTGGTTATTAACTGCTATTTTCAAAGAATCCTGGAACAATTTCATCCAAGTTAGAAGAAAAATCTTCTAAGACTAATCCTTTATTGCTTTTCCATATTGTATACACAGTTTATAAGATGAGTTATTAAGGATTGGTTATAGATTTACTTACAAAATTAATCTGAGACCCAAGCATCAGATAAAGCTCTTGTGCACTGACAGTAATAAGCATTACTTTCTTACTCATTTTTTTTTTAGGCTGATCTCTTAAAGGCTAGTTACTTTTTAGGCAATTAATACCATAACACTCCTTTCTGTACACCTCTCCATTCAAATACTACTTTTACTCCCTTTTTCAAACCTAAGCTAGTTCTACAGTAATAGCCAGTGTTGAAGTAATTAACCTCTTCTGTCACTGAGGACAGTACACAGCGATCAGAATCTGTTGAGCAGAAGAGTATTTTTTATATATTGCACAGACACTTTTCTGAGTAGAACCACATTTTGTGGGACCACAAAGAAGCAGCTCTGTCAAAAACTCAAATGATTTTGAGAGATGGTAAATTCAAGATGACGCTATCAAATTAGTAAAGAAAGTTTTGTTTTTGTGATTTTACTTCTTAGAACTCAATTCTATTCAACAAAAGTGGAAAATACTAAAATTACATATGCATTAGAGACAAATTCTACTCATGTTGTTTACCTTACATTCAATCTCTGCTTGTCTTCGTTTTGCTTCATTCAGCTGAGCAACAAGTCCTTTGTTCTGTGCAGAAAGATACTGTACCTTCCCTTGTAGGCTGGTAACCTCCTGCTCTGCCCTTCGCAAATGGTTATTATTGATCTGACTCTGACATTTATAACAAGAAAGAAAAACATGTATGGTAAGGAAATATTATTGTAAGATTAATTTACTTCCCTTAAGTCTGACAAGACAGACTTGACAGATCATTCACTACAGAAAGACTTGATGGAAATGCATTCAGAATTTTCTTTCTAAATGCAAATCAGAAAAGTTTTAAACATCAGCCAGGATAATTAACGAGTTCTTAAACAATGTAAGATTCACTGTAAAAACATCAGCACAATGCTGCTGTACATCTGTTTCTACTGGTCTCATGCTTAGCAAAGTCAAAGATTATGAACTTGCATCCCAATCACAGCTACAAGCTGACGTAACCAAGAAACATCAGGTATGGCAGAAATACTGTGTGCACAGTTCCCGTTCCATTGAATACCTTAAAGTAATATGGCACCATAGTTAAGATTGTCTTGTACTAACGTGCTTTTCTTAAGTGAAGCTATGCACAGAGTAGCACACAACTCGAGAACCACTGCCTTTCTTTCAAATGACAGCTGGACAGCATAAGCATGCACAGAGACTTGATGCCTAACACTAAAGTGAGAACTTCTTATAGGTCTTGCAATTACAACATGTACTCTGCATTACAGGATACCTATGCCCCCTACTGACTAAAACTAATAGGGGAAAACCAACAAAACAAAACACATCAGTGCTGCTGTGAAACAGTATTAACACTTCAGCAAGTTTTAGAAGTTAAGGCAAGATGAAACTTATTAAGTTACTATAACAAGAAGTGGTCCTCTGTCAGTAGTTCAGTAGTAAGCCATCACATACTTTACAATAATTTCATCGCTCTTCAGTAGCACTTACTTACATTCTCTCCTGGTTTCTGGGATTGCCGAAGCTTGACAAGTTTTTGTTTGCGTACCTCCCTCAAGTATCAGTTACATTTAGAATGGGAAGATTTCTCAAAATCCTGTTACAAACACTTCTCAATCAACAACACATTCTGCTGAGTCATTTCAGAGTTCACAAATGTAATATGAACTTAGAAATCTTAATGCACTTTCTGATTTGTTTGGTTAACATACTGTAGTTGCAAAAGAAAGATCTTACGGACAAGTTTTTTTTCCCCCTTTTCTGCACATCTCAACAATGCTAGATCATTCTTTTCCTTTTTGGCACATTAAAGTTAAAACTTCTGTTAAGAACTGACAACATGCAGTTGTTCTGCTCAGAGTCCATTTTAGTAATCACATTCATGTCCTCAGCAGAGGGTCTAGTACAGGCAATTTCACCAGAAGTAAACAGTAATTCCAGTTCTTAAAGTGACAGTGCTACGTGAATCAACAATTAGGTGAAGGCTTGTGAGACTGGAAATAACTGAAGTGCACTTTTGTTATTATACCAGTTACAATTTAATGAATTAAGACTCACATTCACATAGAGTCCACTAATTAGTCCAAATTAGAAATTAAGAAAGCTTAGTACTGTAAGAGACATTAAACTGCACTAAGTATGCACGAAGTTCTTCCTCCTAATCCACCAGTTGGGAAATGGGAAAAAACAGCTGAAAAAAACACAAGACATTTTTTCACACTCATAGATGGTGAAAGACCAGTAACTGATATTTGTCATTTGATACCAATCAGATCAACTGACACATACTAGCATTCAATATCATACCTGTGTTTCCATCTCCATCATTCTTTGTTTGGTCTCCTTTAGTTCAGCCTGTGTTTCTGCTTCTCTCAATCGGACTGTCATCAGCTCATCCTGTAGCTCATTCACTGTATTTTTTCTTGGAGGATCTTTCCATCTTCCAGTGGTGCGAGCTAGATGACGCTAAAAAACACATCACTGCTGATAAACCTGATCTTTCCTGCTGTTCCCTAATTTCTCTTAATCTATTTCTTTCAAAGAACTGGTGGTGTCTCAGCTGTATGATACACAGTTACTAAGAGTGCTACAGTTTTTCCTCAAACTAGAAAGCCATGCAAATTAACTAGCTTTAAGAACAGAGTTAAAAAGCCAAGGACAGTATTTCCCAACTACAGTAACTCAGCTAATTGCAAGTATATCCTGAAAGACAGCTTTGCTTACTTCTGGCTTTTATTAAAATTTAAGCAAGTGGGAATATGGATTAAGTACTTCCTTTCTACCAGAATGGTTGGTAGCACAGGCCTTTCTGCCATCTATAACATTATTGTGGCAATTTAATTTAAAATCTTTCTTACCTCATAGGCTTGATTCATAATCACTCACTTATTTGACACATCTTAAGTTTTCAGTCTATTGCTTTATTATCACCAATAAAAAGAAAAAAATGTAACAGTACATTGCTACACATACCTGCCAGTGTTCTTCTAAATCTTTGACTTGTTGCCTGAGTTCTTTGAGACCCATCAGAGCTTCTGCTTCTCGTAATTTTACAGCTATCAGTTCTTCTTGTAGTCTAGCAACATTTTCCTCATCAGGGAGAGAGCTGTTCCTCTGGAACAATGAACATCCTCTTAAGTATGTATTTGAATAAAATAGTGCTTGGTGAGACCCAATCAAAAAAAAGTTATACATGGAATAACTCTTATTGTTAACCAAAACTTCTTAAATGACTTAACCCTTACAAAATAAAATCCCTTAAACATCTAAGTTCCTGCATGCAGTGAGCCTAGGCATCTTCATCAACTACAGATACAAGTTAAGGGTTTTTAAATATTCTGACTTCCAGATTTCCTTGGACAGGATCCCTAAAAAAGCATTATTTACACTGTTCTTGGCATGTCATCAACAGTACGGGGATCAGCATGAAAGATTTTGAACCAGTCGATAAAGGTAAAGCAAGTGAGAAATTGAAATTATACTTTTAGATTTATATCTCTTATTTAGACCTACAACTCTTATTCATATATATATATATAACTGTCATATACATACATATATATAACTTTTTCAAAAGGCAGAAAAGGTATGTTGACAAAAGGAACTAACCATTAATATTTAAAACAATAACTAGTCAAGGAAAGCTCTTACAGATGCTGAAAGTGCATGGATGTTTACAAATAACATGAGAAAAGGTAGACTGGAGAAAACTAAACAGAAAACAGCAAAACACACTGCAGGAATCACGTGGGGCAAGTAAAACAGTGATGAAAGCATAATAATGAAAGTCAGTAAAAGAAACAGAGAGGAAGAAGGACATGGTCTACCTACAGTTGGCCTACATTGAGTCACTGGTCACCAAATACTCAAAAGTTGAACTGTACTTCACTTTCTACTATGCTTTTCAGTAGTAGTTTTCTGTAAAATCAAGTATTTTTGTAGATGCTTAGTACTGTCACAGTTGCCAGATTTTCCTAAGTAAATATATTAAGATGAACACAAACACCATTTATTAGTATCTGCTTCAAACCATAGGCTGTAAGTACTGACAAATTTAAGAACCGACAGAACTCTGAAAAAAAAATCATTTAGATGATGAATTCTTATAAGCACTCAATAGAGTAAAAACTACCACACTACTAGCCTGTCAGGTTCCCGAACAAGCTCCTTAGGTAAATAAAAAAGTGAAATCTTAGATCAATCCAGTGGAGTTAACCAGTAAGTTCTGGCCACATTCTTGAGTACAGAGCTTTTTAGGGCTTCCATGGGGAAAGCATTTCCCAAGCCAATGCATTATAATCTAAATAGTTAGCTTTATGTAAGGTCAGTTGGATTTCTTCTATTCTATTTGCAGGGGTTTTTGTGTTTTCTTTGTTTTTGTTGTTTTTTTTTTTTTTCAAATAAAAAGTGTTTGACAGATGGTTTTAAGTACAACTGGAGTTTCAGCATAGAAAATTACAAGCTGAGATGTCACCCAAAAAGCAGTAGAGATTTTGATGCTAAGCACAGTAGATATTCTTTCCCTGGCCATAACAGGAGATGGGAGAGACTCAAGAACTTAACATCTGCAAAAGGTATCACTGACCTCTTCCTTCTTCTCCCTCATCCCCAAACTATTTGTGGATTTCATGTCACTTCAAAGCCTATCATAAGACAACTGCTCATGGCAAGATATAGTTTTGAAACAGTTAACATTAATTATAAAGACTCCACCAGAATCTGTTTTCCAGGGTAGTGGGCTTCAGGAACAGGAGAAAATGAACTTTCTTCATAGACACTTTTTGTTTTGTTTTGTGTGTGTGTGTGTGTGTGTGTGTGTGTGTGTGTTTGTTTTTGGTGTTTCTGTATGTTTTCTTTTGCTATATTAACTTCAGTTTTGAAAAGAATCTTGCAGTCAAGAAAACATACAAGAAGCATAGAACACAACTACACAAACTTACAGGGACTTATATTCTATTTCCTGTAGCATTTTACACAGGAGAGCCTGGATTTGATTTACCTTCTCCATCTCTAGAACTTTATCTTGCATCTCCTTCAGGGCACAATGGGATTCTGCTTCACTCAGCCTGGCTTGGACCAGCTCTTTTTCCAGCTGTAGCACAAAGTCTTCACTGTATCGTGAACTGCATTTATGCTACAAAGTTTGCAGAAATACATTTAGTATGAAGCACAGATAGTTTGAAGTGGGTTTTATGTGCCAGATTAGAGTGAAAAAGATTCAAATGCTTAATATTAGGAACACCAGCTTAAGATCACCAGAACTGCTTACCTTATACAGGCCTACTAACACATCCATCCTCACTGCTAACAGTATGAGCCCTAATGCTATTCCTTTCAAACAACAGCACCTACACACAGCCAAATACATAGGACCAGACTTAGACCCCTAGTAGTACTGATGAGCAACAACCAATACTTCCTTCTCATTGTTATTAAAAAAGGATTTGTGGCTATTTTGTGATACGCAGAAGAGGCTTGGGCAAGATCAATTATTTACAAGGTTAATACAAGAAACTCTTGATCCCTACTTAAACTTGGATTCAACAGAAGCCTTCCATAACCTTGGGTGTAAAATAAGTCATGCATGTACTTCAATGCACTATCACTTTGGCTTGCCTCTTTAATCCACTCCAACTGTTGGCTCCTAATTGCTCACACTAAACATATTCTTTCTGAGGTTCTCTTTTAAGGCAAGCCCTGTGGATTAAAGTGGAAAAAATCCAGACATAAGTAGCAGTATAACCCCTTCTAAACAAATGGCAGAAGCCTAGGCTACATCAAATTCAGTTTTTTCCAACACTGGGCTTCCTACAAGATGATCCTCAGTCAGCTTTGCACACCTGAACATTCCCCCAGTAATAAGACAACAGTTCAGAACTTAAGTGTCAGTCTTTCCAAACTTCAGAGATAAGGGAAAAAAAAGTCCTACAATCTGAGTCAAGTTAATTACCACTAACCATTTGGACTGTTGATTAGCCAGAGCTAAAGTAAGAGCTATCCTTCCACTTGCTAAAGTATAATCTTGTGGAACTGTCTCTTCCAACAGATACTAAGCATTTGTATTCAATTGGATGCATGATTTCAGAACTCCCACTTAACTTTTCACTCCAGTCAATAGCTAGAAAATATTTAAAGTCACTCAAGTAAGAAAATGTAACCTGAGATTCATCACAGACTGTGAGACCTGCCTGACAGGCTATGCCATCCTAAATCACCATTTACATTCCTGATTTAGGAAAACAAAGTTGAAATCCCCAAAGCATAGCTGCCCAGTTACTGTCTAGGCATAGCCACCCTCAAAATTCAGTTGAAAGGGAAGTCATTCAACACATCTTTGGTGCTTTTAGCTACATTGTGACAAATTAATACTATACTTGAATTATACACGAAGTTTTACTCAATTAACAATGCAACTTTAATACTCTATGAACTTTTATAAAACTATTCCTATTTTGTTTTTGCAAATGACTTGGTTTGTCAGCTGTTTTTAGATGCCAAAAAAGTTAACAAGTCTTCAGTTCTGTATGCTACTATTAGGGTATGACATTCCCTGAACTTCAACACACAAACTAAAGACTAACAGGACAAAATAAGGATTTACCACACACAACTACATGGTCATGGAAATGTTTTATTTTCATACTTCTACGTGCCAACTAAACCATTTAATCGAGATTCAACATGTAAATTAACTCCTGAAGTTTACTGTTACATTTTTATTATATTTCTTAAAACACACAGGATATACATCTACAGGGAGCTATAACAGAGGGGATGCATATAAGGCATTAGAAGGCAAATATGCAAGCAGTCTAACATTATTGAGGCTATCCATTTAAAACAGTTAAGTGTTCATCCTGCTTAGCTGTATAGTTGAACACAGCAGGAACACAATATGCAAAGATCATAGGATATTTAACTTCCCCTTACACAACACTGATTTAATGCATACTGTTTTCAATCTGCATGTTATCTTTCCTCAGCAAGTAGCAAAGGTAACACTGATTTGAATGATAGGAGACTATCGGTAGACAACATTGATGTACTTCTACAATTGCTTCACGTGATATGAGAGCATAAGTAGCATATGAAGCAAAATGGGGAGGCAGAAGATAACCAACAGCTTTCTTCTTCCCTAGCTGTTTGTACAAGTTCATTACGTGATACAGACAGCAACCTAAAGGGACTCTCAGTTTCTTGCTCCAGATTCTCCTTATGAGAGAGTATGAAAAAAGAATGAATGCAAAGAATCCTCCTGTACTTTCCAAGAAACGGAGAGGAAACAGCAGATCTGAACTAAATACATCTGATTTTGGAGCAATATATATACACACTTACTATAAATAGTTTTGGACTACAAGAAGTCCGATTGTCAAATAACAAGTACCATAAGAATGTTAAAGTGTAAGAAGATAAGTTACTTATCCAGTTTCAGGCACAACTCGCCCTTTTTTAAAAATCTGTCTTTAGACCTGGCCTACCTAAGGAATATATTAGGAGTATTTATCTACTCTGCCACAAAAAAAAAGAAAAACAAAAAAACACCTTCAAACCTAGTCTTGAGAGCCTGGCAAGGAAGTACAACCAGGATCAAAACATATTTAAAAAAACAACATGCAGAAGTTCAAAGTTGTGATTTTCAGCTCTTAAAAATCCATATCCTTGCATATTAAAATTAACAGAAGTTTATAGTCAAAACAACTTCAAAGTTTTCTACTTTAAGACAGACATCTTCAGCAGCAAAAACAATTGCTTTTATGTATTTGCCTTAAGCTTCAGTGTTTGTAACAGAACAACATGAACATAGCTTTCCAAGCACCATCCCAATCTTTTTATCACAAAAGCACTGTTTCCTTGGCATGTGTTGAAGAAATGACTCTGTAATACAAAGTACTAAAAATGTAGTTTTAAAATGTAGTTCTACAGCCATCTACTCCTGAAAGAAAGAAATCCTTGCTTGGCTTCACAAAACTAGACTTTTTTTTTCCATTATTCCTTGAAACATAAGATATTAAATTCAGAGATTTTAGTGTCATAACCATTCTTAATATTATTATGGTCATCAACAGATTACATGCAACTATATACACTAAATGCCTCTCTGGTACTCTAGCACACCCACACTCCAGAGCACAGTTATCAGGAGCACATTAGAGCAATCTCCCTGCCCTCACTTTAACTCAAACACCAGCGCTCTTAACACACCTCAGAACAAGGTCTTCTACATTCTGTTGAAGTCAGGCACAGCTTCCTTTCTATAGTTCTTGGTTCACTGGCACTATGAGGAAGAAATCACCTTCTTAATCTTTTGGTTACCCACTACATCTAGAAGCCTTTGACAAGTTTTTTCGTTTAAAGACTGGACATGCCACAAAGATAGGTTGGTACTAGTAGTACCAAAATTAACAATACCAATTAATATTAGGAAGGGCATTAGCATTATTTTCACATCATCCAAGAGAACTACAACAGAATTTCCCTTCCTTACGCCAGGAAACAAGGTACTATAAACTTCAGACTCCATAATAAGGTCATTCTGGTTCAACTGAAAACTCCCTACAATTACTTCAGCACAGGAAAAGAAAGTTACATGTAATTTGAGCTTCCAGGGTCAGATGTCAGAAGGATGTTTTTCTACCCATCTCTATATTCACACTTAGAAAAAAGTGCTGTAATGGAGAATTTCTTCACATGCATACGCACACACACTCTGTAGGCCCCTTCAAGATTTACATTTAAGACGTCCAATTTGTGCCATCAAAGCTCACAGAACAAATATAAGAAACCTTATTTAATATTTAAATACAAACGCACATGCTTTTTACTAAGATTATGTCAGTCTTCTTAGAAATTCTATGGCATTATATAATATGTAGCCATAAGCACACTATGCAATTATTTTTTCTAACCATAAATGAAACTAAAGTAACTGGAGGAAAAACACCTAAAACAGCTATATGGCAGTACTGTCGATGAGCATTGCCAAGAGCTACAGGCATTAGGATGTGGCAAGAATATTCACCAACACGTTCTGCTTGAGGTGAAACACCAGAATTGGAAAGGAATTCGTGGCTTCCCACTAGGTGGTGCCCAAGGTGCAAGAGACCTGCTTACACTTGTTACTCCCGTTAACATGCTTGGAAGCAGTTCAGTTACAAATTTCACTAATGCAGCAGAATCTAGGAAACTTAACTCAAACCATAACACTTTCACCACATTAAGTTAATTCAGGCTATTTTCAGAACTATATTACAGTAACTTGCATGTCAAAATTAATCAGCTCGTATGCAAAAATCCCTCTATAATGACTTGACTTTACAGTCTCGGTACCAAGCAATTCTTACAAGCATGCTCACGCTGAAGTGGAAAAAAACAAGGCTGCAAGCCAAGCACACAAGTTTGGAAATGGGGAATAAATTAAGTGCCCGCCCTTGCACTGCTTTCTCTCCACTCCTGCAGTGATCTTCTGTACTCAAAGATCAAATCCAGCCAATATTGCAATTCACAGTTATCTGTAGCATTGGTAAAGACCAGTTCCCATGCCTGGTCAACCTGCCAGGATTCTCTACCATTGCTACCTAATAAGATGCTGCAGCATAATTAAAAGCATTAGTTTTGAACATATTAACCGTCAATTAACTAATAGATGGAATTCAGCAAGTTTGAAACCAAATTCACAAAATGAATTTTTAACGTGGCCTTTTGGTCTTTTTGTAAGATGCAGAAGAGTAAAGTTAGTTAACAGTCACTAGGATGCCTTGAAAAACATATTCTAAGTGTACTATCATGTAATTCTAAGCATACTATTGCATTTAGACAGTTAAAAGTTCCAGCCAGTCTATAAACATGTTTTGTAGTCTTGCAAATGAAATTTGCAAGATTTAGATTATCTGAAGTTTGCAAGTTTAGATTATCTAAAACTTTGCAAAACATTACTAGAACATCCCCAACTTTCTCAGTCATAATTTCTTCATGCTTTTTCCTCAAGAAGAAATTGCTGAAATTAAACAGGAATCAGCATTACACATTACAGAGTCACAGCCCAGTTGTAACTCCCTGCAACTACTCGAAAAGCTGTATCACTTGTACACTGAACTGCATTAAACAGAGGTAATAAATACAGTATTATAGGAATAGTTTAAGTTACAATTTCATTCAGTCTAACACTAAATCTGTTCTCTACCTCCCATGAGAGAGGGCAAGTATTTCCAGAGTTTTGGTGCACAATATGTAAAGAGACTGCTGTACTGACCATAAGGGATGTGGTAAGCAGCTGCAGTGTGCTGTAGTTCCATGAAATTGCATTGCATACACCAAAAGCACCCAGGACTTTAGACAAGTAGATACCACTTATTTGAAGCAATATGACCAAATTGCAAAGCAATTTGCATCAACACTGCAAACATGCAGTTTATTCAGCAAGTGAAGATGGCATAAACTGCTTTTCTCTCTCTCAGATACCAAGCATAGGTAGCTTAGGGAAAGTTAATTTCAGTTACACAGTAACAGTCTGAAGTCTTGCATTTTATACAACCTAGAACACTCAGTACATACAAACACAGTACTTACTATATATGACTGCTAACAGGCAGTTATTTTCCCATCTTCACATAAACCCATACTTTCTAAGCAAGTCTGTCTCCAAACCAAGCGATAATACTTTTCTGTTTGTTTTGCAAGAAGTTAATTTAACCATGCCAGAAAAAAATAAAAATGCATGTACCCAGAAGAAACATCAACATGGAATGGACCAACTTAATGCCATTGCCTGGCTTCTCATTTATCAACTCATAACTAGGCATTCAGAGCGAGACAATTTGCCATGGCTAGATTTTTAGCATTAGGAGCTACAAAGAGGTACAAAGAGGTTGTGTTGTTTTTGGCTTTACTTTTTAATTTTTTTTTTTTTAATAACTTGCATTTACCTAGGGTTATACATTCCATCATCTCACAGTAAGAGACCAAAATATCACGTATCCAATTTGTGTAGTTTTTATGAAGGCAAATGACAATACACAAGCATTTATAAGGACAGCACAGAGACCACTTCACGACAAGGAAAAACAAACACAAGTGAATGAAAAACATGAGATGATGTGCTGCCAAGCTCCTTACCCATTGCTGCTGGTGTTGGAGCTCCCTGATGGTATTCTCAGCTTGCTCCAGTTTAGTAATGGCCTCATCACTCTGCTGTTTGATGGTGGCCAGCTCCCGTTTTATGAGGTAGTTTTCCTCAGCCTCCTGGGCCCTTGTCACTTGTCCCTTAGGACATAATTTCTTTTAAGCAATTGAGGACAAATCCAAGAAAGACTGCCTTTGTGACACTCAGCTGGTCATTTCATCAGATTGTTTTTGCAAACAGCATAGAATTGGTAGAAATTTCTGGACAAGGCAGTACTAAGCAGCTGCTTTAGGACTTTACAATAAACTTCTGTATCCTTTCAGCAAGCACAATTGTGTACCTGCATTCAGTAAAATTCCTTTCATGCAATATTACTCAGTAGTACATGCACAGATTTAAGTTTGCAATATTCAATTTTAGTGTTAATAGATCTTAATCCATTTGAAAAAAGAATTTGTACCAGAAGTACATTAGTTTAGAAAGAATATTATAACGTGCAGGTATTGGGTTTTTATATTTTTAGTATATTAAACAAGAGATTAGCTATATATTTATTCCAAATCAAAGCACGGATAGAGTACAGCATGCAAATATGCATGCATTAAAGCAGTTTGGGTTTTGAGAGTAGAAAAGGAGTCATACAGTAGAAGACTAGAAGACTATACCTGTATCAATCTATCTGCCAAGGAAGCACTTTCCTACAAAATGAAAAATTCAGATAGGAATAAGGAAAAGAAAAAAACAAAGGAGTGATAATAGTGACAAAAAAAAGTGAGTAGAGAAAGAAAATGCCCAAACTCTACCCATTTCCTATACAGGCAACTTCTTTTTACAAAGAAAAATAACTCTTCATAAAAATTCAGGCATCTCAGCCTGAAAGTTGCAGGAAGCAGCCTTTCTGCAATAGAGTGTACCAGGCGGTCTTACAGGAGTCTGGTTACTTTTATCTGAATGGCTTCCTTCCTTAATTAAGAAGAGTTATCTGATATTATCTAATAGATGAATGCAAGACTTGCTCTGTGGTCCATCCACATTAAGAAAGGAAGGCATAATCTGAGCACAAAGGCATCTCCACTAAGAGCTGAGACATTCATGCAGAACTAATGCTTTCGTCAAGATGAAGCAGGAAAATTAAATGGTGCAACTGACAGACAAGTAGAAATCTTCAACTATGACAGCTGCTATTTTGTTCCACTAAACTCTAGCAGTAATTCAATTAAGCAGTTCATTGATTCTCCTCCCTTGCCAAAGTTTTGCAAGAAATAGATTTAGGTATGCTGACAAGCACTACATTCCCCACTACCTGCGCCACCAGGGAAATACACATTTAATAAAAGTCATTTCCTCTCTATCACTCTGTACATACTCAATTTTTGCATTTTCTATGACAGAATGCATCTATTCAATAAATAAGGTTAAAACTTATTTAGTCTTAAAAAAATTCCAAGGGCAAAGTTTGAACTGGCTGATAGGAGCTATTACTTACACATAGCAAGGTAGCATCTTACGGTAAGTTGTTTGTCATGGTACACTAAGGAAATTGCAACTCAATCATGTATGTTAGGATGAGGAAAGTTTTAAAAAACAAAAGTTTCCAACAGAACTGAATATTTGTTCACTTTATGACCTTGACTTAGATGATTTGATAAGAATTTCTGATGAAGATAATTAATAGATGATATTTTTCAATTTTGAAGTATTCCAATGTGACTGCAATAGTCTGGAGGTGAATTCTGAAACCTTAAAAATATAGTTTACAAAAGTGCTAGTGTCTTGACAGTGCAGAGTTCCTAATCAAAAAAAAATAAAAAAAAATCAAACCTCTGCATATTAGGCATGAAACAGGTATTTACTATTCTAAGTTTGCCACAAACCTACTAATGTGAATTACTACAGTCTTGAACTTTTTAAAATTTTGCTCTCTTCAGTTATTTTTAATCAAGATTTCAATATTTGAAATGAAGATATAAAATTGTATTTTTGGTTACAGTTTTATTTCACAAGATATCCTCATTATATGCATTTTTTCTTTTCCAAATTAGGTACAGAAATCACAACTAATTATAATTTAGCATAAATTGACTGATTCTCCAAGAAACCACAGTGGATTTAACACCTGAGATGTGACATCTTTCAGTTATTTCACTCTAAATTCAGTCTGCTCTTTTTTTCCCTGTAAAACAGAAACAATTCCTTGCAACTCAAGAGCATTCAATTTAATTTGCTGAAAGATAGTTGCTATTTGCAGTTCAGATGAGTAAGAGCGCTCTCATTCTAGAGCAGACCAGCTTGGATGCAATCTGTCACAGGAAGCACAACAGATACCAGAACGGAGAGGCTATCAGAACAATGGCTGCGTATTAACAATGTATAGACAGTTATCATACATACTCCAAAATTATACCCAGTTAAAGGCGGCTAACAGAACTCTATTCCAGACTAAACCTGTAAGAAGTTCTAAAAATGGTATTCTTTCCACCTCCCATGTACCTTAATTTTATGCAACAACTCAAAAACTGTGCAAGATTAATTAATGGCAGATTGCCTGTACCGAATGTGAATGCTGCAACAACGCACCTTTACTGCTATATTCATTAGTGATGACAGTCTTTCATCTCTGACCATTAATAAGTTTGTCATTTAGCTCCTACATAAAACACCTAGGAAATTCAGATTTCTCTACCCAAGCATTCCACTATTTCATGCAGTCTCCTGTACTCTGAACAGATGCTTCTTGTTAAAGCACTACAAAAACCTGGATGCCAAACATGCTTCAATTTCAAGTAAGAATCAGACATCATAAACATTTATAAACACTGACCTTAATTGCTCTGTTATTGCCATGTTTTTGATTAAGCACTGTTAGTATACACCATAAATTAGCGGGAGAAATAGAAAGCTATAGGTATGAGATTCTCATATCATATAATACAATTACCACTGATAAGTATAAATAACATTAAATCTAGTCAGTAACATACTTACTTTTTCTAATGTTTCAATGCGCTGTTTTAGGAGTCTATTCTCAGTTCGTAACCTCTGCAATGTAAACAATTCAGAATTGTATTTCTCAAGTTATAAATGGAAAGTCTGATAAAAGCCAAGCAAGTTAGCTTTAAAAAAAATATCTGCCTATGAAAATCATAATCAATACAAAAATTAGTAGAGACAGCCTTTTGAAACATCTTTATGTCATGTACTAACTCAAAACTTGAGTTTAAATATCTTGACAGAGCAAAGATAAGAAAAAGGTACAAGAAAGTATTTGTGTCAGCAATAGATAAAAGCAGTAGATGTACAGGTGAACCAAAGGGTTTAACCACACACCATTAGACTTAACCTCTTCATAAATGAAACTGACACAGTTCTCATGGTTAATGGACATGAGAATATACTCCTTGAACTAGGACAGGTAAATGAGATGCTACACAGGTATCATTCCTTTTCCTTGGATGGAAAAGGTCTATGTATTTTTTGAATTATTTTATCTCATTTGTAATGAGAGTTATTTACCTCAAATACCTCAGAAGTTAGAAATAATTGTACTGAGCTGCATATTTTACTAGTGTATTTCCTGTAAATCATGGTTTGAGAAGCTACCCCAGCAGGTCCTGAAGGAGGTTAAGAATGGTGCAAACTGCTTTGCTACCTGTTTATTAGGATAAACCGTCCAAAAAAGCATGGAACATTTCTGTGCTCCCAGGTACATGTCACTGAATTTTTCCTCAAGAACTACAAAAACTTTAAAACTGATATCGCAAGCCAAATGAACAGCAGTGGACAGGAAAAAGGAAGGCTGCAACTCATTCCCTCTAACAAGCTCTGTATACCATACTAGTCTATTACTTCTCCCACTGCCTTTTCTCATGGAGCTGACCATATTTTATGACCAAGAAACAAACCCACAGTTAAAACTTAACTGTGAAAAAGGAAAAAAAGATACCAAAAATTTCTTTATGTCACAAAAGCAAAAAGATACTGTGATTAAGTACAGGAAGCAGGCCAGTTAGGAAAACATAAACCTTTCAGAACAGAGCTGAGCTTATAGGTTTTTCCACCACCACTCCCTGCTTCTCACATTATATCAATTGCAGAAGCTCTGTAATAAAGAGTGGCTGCAGACAGAAGACACCTAACCTTGGGTCTAATGAATAATAATAAAAAAAGTTCTCAAGTCAAAGGTAAACCACTTAAGTGAATTGTGATAAGAACTCCTTCAACATATGTTTTTGAGACCTGTGTGGAATACCTACACCCAAGCCAGCATGTAATGAAGCTCTGATAAATGAGGTCATCTGTAATCAAGCTTTAGTAAGGAGCAAGTAATGAGAACTAAGCGCAGCAGGTCTCCACCAATGATTTTTCTTTAATTTTTTCCACCAGCAGTCTCAATTTCACTGAAAGTGCCCTTTATGAACAATTATGAACAATTCCACTGCTGAAAAACATTTTGGGACCTCAATTACATGTCCTGCTACACGTCCTTCCTTCTGGTACCGATATGGGGCCTCTAAAGGGGCCTGCAAGAAAGCTGAGGAAGGACTCTTACCCGGGAGTGTAGTGATAGGACAAGGGGTAATAATTTTTAAGTGAAAAGATGGTAGATTTAGGTAAAACATTAGGAAGAAATTCTTCACTCAGAGGGTGGTGAGGCACTGGAACAGGTTGCCCAGAGAAGCTGTAGATGCCCCATCCCTGGAGGTGTTCAAGGCCAAGATGGATGGGGCCCTGGGCAACCTGAACCAGTGGGAGGTGTCCCTGACGTGGCAGGTGGGTGGAAATAAATGATCTTTGCAGTCCCTTCTAACCCAAACATTCTGTGATATACAGACCAGACATGTAACCCACATCTCAGAAAAGCGGATTCACAAATAAATTTGTTGAGACGTTCTTACTTTGATTTCAACTTGTTCTTCCATTTCTTTTGTTTTTATTGTAGTGTATTCCTTCTCTAACCTAAAAGTTGGAAATCATAAAGGATGATTAGAAAAATTAGACAATGAATTGGTCTAATAGATAACAAGCAACAGTAGAACACAAAGGCTGATATTTCCTCTGTTTAGACAACTGCTTGAAAGTTGCCAATACATTCCACCTGTGAATACTTGGATTGGACATCTTTGAAATGAAAAGTATTGGCTTTCACAGGAAGCATTTTCCCTGTAATCTTTGTTACTGCTTCTGTTTTAAAGAACACCAACTGTTCACTCCACAGTACTGATCAGACTGCTGACAGAAGAATTGGCAAATTTATTTTGAAAGACCCTGGCACAAATCTGTACCTCTGCTGTTCTTGCACTGCAATATACTGCAATAAAGACCCAGATTAAGAACAGAAGAATTGCCAAATGTAACCCCAGAAAAGCATGAAGTATGCAAACTGGCTTGTTACAGAAGGCAGAAAAGTGAAGACGTGCAACTAACCTTAAAAAAAAAAGGTAGCAGCATGCTCAGAATTTCAAACCCAGAGCCAAGATTATCTTACAATTATCAATGGTGTTGCAAAACTTAATGACCTTTATTTTAAACAGTAATAGTCTTGAGTACACATACAGTCTGTAAACTAAAAACCTTATTACGATCTGGCCTAAGTTCTTAAGTTTAAAATCTCTTCCCTACTTCATCCTCACAAGAAAGAGGAAACAAAACCACATGTATCCCACACCACACTGCTTTTTTCTACTCAAATCCTGTTTACAGAAGTTCCATAATTTTCGATAACCGACAGCTTTCCTCAATGAGATTTTTAGGTTACATGAGATATAACTATTACATTCAAAAAAAATAGCAAAAGCTGCTTTAGAAGTATTCTCTTGCAAACAGAACTTCAATTCTAACCATTTACAGTAATAAAGTCCCCCAAAATTTAAACATGGAAAATTCAAAGTGAAGTACTGAACAACTAGCTTTAAAGAAACAAACAGTAACCCTAAGCAGTAGCAGTCTTTTCTCAAAATGTTATACCTACTTTTTCATCTTTTTTGCATTGTATTTGACTTGGTAGGATGCTTGGATTAATTTGTCTGGACCACTGTCAAACTGATGTGGAATGACCTTTTGAAAGTGCTAAAAGCAATCAGAGCACAAGATTACATACAGTTAGTAGGTGCAGAGAAATATACACACACTACACATTTCAGGCATCTCTTACAATTATATCAACCTTAACTTACCTGTAACATTCCTTCCATGTCAAGTTGCAGTAATTCTGCTTGGTTCATCTGAAGTAGAGCTAAACCTACTCGAAATACAATCTCTAAACCCTGAAAACAGAAGTTAAAAAATAACCAACAATTATTCATGGCATTATCAACAGCATAGGATGATTCTATTATTTAATTCTATTATTTACTAACATTGGAAAGCTCATCCAGTTTCCTAAACAAGAAAGAGGGAAATTGAAAAATCTCTAAATAACAAATTGGTCGCAAGTTCTTTTTTTGTACAAAGGACAAGTAGTCAGGTTACTTGTCCTGATGTCAGATCCTCCTCAGAGAGGCAAGGGCTGAGGTAAAAATATCTTGAATGACAGTTGTTCTTTATGTAAGCTTAATCAAAAGTATAACACATCTAGTAGAAGAGGGGAAAAAAAGGAACAAAAGATAGGTACTTCTCAAAAAAGGATGTTTTAATTTCATGTCATACAATACAATTAACTATTTAAAAAGATGCATAGGAACACTCAACTCAGGAACATCCAAGACACTATATGTAGAGTGTCAGCTAAAAGGATCCACTTTTGACTTAATATTTTCTTAAATTATTATTGCAGAGGAAGGATGTAAACAGATCATAAGCTTTGGTTTGCTGCTAACTACAACCACTCAAAGCTCTACCTCTAAATATGCTTTCAATGTTATACTAACAATGCCAGTGATTAATTCTATAAATTCCTTTGGCTACTTGTCATCTTCTGTGCAATAGTTTTGCCAACATTCCCTCTTCCTGATCTCCTTATCCCCATAGAACTTCAACTTTGGCCTGAAAGCAGAATTCCTTTCTACCCCAAAATACTGGAAAACTGATGTCCCTGTTGTATGATACCATTGCATGGCATCCAGAACTTCTGACAGATAGAGTAGCTCTTCAATAGGCTTAGAATACAAAGTTGCCAAACATGCTTAACATAGTTACTCTTCCCTGAGAAGCTATGTGCACAAAATCTTCCCATACAAAACAATCTGTTAAGCATAAGGCCTGAAAAACAAGGGTACTTGAGATTTGCCCATCAGAGTGGAATTCATACTGCTACCCAAATAACATCTTAACATCTAACATGCTTTTAGCATCTACTCTTGCAATGGAGCATGTGAGCATTGAGTAGTTACCTCAGACATAAAGATATCAAATATTCTTGTTGCAATTGGTAGTGGAAAAGTTGTAAGAAATATAGTTAGAAACCATGATGATGCATACATAGAAGTGTGAAAACTCTGAGACTGAAAGTGCACATAAAGCTCTGGAAGATGCTCCTGCAAAAGAAAATGAGAAAAAAAATCTGTTAAGCTTTTGCCAGTAGTTTTTATTGTGCACATTGTTTTGACAGATACAAGAAAAAAGTTAACTTTTATTTAGCACAGGCAACAGCTATATAAAACACACAACTAGTGTTATTTGATATGGATGTGAAAAGATAACATTATGAAAATAATATACAGTTCAAACAAAGAGTCCCAGTATAGAATGCTCTACAGTATTTCTGTACTACACAGTACAAAATACAAGAAAACTTCCTGATCCTAAGTCACAAACTTCTAAATCCTTAAATCACACTTAGAATGGGCTAAGCTACAGAAAGAGCTGGAGAGATCTAGGGTATAAGGCAGATCCCCATGTCTTATCATTCACTATGTGACACCCTCGTATTAGGAACCATATTACAAAACAAGGTGGTTTTTTTCTTTGTCAGCCTTTTTTTTTTAAATGGCTATAAATTGACTATGAAGACATGAATTTTGAATCTCAAATGCAAAAAGGATTAAACATTCACATGCCTAAACTACAGCACCACAAATCCTCATGCTTCAACATTAAACTTTGGCAGACTGTCTGGTTTTAAAAAAAAGTACATCATATAGCCATGTGGATATGCTTCTGAAGTCCTGAAACCAGCTACTGGCAGAGAACAGCTTATTAGTCAGACATGCCTGCTCTTTAACTGTGATTTCCAAGTCCATTATTACTAGTTACTGAAAAGGGAGTCCAATAGATTTCTGTACACACCTGAATCATGCATTCAAACTGGTACATACAAAGGCCCAGTTCAGCCATGCTTGGTTTAAAGAGTTCTCGTAGTCTGTAATCTTGCATTAATTTAACAAACACGCAAAATGCCTCTTCTTCTGGCATCTGTATTAAAACAAACAAAACACAGTAAAAAAATCAGGAAAAGCGTAAGGGTGATGGAGAGGGTTTAGGGTTTTGTGTTTGCTCTTTTTTCTGTAAGAGAGGTATTTATAGCTAATTACTATAATAATCCTTTTGTATATACTGAATCCTATCAAGTGATTTCTAAACTGAAACAGAGGTCTGCAAATTCCTTATAATATACCCTAGCTTATAAAGCAAAAGGCAACTTGAGGATTATAAAATTTGTCAAGTTTAATTTGACCTTAGAGGAGGTTCCATGTAACAGAAATGAAAGTAAGAATTTCATTAATATCTTAAACAACACTCTGCAATCCTATCTTAGCTCTGGGAAATAAGTGTATTCTCTCACCCAGGAAGATAGTATCTTCTTGGTAAAGACAAGACTACAGAGAGTGAGTCTCATTTGATTTGCAGAGTAAGTGGCAGCCCTTGACAACTGCATTGTAACAGAATTATTTTTTTTTTAATCTAAAAAACCTCAAACTACCACAATGATGCATTTTAGCTGGGATTTTAAATGTTCACATTTTAACACCATGTTTACCTGCATAAGCAGTAATCCAACTATAAAAGCACTTCCTTGACAGTATCCAACTTCACGATCCACCAAAGAATAAGCCTACAAAATAAAGTTTTAAGACTCTGAACAGTTAAAGTCTCATTATTAGTGGAATGAAATAGCTCGTGCTATCATTTTGCTAATAACTTGGTCTTACTCTCTTAATCCCAGAGAGGACAGACATTCTATTCAGAAGTTTTGGTCAAATATTTAGTTGCTACTTGCAGCTGTGAAGGAATATGAACTTTTCTCTCAGATGGCCTTGAAAGCACAAACTAAAGCACACCTAGAAAAAGCTTGCACTTTCCAGCTACATTAATTTGCCGAGTGTAAAAAGGTAAGAGAGGACTGGCATACAAACTGCATAGCATTACCACTTCTACAGGAGACATGACAAAGAAACACTACCTTTCAGAAAAAAAATCTGAAGTTTTATTCACAGATGGAAGAAACGTATTGGTTTCCACGCATACTGCACTTTCATCTTGGAATTATAGAAGTTACTATGATTTAGAAACCTGTTAACTCTTCTGTAAAAACTGCTATGGAAAAAAGTCTTTCAAAATTTAAGCTCTGCTACAATGAAGGCAATACAACGACAACTTAATTTTAGGATTGTGTTCTCATTTTGTGCTTAGGTACTAGGTGCTGCACATTAGCCTGCATCTGCCATTTTCTGGTACAACATACAGGTTCAGAAACACTTAAACTGAGTGCTAGTTCTGATTTACAGTGTTCTCACTGTCAACACTGTTTACCTTGCTTCACAGTATATTTTACTCCATTATAATCTCAGCAGTAACCCTGTGATTGTTTTAATGTATGTTTAGTAGGCAAATGTTTTAAATCTCTTACAAAATCATTGACTATAGAAACATTTCAAAGCTATCTTTGAAACTGGAATATAATTTGGTAAGCAGAACTAGTTTAAAAAACTAGAACACATGCAACTGATGTAAGTTCAGTTACTACAATGCAAATTATTTCCAAACTTCTACACACATTCATGTTAAATTATTTTCAAGGACTGAAATACTGTCTTACCTTCATTACATTAAACAAAACCTCCTGTCCAAGACTGTCTTTCTCTTTAAAAAAGTCATGTTCAGGGTATGTTCTAGCAATATCCCTTCTTATTAGTTTCTCACATGGAGATGTCATCTTCAAAAGCTCTGAATACTGATCCTTTATTGGCATGCTTTGAGCACTGCATAACAATTGCCAAACAATTGCTCTGAAATGATGAGGTATCCCTTTTCGAACAAGCTCCTAAAGCATAAAGAAGGATACAAAATTACTATTTCCTGAAAATAAGCGTAAGCCTGAAGAGCATAACATTTCAAGGAATTAGTTTTCTCACAAGAATATGTTCACAACATGTCACAAATCAATCACATATTTCATGAAATGTAAGCCTCTGTTGCAGCCTGATAGGTTACTGGCAGCTAACTACAGTGAGTCACATCATTTTAAGTGGCTAAATTAGCTAATAAAATTAGTTCTTCCCCTACCCCATAAGCTTCTTCAAAAACCTGAATATTAAAAAAAATATATACATTTTTTAAAAAGAACCCCCCTTACCCAGAATTTAATAATTATTTTTCACAAAATACTAATGAAGACAACACCCTTAATTATATTTGTAGTTTAAGATACAATAAATTACTGGTAAAAAATAATTCCAAATACAAGTAAACAATAAAGTGGAACTAACCACAACATAGCCAATCAGAATAAAATAGCACAATACTACTATTGGAAGTTATTTGACACACTTGACAGATGCATCTAATTTCACTGGTGTGCCAGTATTTCCAAGTTCTTTTTTGTTTTAAGAAAGTATTTATTTTCTGACACTGTACTAAGAAGACATTAGGTTCACATCTACTGAACTAACTTTACATTCCTAAAAAACAAAAACAAGAAAAATCACCAGCTACGTATCATACAACTCAAACCTTCCCAGATAAATAGATCTGAGAACCAGATTCCAAGTTTGGTACTTGTCTTTTCAGAAAGCACAAGTAGGAAGTAGTCTTGTTGCTTGATCTGAAAAAATTGATGAAAAAAGTATGAGTCAGGAAGTTTACAGACTTAGTAGTACTTTCTGCAACTAGGATCAATCTGACCTAGAAGACCCCCTCTTTAAGACAAGAAGGTTCCTTTCTTGTTTTAAACCTTAAGAACTATTATCACGTATGCTGTCTCCTACATGATAGTTTATTTTGCTTACTAGTATTTATTCTGAAGCCAGTCATCTTCTATTGTGCAAAGCATCCTCCTTTTCCTATTTATCCAAGTATTTTTCCTACTTGTCCAAGTAGGAAGATACCAAGCCAGAAAGATTAGCTAATTTAACAGTGATACTTTAAGGGACAGTCCTGCTTTGAATTACTTAAACTCAAACTTTGACACAGGAGCTTTACATCACTGACCTCAGCTTTCTAACATCCACAAGATACCCAGCCATTTTCAGAACCATCCTAGTAATGTCACTTCAACGATTTGTCCAGTGCATGACACAACTGTGACACCCTATATTATTTCCTACATCTCCAAGACAAGCCTAACACATCAGCTTTCCACATCTGTCTCTAGCTATTATGTCAACAGCACACTATCAGATTGCAGATGAGTCATCTAATGACTCAGAAAGGATAAAAATAAAAACAAAGCATTAACAAGTGATCTGTTGCCTTAAGATACAATGCACCTGCTTGACAAAAATAACAGGGTCAGTACCTTCATCATTCCTAGAGGAACTGCAGGAAAACACACCTATTAAATATCAATAAGATTATGGTATTTTACACAGTATTATGCATACTGTAATGCAGGACTTCTTGTGTCTTCTTTTAGAATCTCTCCATAAACAGGAAGGGTGCTCCAAAGCAGAACGAAGACACACAAACAGAACTTACCACATACACAAGAAGGCATATACACCTATGCCTAAAGCTTCAAGAACTTGCTAGGTATCTAATAACTTCAGACTAGGTTTCATAGTCAAGACAAAGAGATGGCTATGCTGCTAAAAATCATACCTACTAGTACCATCCTGAAAAGGGTATGGATGTTCCCATATTCCATTTTAATTTCAGGATAACAAAGCTTAGGTTGACTTTTGACAAACACAAAAACAAAAACACACCTGAGAATTATTTAACAAGCAGTGAAAAACTCATTAGCAATATATAGTTAAATATTTACTAAAAGTTAGTCAAACACTCCCTAAATGATACTTGACCAGCAGTAAAAGTGAGTGACACATGACACTTTAAAACGTCCACATGCAGGCAGTTCAAACACTGAACCCTATCCAACCAGATCTACTTATTGTCATCCCACTTGTGCTTTTTTTTTTTTTTCCTTTTGCAAGGTTCATGTGGCCTTCTTTTCATAGCATTTTGGGAACACCTTTCCAGAAACTGTTTTCCCTATGCAAGCATGAAGTCTTGAATTCATTTTCATCCCGTTTCCTCTCTCAAGTCATGTTCTTTCTTCACAACTGCTTCACATAAAAGATACTTTGCTTTAGCCCATTGTTCTGCCTTCCCACAACCTATTCACACACACACACACTTCAAACTGCTCAAAAGACCTTGAAATTTGTATTCTGCACATAAAACTACTGACTACAGCCAATAAAGAACCACAGCAGAACAGACTGCCTACGAACAAAAATCCCACGCTGCTGTACTTGCTGCTTCTGAAACACAAATATGTTAAATGCCTTAGATGCTTTTTAGTTTGAATTTGAAGTATAACTGAACTCTGCTGCTGCATAAACCCACAACTGACCTAGACTGAACACACACTGGTCACAATTTGTCTGGCCCACTCAGAGTTCAGAAACTGCGTGTTCTTCCACTTAAGGGCATCCCTGGGGTCAAGTTACTTGGCATGCACAGTGAAACTAAATTCCTATCAGATCTTCATACAGTAGAATTAAGCCCTCTAGTGATAATGTTTTTAAAGAGATGGCTGTTCAGTGGGAAAATAATCATAGCATCCAGCTGTTGTATGACTAAGCAGGTAATTCCATTTTGAAAATGTAGTATCTCCCCTGTATTCAAGGAATCTCTCATTACAAATATGCTGAAATCTCTGGTATGCATCTAATTTCAATAAGACATGCTAGGCAAAACTAAAGCCTAGTAATGATTATGTAGGAAGCACAAAGTCTTCGGAATTGAAGCAGAATTAATCAGAAGCTTCTATTACATATTTAAAAGAATACAGCCAACAGGAAAATAAAAAGCTATCACTTATATCACATTACAAATATATCCTACAAAAGCTGTCCAGCTACTACCTTAACTTGCTTTTCTTTCTTTTTCCGTACATCTTCCCATTCATTCACAATCCTCCCCCACAGGATCCACGAGTCTTCTTCAAGATGGCTGAGATTGCTAGAAGCTGATGAGCTAGATACAAGAGAAGATCCACTATTTCTTCTTGACCCATTTACTGATCGCAGGGATTTGCTATCAGTTTCCAGGAGCCTACAAAGAAAGCATGAAAAAAAATTAGTCATTCTTATCACAGTATCATACTACTAATAGTTTGTTTACAAGTCAGTTCTTCAAACTCTTAAAGAACATATCCAGAGGTTCAGCAGTACAGTTTTTCCACCCATACTAAATTTGAGAACAACTGCTCAATGTTACTTTTTTTTTCTTGAGTTCAAGCAATTCCGAAGACAGAAGAGCACCCCACATTGCAGCCTTTCTTGAAAGGGATAAAAATGCCTTAAAATTCGTCAGCACTAACAGAAGTGAGATTTTAATACAAATTCTTTGTGATCTCACAAACTAGATTTTAAAATGTGAAAAGATCAAATTAGAGAAAGTACAAAAGCATTGCAAGTCCAACTCTTTCATACATTTACCAACTAGAGATTAACAGACCTACAGGAAATATTGGTGAGTTTTATTTTAAGGTGTAAGTACCAGCAAGAGGATTTGATTTTACTAGCAATAGAAAATGGGGCTGTCATGCATCACTCTGACAAAGAGAACACGAATACAAGCAAGTTAAATATTCTTACTAATATCCTAACAATAGTGTCAAATGTCAAGTCCTAGAAAAGACAGTAATTTTAAAGCAAAGACAAAAGAAGCCTGCAAAAAAGCTACCCGTTTACACATTTTTCATTCTATTTTTAATGGCAATGTAAATACAGACAATCATTAAAACTCAAAGCAATTTTGGAATGCCTGAAGTTTGCTGACAACTGTTCAAATTAACATGGTGTTTTATAAGTGCACGAGAGAAGTCTCAGACCTAAAGAATATGAACCAGGCAACAACAGCTGTTAGTACAGCTAATGAATGGGTAATTAAATCCTGGAGCTCAGACATGAGAACTTCACTGATTATCAGGTAGCAAGGTATATTAAAGACATGCCAAGTGCTGGACAGGTTCCTACAGACTTCAGGGCACTGACCTGTGCTGCCTCCTACAGGGAGGATGAAATCTCAGTACTTCTGCTTTGGAAGAAGAAAAAAAAAAATCACGGATTTACCTGCTAGCTGGCTGCTATGATCATCAATTTCACAAGGAGGTAGAGACAGATGGGGATCCATGGCAAAAAGGCCTCCTCTGTTTATCCACAACTCATACTGAGCCCCATAAGCGGGGGGAAGGTTCTTTTTTAGACCACATGTTAGCTAAGAGCGAGAATTGAAGAGTAACTTAAAAAAAAAAGTGTTTTGCTGTATCAAGTTTTATTTGTGCTTGAACTTCCACGAATTCTAATGCTTGTAAAGCAGACAGATATGGTTGATTAATTTCTCATGCATCTGCACAAAATCTAAAAGACTTCCAGTATTTTAGCAAGGTCAAGTCAGGTTTTAGATATTTAGTAATTTATAGCCGTTCTACACAAGTTTCAGAGTACCTACAATTCAAGCTCTCAACTAAGGTAGAGTTATTTACATTATCTTTCCCTGCACCTAGCTTTCACCTATTTTTTTTATGCAAATTAGAATAAATGTATTTTCATTAATGAAAATAACAAGTACAGTCTCTGCAGAAGTACTTCATTATTTTGAGAAAGTTTGTTTGAAGGCCATACTGTAAGTTTTTTTTTTTCACAATTGATTTCAATTTAGTTCATATTAAGACAATGCAGAAAAATCTAATTTTGAAAAAAAAAAAAAATCAAAAACGTGTTTAGAAACCTGATTTATACTGGTGCGTAATGGAAACAGTTTGGAATTCCTTTGCTAGTCTGGGCCAGTATCAAAAGATCAAAGTAATGACAGAGGAAAAAACAAGCACAGAAGAAATATGATTATAAATACGATTACAAAAACCCTTACAACTGTAAAAGACTCTGACTAGTTACTTTCCGTTTTCACAGCTTCTGATAAAAGTTATGCCAGATTTCAGTAATTTGACCTTACCTGGATAAGCTCATTGTCCATAGATTTAAAAACGGGAAACTTGTTATAAAGCAAGTAGCATGCAAGTTCCGTGGTGTTCAGTGACTGTTTTCTTCACCTAAAACTTAATAAATGATTTACTAATGCCAAACAACTCCAACAGGACTCTGGACTGAGCTACCTCACTATTCTGAGGAGGCTTTCAGTATAATTGGATTATAGAATCCTTGATACCTTCATAACTTGATACAGTTTGAGTTTTTTCAGTTTCTAACTTGTTTAAACAATTCAAATTCTTCTTATTCATGTGAAAGTCAACAATGGAAATGAAACCTTTAAAGTTATCCATCGCCAACTATTCTTCCATTAAGCAGAAACAAGAACTTCCCTGTGTTCAGAGTACAATTCCTTGTCAAAGTGTCACTGTGCTAAAACGCAGATTCAAACTTTTCCTGAACTACAGTGCACCTCACATGATTAAATAAATACAAACTTGGTGCTCTAAAGTATTGTATCTCACAAGAAAAGGTACATTTAATGAGACCTGATAGGACAGACTTTGATTAGAACTCATCAACAAAAGAAGACTAAATATAGGATTGAACAACAGATCTGGTTAAAAAAAAAAAAAAAAAAAAAAATCAAATGAAACCCAACAAGTTTTCTTAACTTTTACTAAATGCAAAAAGCTAACCTGAAGAAGATTAGCAAGCCCAAGTTCACATTCAGCTTTCAACAATCAAACTAGTCTAACTGCAGGGTGTAATATGACTACTCTAGAGGCAGAAGCATTATGCCCTAACACAGATAAGCAGTCCAAAGAACAGATATTACTGCTTTTCGTATAGAAGTTAGTCCCTTGGTCATGAATAGAGCTGAAAACCTCAGATTAAATGCCAATTAGCTTTCTACAAAGAACTATTTATCTCCATTTTTTCTTCTTTTAATAAATTTTGAATTGCTACTAGCATGGTAAAAAAAGTTACACAATACATCCTCAAAGGAGCGACCATCCCATAAACCATAAGGAAAGGAGGATGAGGTGGTTTAGAAGCAGGTTTCCATTCTTCATCAAAAACTTCCATGTAAACTGCATTTGTATTAGGCTGCAGAATATGGATATGAGAGAAGATATGCCAGGAGACACAGTGGCATTAGCCCCACCTTCCAGTTACTCTCCTCCTCTACTGAAAGTTACTACCCTCACAGCTAAATCAGTAGAATAAAACCACAAGTACCACAGCTGCCCCACTGCAAAGTCCAGCAAGCTAACAGATGCTGGAGCAAAAGCCAGTTTGAGCTCAACTGTCAGTTTCTGCACTTTCCTGAAGCACAAGGGACAGCAAACTTCAATGGAAGGCAGCAGATAGCTATAGAGCTTCAGTAAGTCTGAAAGCTATTGGAACTCAAATTCTCCTTTACCGTCAACCTCTCATAGGCTACTAAAACGTACTTCTCAAATACAACCAAACATTGCAAGAGGCCATAAAACATAAAAAAAAAATCATGTCTCAAGAGTGGAAATAAGGGTTCTAGAAATTCAGCATTAAGAAATCATATGGTCCAATTTTATTTCTGAATGAGATTGTCAATTTGCAATGACTACGCAAGTCAATAGCAACTGATCCAAACAAAAGTGGGATCTTAAACACAGATGGTGCAGATAAATATACAAGCATGCAAAGGCTGCAAAGAGAATGGCAGTCTACACAAAAAAAAAGTCCAGAGAAACAAGACTAATTAGAGATTTACCTTTCATGAAATTAAGGTATTATGCACCAGTCACCATTAGCATACCAGCAGAATGCACCTAGTATTTCTTGCAAATAACAGATGGTTGAACACTGTCTCCAGCCACATGACACTGGAGAAGATTCAAAGCCTCCTCTATTAGCTGTACCTGTACTAGACTAGGTACCCTGATCCGCAGACTAAATTACAGAACACGAACTGAAAAATTTTGCTTGAGCCCTTAAACTGTATAAGTAGCAGAAAAGCAGCCTCTGCTTTCCTAGTGTTTCCAACTAAGTTTTATGAACTAAATTTTACTCCATGTAAACCAGTAAACAAGTAACATGCTAAAGGCTAAATGTGAGCACGTTGTATAGTGGAAAGCAAGAAAACAATGCGATTCTGAGGTCTTTCACATTTCAAGAAGCTAACAGAAATATCATTTTCATTTAAGAAGGTGAGTTTATACAAAAGTATCAACCCTAAGATACTCTATTTTAAATTGAATACTGAAGACCGTGTGGCTCCACTCTAAGTTCTTCGGATAAGAGGCTGTTATAAACATTCACGTAAGACTAGTAGAGAAAGACACCCTCGAACATTCCACAAAAACAGAGCATCTAAAACACACGTCTCAAGAATGTCAATTCTTTATCTTAGGGGCCTTGAAACAAAAGTGTTCTGCCATGCAGTTTTTAACCAAACCTCCTTTAGCAGTCTCTGCTGAAACTGCAACAACCTAATTTTAGTCTAAATTATTATATCCTGAAGACCAAGGTGTTTTCCATTCACCTGTTCTGTTCCTCAAGTTTAGCCAGTAATTCTAAGTCGTCTGGACTCAGTTGTGTTGGTGAAGATGGCGATAATGCAGGCGTAGACAGAGTGGTAGAGGATGATGTAGTGTGCAAGGAGGCAGATGGACTCGCCACCTGACTGGCCATTTGACTGACGGTGTGAGATACAGTGTTCTTCACCCATGAGAGAGTAGAGCTCAGCTTTCCTGCAACCTTGTCTGTCGCCACCTGTGATGACAAAAAGAGGTTGCAATGGTTGTTTATTAATCTTTTCAGTCAACCTGCTGTCACTGAACAGAGGAAAAAAGATACAATATACATGAACTAACATTGGGATTATTTATTTTTCCAAAACACCCAAAGCTGTCAGAAGCAACACAAGGAACAAAAGCAATAAAAATAGTACAGAAGTAGTGACATGCAAGTATGCTGCTAATACACAAAGAAAGATAGAGGAATTTGTGATATATGTTCAACAGCTGTTTTTTGCAGTAAATACTGCAGATCAGTTAAGACTTCCCATTACAAAATGGAATAGAAATAAAAGCTTACTTTAAAAAAACACAAAAACGTAGAAAAATATATATAAAGAAGCAGTCAACTACTTCACTGAAGCAGCATAAGTGTATCAGTGTAAATACCCCAACCGCCCTGGCTTCTGCTAATCTTCATTAACCCCCTACAGTGACAGACCAGAGGAGCAGACACCACATTTCTACACTACAAAGTAAAAGATCCTCTAGCATCTGCAGAAAACTGTCACAAAGCATTTAAGTTCATTAATCCACAACTGCTCCTGACTGCCTTCCATCAGGCAGCTCTTCCACTGTCAGCTCTTCTGCTTCCTGACTTCCTCATCAGGTCATCCCTGCACAAGCAAGTGTCTGTGACCCCAACCCCACTGCCAGCTCCCAATTCTGGGGCTCAAGAGGGCTCAGGGGCACTCTTGAGAGGTGCACCTGGAGCAGAAGGGAGCTCTGAGCTGGCAGCCAGGGGAATCCATCTGTCAGGAATCAGCAGGGGCTGATCACAACAGCATGTGGACTGCAGTAACGCTGGTCAAGGACTACAGAGTAAAGCAGCCAGCCTCACCAGTTCTTTTGTTGATTTCTTCACTAATCACAAGATAAGGAAGAGCAGCAGCTGCTGGAGATGTTTTCTCATGAACACTCACTACACCTTCCTTCAACCACCAAAGGCACAAGAGACCTTGACCTACACTGATTCACCAGCTCAGCATGAACCCGGGTTTGATTTCTGTCCTAGCCCAACTGGAGACAACCTAGACACACCTGAAAAGAAGAGTGAGTTGCCTAGCAAACTTCTCAAAAACAAAACCAGGTTGAAGAGGAAATTCTCCTGAAGCAGTGTTGCTGACAACTGTTAATTTAGATCTCATCTGACTTCCTCAAAATAATGAATTGCTCAGCGGTTGTCACAATTCTGCAATACAGCTTATACAGTACTTGCTAAGATACTAAAAACCTTAAACAACAGGAAAAAAAATGCTCCCCAAGGTCCTCTAACAGAATTCAATTAAAGCATAATTTCAAATGGAAAAAGTAACTCCATCTCAGCCCAGGGGCTGCTATCGGACAGCCCTTTCTAAATGGAGAAATAGGAACCTTCGCAAATCATACCAAATTCCCTCTTTTCATACTGCCTTTCAAATATTAAAGTGTGGGATGGGAAAACTGGTTTTGATTAGATGAAAGCACTCACAGCCAAAAAGTTAGATTTGATTCCCACAAGCTCAAATCAAGGGGAGAAAAAAGCCTTCCAACCACCAGATTGTTGTACAAAGTATTTGTGAGAGGTAGAAAAAACATCCCTTAAAAGGCATAAACACATTAGCCAGAACTAGACACCATGCCTTCACTCATTGCATCACATACCCTGAAGCTGTGATTTACAGGAATCCATCTTCTGTGATCAGAACACTCAAATCCAAAATGCACGTTCATCTCTTTTTTCATAGTCTAACACACCATGCCTTTGCTTCCAAAACTTTATTTCTTATCCTCATTTGACTTCGATCTTTCTCATCCTACTGATCTGCAGTATATCCATAATATCCTCCCCATAAGACATTTACCCAGTGATTTTCTCTTTATTTTTTCCTCTCACCCTGAATCAAACATATTGCTTGAAGATGTACTAGAAATCCAGAACATGCTAGCCAAAGCATCTAACTAATAAGACGCTTCAGTAATGAGATACGCTGTTAGCCCAAGTAGCAGATGCCCACACAGCAAGTCTCAAACCCTCCATCAGCTAGTCAGGAACAAAACACATCCAAACCTAAACAGGACAGAAATATCTACTAACCTAATGCTTCAGTGTACCACCCAAGCTCTCTGCAACACAGGATGCTTGGGGATGACCAAGTTTTCAGGGTGAACATGTGATGCTGCAGGGTATCTGGGTCAGGGATGGCAAAAACACCAGTAAGCGTACAAGCAAACAGTTTAACACCTCTCTGCTTTAGAAATGTCATGTTGCTTAGCAAAACATTTTGGAAAGACTGAAAAAGGCAGTACTGTCAAACCTTTGATGTTTTCTGTGGTGTTTTTCAACAGTCTCCTCACTCTCCTAAACACATTTCTTCTAAAAACTGATTACTTAACTAGCAGTATTTCCACAGACCTACAGCCATGCCTCCCTTTCGCAGAGCATCATTGACATAGCCAATTTTCAACCATCCTTCCATTTGCTACTCTTTATTATTGTGGCAAAGGGTGCCCAGCTGTTTGCAGCAATACCAAGGACAGCCAAATACTCCACAGCCTGAGGGGTCTCCTTCAAGAGCCTGCTAATTAACCAGACTGAGAACACAAGTGCTGCTTGCAGGAACACCAATGCTTTCCACTGAAGAAGGCCAGGTCTGTAGACCAGCAGGCAGGATCATGCCCACCTCACCCTCTGCAGCATTCTCAACTGAGCAGACAGCTCAGCTCCAAACCAGAGTCATTGAGGCTCCAAGGCAGAACAGTGCAGCAGCTCCCAGGTTGCCACAGACCTTACGTCCAACAGATGAAGAGCACAGGGAGAGCTCATTTGCATCTGCCTGCCTAATTAGGAGGTATCTACCTGGTCTTAAGTGCAGGAATTTTGAGTTTGAAAAGATCAATCTTTAAAGAGACAGGGGAACAAAACCAAACAATGGCTAAGCCACTAAAGACCTTCTACCCCACTACAGGTTCCAGTGAGAGAACAGTTAGCGCTGCTCACCTACCTGGTCAAGCACCAGGCAAGGCACAGACCTATGGCTGCTTCTTTAAGCTACAGCAAAGGTAACAGACATTTATATTGAGCTCTGTACAGGTATGTGATACATGCACTTCACATATGTCAACTAAAATACATGAACTCCTCATCTCAGCTTTAAGTTTAGCATCTGAAATCAGCTGCTGATCAGTGCAATACTGTGTTAGGTTTGAGTTATTCCAAATGAATACTGCAGTGGAACAACAGATTCAATATTTTATGTAAGGCCAGCTGTAGGCAGGCCACAGCATCCCATATCACATATGTATTATCTGAATATTTTTGCCTGAGAATCTCATAGGTATGCTGTAGCACCCTACCGTAAGTCCCAAAATGTTACCATCACATTTGCTACACAGACAATATTTGTTTTTCAAGAAAAACAAATTTTTCAGTCTATTTAGACTTATTGACAAAAAAAGATATTTCACTGTAGACACTGAGTTCAGTTAATATGTGCATTCTGCGCTTCCCTGAAAGCAGTGTGTCTTAAATCTTATCTTAATTACCTGAATTATTCTCTCAACTATTTTTATCACACAAAGGAAAAAAAACTGCAAGCCCTACACAAACATTAATATGTATACTATATGTATTTCACATCCTCTCTCTATCCTTTCTTCTCTTCCTAAGAGAAAGAGGTGGAATCCTAAAAAAAAAAAAAAAAAAAAAAAAAAAAAAAAAAAAAAGGAAGTGGTTGTGTACATGGTTTTCAAGCAAGTTGTATAGCATTCCATAAAGCCAGTCTCCTACTTGCTTCAAAAGGTAACAGCATTCTAATAGCTGAAGAATAAACTAAACTGACTCAGACAGTGACATACAGGAGATGCAGCTGGTGAATCAGCCTGTTATCAGGCTTCCTGACAATCTAAAATCCTAATTCAGGACTCCAACATGGTTTCACTATTAGCTTCATCTGTACCTTCTATACAAGAAAATCATTTTAACTGGTTCCAGCCTAAGTCCAAGAAAGTCCTGATTTACTCTCATATGCCTAAGTTTTTCTTGTAATGTCACCTACCAACAGCCAGGAATATCAATGCTGGCATACACCAGCTTTCATTCCGTTTGACAATCACCAGCCCTCCACGCCTTTCTGATGCCTTTCCATGCCTTTCTACAAGCAGACTAACGTTTTAGACTGTGTAAATCTAAAGCTAGCAGGAAGCTCTCTGTAGTATCACTTAATGAATACGCTTTCTTTAAAGTTGGCTTCAGACTTTGATGGGCCTAGAATATCTAGAAACAAAGCTGCAAGTTCACAACATAATCTAATATATAAAGTATTTTGAGAAGGCACTTAATTAAAAATGTTGCAGTGACCCACCAAAGGTTGAAGCCATCGGTTAATGATTGAAATATTATTTATATGAACTTTGACAAAGTTGTACTGAATT
Organism: Aythya fuligula; assembly: GCF_009819795.1. Taxonomy (NCBI): domain Eukaryota; kingdom Metazoa; phylum Chordata; class Aves; order Anseriformes; family Anatidae; genus Aythya; species Aythya fuligula. The sequence continues at coordinate 31,272,503 of NC_045566.1, read as the reverse complement.
CTATTTCCACAAACTCTAGGTTTTTAATTATCTCTGAAGACCACTGTGGTTTACAGTCTCTCAAGCACTCGCCAGTACACCAGCTGAGAAGTCAAACCAAGGTGCTTTTGCAAGCACTACCTAAAGATGACCCCTTATCTCTATAAGAGTTCTCTCTCAAGCCTGGCATATGAACACTAACAACCTTCAGGGAACCATCTATGCCTTCTTTCAAGGGGTGAAGAATCTAGATATGGCACTTGAGTAAAAGATGGACAAGAGTGCCTCAGATCTATGAAAGAAAGCACTGAAGGACTACAGTAAAAGCTTTATGGAGGAACTTGAAGGAATTTCCTTTGTTTCTCTGTGCTCTTAAGCCTCAGTTTGGAAAACATCTTTGAGTTTCTGAGTGTCAAACTACATGCTTATCCTCGAAGGACTGTCCTGTTGGCTAACAAAACAGGAAGAGTCATAGATCAGTCCGCTGAAATCAAGAACTGCAAATTCAGTTTGTTCATGTACTAGATTGGAAGACTTTGAAATGTTTTTCAGTAAAATGCAAGTCAGCCATTTCACTGGAGTTCAATTATCATCACGTTTCAAAAAATAACAAAGCCTGAAGGACAGACATGCTTTATCCTGAAAGCTCCTTTCCACAGACTTTACTTTCCTACTCATCCCTTAATATCTAGTTCCTTTAATGCTGCTTTCAGCCAACTTTCTCCTGGAGCAGTGCCAGTGCTAGCAGCTACACTACATTAGTGCGAAAATATACAAAAGTACATCAGTGCACTTAAATTTACTAAAAGCCTTAAATCCATACTTCAGAAGTCAGAAACAAGTAAGCCACATTTTAAAATATTCACTGAGCCACAATGAAGATCAATGCTTTTGACGTTACTTTTAAAGCATACAAGATTCACAAGGAGTTAAATTGGTAAGTTAAAAGGATCAAATTTTGGACAAGATAAAAATACAACATTCTATGCAACATTTATTTCTATATACTGGCAGCCTGTTTTCTATGTTTAATTCTACTTGTTTAATTGTGACACGTATCGCAATCCACAAGCTAGAACTGAAATGCCTATCTCCCTTAAAATGGCTGTGCAGAGTCCCCTTTCTCAAGGGCTATGTGAAGAGAGGTGATGGAGAAAACAGGCATGGCCTTATAAAGCATGGTAAGGTTTACAATTTCATTACTTACTAGAATATAAAACAAATTAGATGACAAAGACAGGCAAGACCCTCACCTCTGGATACTTTCCTTTCCTTCAAGGAATCAACTTCCTATCAGTTATACTCAAATTCAAACAAGTAAATCAGTTACGGAGTGACTGACCAGTAACCACCTTCATTTGCAAGCTACAAGTTCATCACAACTTGCTGCTGCTGACAGACTATAAGAAAGGGTAAAACTTTTAGAAGTGAAAAGCACAACCAATTCAGTAACTTCCAATTCCAAGAAGTTGTCTAAGCTATCTACGGTAAGCCCAGCAGATTTGGATAGAAGTACAAACATCAGTACCCTATTTCTAGTAACATGATCCATGCCAGCACCCATAGCCTTGCTGTAGTATTTAACTCTGCCCACCACTTTGCTTCGGATATCCGTGACTTGTCTTCACAAGCATTTACAGTGTAACTCAAAGCAAGCAGCCTTTTACTGTTGTAGTGTCTTCCTCTATGCCACCAGCGTCTGTAGCAGTGCTCCTGCAGTTTTTTTCTGAACACGCCGCGTAAATGAAAGTTTTTCCCCAGTTAGTGATTAAAGAAAAAGGAGCCTGCTCTTCAGAGAAATTACATTACTCATAGCCAAATGAAAACAGTTATCTTTTGATTGTTTAACCACTGAGTCTTCTGCTTCTGTTTAGAAATAAATGCCTATTCACTTCTTTTTGTATAGATCTTTACAAAAAAGAAATAAAACTCCCAAGTCTATATCATGGTCTTATGGAACTTTAACTTGCATCCTCATTTTGTCTTTAGAAATATCAATCACAGTTCTTTTTCCAAATGTCTGGGAAATACTGAAGCTTCAGCCAAACCCATGAAGTCCCAGCATTCCAAGGCAAAATAAAATCCAACAAAAATAACTCCACTTAATGAATGTTGGTTTTAGCCCTACTGTTTCAAAGAACATTTAAGTTGGAACTTCCCCCCCCCCATGTCTGAAAGCAGTCTGCCATTCAAACTATATGCACCAAGAATCTGTGAAAGAGATTTAAAGTTAAGATCTCCTACACAATATCACCCTATGTAGTGATATGGAAAATACACATCCAAAACTGTTTTTGGCTAGCTACTAGTTGTTTTACATCCATTTTAAATGACTTTCAATTGTTTCACTCTAATAAAAACAGTAAACTCTTCTCATAACATCCTCTTAGTTACAAGTGCACTGTCAAGTTCTGACAACAGCAACTCACTACTAGAAGACTGGGCCCATCTGCCAGTCTGAAGAAACCAGATAAAAAAAAAGAGTTAATATAGTATAAGATACTGGTGAACCGGAGTTCCATATCACCACAATAATTACACTTTCAGTGTTTAAAACAATTGATCAAGAGCACATTACGATGTTGTCACCCAGGTATTTAACATTATGTTAGGGAGACAGCTAAAGTTTGTTCATACAAAAAATAAAGATTTGTGGTAGTGCCTTTTGACTGTTTCCCAAGTTGGGAACCAACACAGAAAAATTAGATGTCCACAGTCATTCATGGACACCACCTTATTTTTAGTCCAGAACAAAGCCCAAGCTTAGCACTGCACTTTAACCCCAACTACTCTGGAACTGCCTCACCTGGTCTCAGAAGGATTACTTTTACAGAAAATTACCAAAGTTGACCGTTAATACAGCCTGAAATAGCACAATGACCACGATATCATCCCTGTCAGCATGACCAAAAGGAGATCATGTTCTTCATTACGTGAATCCTACAGCAGGCCAGACATTGCCTAGGCCCTCCCCCAAACACCACTTCAAGGCTAACTGGATAGTTACCGGAGTTCACAGGAAGTTAAACAAATTAGCAGTAATGTAATCAAGGACAAGCTAGGATTCACTAAAGCCTCTACCTTGCCAGCACATAGTTGTTGCTAAAGCAAACACATGCATTCAGCAAAGACATGTCATGGCTGAATGTGAACTGAGCAAAGCAAGGCAAGTCTGCCTATATTACTACCCAGTCTCCTGCCCAATCCCCATCCCCCCTTTTATTCCAATCACCACTTGCTGCAGAAGGAAAGGAGACATTTAAGCAGACAAGACTATAATGAAAGCATTGCTGTATTTCCCATTTAAATTAATCAAAAAGGTACCAACAGACTATACTTTTTTTTACTAGTAGGTAAGACACAGGATTTTAATTCAGTATGCCATCTACACCCTGAGGTGACAGTCAAGAACTTCAGAGAACACTTGTAACAACTCAAAGTTCTAAGCACCTATAATACTTACTGTTTGCTTTTATGGATATAAAAAAATTGTAGTCATGTCTCGGAGAAAAAAAAAAAAAAGAATTCAGAGCGTGTAATGAAGGCAAGCAAAAGTTGTTCAAGAAAAGAACATTCAATCAGGATTTTCCTTATTGTTCATCTTCCCAGACTACCAGCTGAAAGGGTTTTTCTTTTTAACTATGCATTTGACAAAATGGTAACTAAAATATTGAGTTCCACATGGACTCTGCCTTAAGCATTAAGAAAGACTTGTAACAAAAGTTAATATATCAGAAGGAGCAAGAAAATGGAAACATTTAGTATTATCTAGGCATAGCCCAAGATGGCTTTTGTTCTTTTACACTGTGGTAATGGAACCTTGAATTAGCAAGGTAAAAACTGTTTTTCAAAATTCACTGCCAAGGGACTCTTTTTTTTTTTTTTTTTTTAAAAAAAAAAAAAAAAAAAAAAAGATAAAAAAAAAAAAATACTCCTCCATTTATTATCAGTCTTACCCAGAGACCAAACTGACAGCAACTGTTTAGGCATATCACTTTCCCCCACTCCTGTCAACTTCAAAAGGCTTTTCTCCCATCCATTGCTTTCCACTAACATTTCCACTCTCCAGCCATCTCTTGCTTATTTGTTCAAAAACTACCAGACAAAGCTACAGAAGAAAAATGTATGGAGGGCAGTGAAAAACACGATGAAACTCAAGTCACTAAACTCTACCCCAGGAAGTATCTATACTTCAGCATGCTGGAAGCTAGGAGGAGAAACAGGATGGAATTAGGATTCCTGTGTTTAGTAATTTTCTCCAAACATCTGCTGCTCTCAGAGGCACTACTGGGCTGGGTGAACCTTCAGGGACCCACTCAACAGCTGCTCTCATCTGAGTTTAATCAAATTCAGGCAATGCTGATTCATAATACCCTCTGCTTTCCTCCTGATCACATCTGTTTTTCAATACCATTTATTTCCTCTCCCAACCCTTACTTGAAAGGGAATTTATATCTAAATATTTCAAAATCAGCCTTAGATCTCGATATACGGTTGTGTAAACATAAGAGCTGTACAGCCATGATCAAAGCAGAAACTGCAGGTTAGAAGGTTAGAGAAGTGAAGAGATATTTATACAAAACAGCTACCAAAAAAAAAAAAAAAAAGATACTGTTACCTTCTCTTTCAGCCACATGAAGTACATACAAGAAAAAAAAAAAAAAAAAAAAGCTTTTCTGAGGGGAAAAAAACGTTTTTTGAGTATTTTCTCAAACACTTCTGGAGACAAGCAGAACCGAACATTGTCAATTCTTCTCCGAGTGAACACGACTTCATCCTACATCTTCTCTAGATAATCTTGAAAAGAAGCTGTGCCAGGATGACCTGAGACTGTTTTAACGCGGTCAGTGTTAGCACTGGCTCACGTTGGGGTTGGGAATTCAGAGTGTTACAGCAGACACGAAGCTGGCTAGCAATTGCTCTCTGGCCAGCAAGGCAGCAAACCACCATGAATCCGACACAACTGCATGAGAAGCCAGGGACGCAGAGCTGCCAGGAGCAGCCGAACAGCCGGCTCCTCACCCTTCTTATATAATCTCGGCTATGCAGATGCGGCAGGAGGTGCTAGCGAGACCTCCGAAACAGCGGTTGAAAATCCCATCTCAGAAATGAAACGTCCAGAAGCTCGGGGTTTAACAGCACCCCAATAATAGTGGTAACAATAAAAAACAATAAAATAATAAGCGCCCCCTCCTTCCACAAAACAAACCCGTCAAGGCGCCCCGCAGGCAGCAGCTCTCCCCTGCCGCCGCCCCCGGGGCCGAGCCGGCTGCGCACGCCCGCGGCCCCCCCGCACCCCCGCACCCACCCCCGCCTCAGGAGGGCCCCCCCGGCCCCGGCCGGCTCGGCTCGGCCCCGCCGCAGCCCCCCGGGCCCGGCCGTTGCGGCCCGGCCGCCGCGCCCCGCCGCGCACCGCCCCCGGCCCCTCAGCCCGCCCCGGCCGCGCCTCACCTTGGAAGCGCTGCCCGCGGCGGGGAGGTGCGGGCATCGGCGGGCCCGGCGGCCTGGCGCGGGGCGACGACCTCCGCGGAGCCGCTCCCCGCCCGCCACCCGCTGCCCCCCGGCGGCTCCCCACGCTCCGCCGGCCGCGGCAGCCGGGCCACGTCCCTGGCGGCAGGGCGCAGGCGCAGTCCGCGCGCAGCCGCCGCCGCTTGGAGCGGCCCCGCAGCGCCCGGCCCAGCAGCGGCCTCCGCCGGCCCCCGGAGCCCGGGCTGCGCAGCGCCGAGGGGCGTCGCGCTCCCCCGGGCTGGTGCCTGCAGGAGTACCGCACACGCGTCTGCAGCGGGAGGGGGAGGCAAGGAGAACGCACAGACACGCTTCCCTTTCTGATAATAAACGCTACCAGTCAGAAATATTTCGCTACAACGCCAAAAGCCTCAGTTTTTACCTCAACAAATCCAGAGCCTCTGTGGAGGGCAACTCTCGTTCCAGCAAACATTGCTGCTGGGGGGGGGGAGGAAATTGGCCCCGAATTTGTAAGCGGCTCGGCGGGGTAACGGGGTAACGAGCCCAGGTGTGGGGCAGCCACAGGGCAGAGGTGTGGGCAAGGGGCTGGCTGGGACCGCGCTCGGCTCTGTGGGTCGTGTTCACCGCCGGGACGCAGCGGGTCAGGCCTGCCTGGCTGCCAACGTGGGGCCTCCTGCATCCAGGGGAGCCATTGCGCGGTGGTCGCCTCATCAGCAGGCGGGTGGCTGCATGGTGGGGAGCGGACAGGACGCCGTGCTCGGCGAGGGTTGCTTTTATGTAAAAACTAAAGGGTAGGCAGAAACCTCAGCCTTCCAAAACCCAGACTTAGTTTGATAGCTTCTGAAGCTGGCGGCGTGGAATCACACTGGTGCTTGGCTGACCCTGGAGATCTCCTCTTTCTTTTGTTCTCCTGGGGTTACTTATAGCAAACGCGTGACTTTTTAAAATACCGTTCTGTGAATAAAAATTACTGGTTCGGTTTATCATTTGTAAAGCGGCTAAGTGGGCACACGCGTCAGGTGCAGAGGTGCTGGCTTTGTGCGCTTCTCTCCAGTAACACCAAGAGATGCGACAGCGGGTACGCGCAGCAGCAGCTGCACCGCGCTCCGGTTTGTTTAATCAGGCACCGATCGCTCCGAGCAGCTCCAGCCTGGGAGCTGCGTCCCGCTGGGGCTGGGCCGGCTGCAGGTATTCACCGCTCCGCCACGGGCGGGCCGCGGGGCAGGACGCGATGGCTCCTCCGCTCCGCCGGGGGGCAGCCGCGCCGGGCCGGGCCGGGCCGCCGTGGAGCTGCGGCTGCGCGGTGGGCGCGGCCTTTTCCCCCCTGCTGCTGGCTGCAGGCGTTGTGCGGAGCGGGCCCCGGCCTAGGCCTAGACCGGACAGTACCTGGCACGATGGTCGGTACCGGCCCCAAGGCACCCGCGCGCCGGGGGGGACTCGGCCCCGCCGCTCGCCGCCCGCCGCGCCGCCCGGCCCGCCCGGATGGAGCCCGATGGGCCCCGGGCCGCCGCCGGCTCCAGCGTGGCAATGGCTGCCGGGGCGGCTCGGCGGGGCCGGGCCCGGCCTCCGGCGGGCGGGAGCGGGGCCGGGGGCGGGGGGCGGCGGCGGGGCCGGAGCCCCCTGGGCCGAGGGGAGGCCGGAGGGGCGCGGGGGCTGCCCCCGGCCCTGCCGCGGGGTCTCCGCGCTGAAACCCGGCAGGTGCCGGGCGGTGCCGGCCGGGCGCCCCGCGAGGGTTCCTCTGGTGTTTCTTGGTGGCGTTTTTTTTTTTTTTTTTTTTTTTTTTTTTCCCCGTTTTGTCCGTGCTGCTGCTGCCGTTCGGCAGCTGGAGCTTGGAGGAGGAGGGGGTGCTGCTGGAGAGCGCTCCGGGAAAATGAGCTGGGGGGGGGGGGGGGGGGGTGAGCTTCCTCGCTGCTCCGCTCTGCGCGGACGCGTTTCGTTACCGACTGTAATGTCTGCTTCGCCCCTGGCTGCGCATGGTTTCAGGAGAAAAAAAGTTGTTGTGAAGGATACAAATTCTTTTTTTCGTGTGTGCTTTTGTTTTTTTTTTTTGAGATGACTCAGCTCATCTATAAGTTGACCTGTTGCTCTGTTACAGATTTATCGATGTTTTATTCATAGCGGAACTAATTCATTTTAAATGGCCTTGGCTGACATGGTTACATGTTAATAACATCCAGTTATATTTCTTATTCAAGGGGTTTGTGAAAGTTGTCAAGAATAAGGCCTACTTCAAGAGATACCAAGTGAAATTCAGGAGAAGGAGAGGTATAGTTAACTTCCCTATATCACTTAATTAAATTACATTGACAAACAATGCTGCTTCTTAACATACGTTCTCACGCCTATAACTGCTGTTTTTCAGAGGGAAAAACTGATTACTATGCTCGTAAGCGTTTGGTAATTCAGGATAAAAACAAGTACAACACCCCTAAATATAGGATGATTGTACGTGTTACCAACAGAGACATAATTTGCCAGGTAAGGTTTGTGGTGCTTGTCACATACTTATCAACCTTGAAATGAGGTAAATGGGATGGATGTCCTGAGCAGTTTGAATATTGTTGCTTGGCTTCAGGGAGAAAAACAGTCTTTAAAGTTGACACAATTTTGGTAATAATCCATGTTCACAGAAGTAATTCTGCTGGTGTTCTAAAACAAGGTTAGGGATGGGAAAACTTCCGCATCTTTTCTGCTGTCTTAAAACTTAGTACTTTGAAAAGAGAGGCTCTTTTGCTTGATTGGAGATGACAGAACTGACTGTGGGACGTTATTTATAAAGGTGCCCTCGCTTCCAGGAGGTCTTCACTGTGATGTTAGTGTGGATCGTATGAAGCAGATATGCTTTAAAAGAGTGTTCCTGTGAGATTAAAGGAGACAGACAAATAAGAACAGTCACTTCTTCACGATTATTAAGTTGTCTTGCATCGTGTAGTACAGTTTTTTGCTGTAGTTCACTTTCTTGGTTTATTTTCAGAACGTTTTTATTAATTTTGAAGCTGAAAATTTAGGCCTGTTCTATCATGAATATGTGTAAAAGATTAAAAAAGCTAGAAATGCTTGTTGTTTCCTCATTGAGTAGTTATCTGTAGAGAATGGCAAAGAGTACTGGTTTTAATCAGTTCAGACTAAACTGTAGGACCTTGGCGAGGTTACTTTATCTCTGAAACTCAAAACAAGAAGTGGTGGTGGCAGGCACTTACATCTGACAGGTAGTGCCTTTCCAGTATGTGGAAAACCTGGAAATAGGGGGCAACTTCTAGGTGTGGAGGAGAAGTGGGAGTCAAAGGGAGAAGGTTCTATATGTGAAAGGAACAGTAGAAACAAGTCGGGTATTACTGTTGTCTCACAGGACACCCCTGAGGTTGTGAAGATCTCAGATCCATTAATAAAATCACTCCATAAAGTAACACTGTCCTCACAAACTCTAAGTGCTTTTGCATTTTTCTAAAGTGATTTGTATGCTGTGTTATATGAGAGCTACCTGCACAAAGTGGGACAGAATCTATCTACGTCTGTAATAATTATTTGAAAGGTTGCTTTTGTAGGCAGTTTCCTGGCATCTTGATGTATGCGAAGAAATTAAAGAAAGTGGTTGCTGTCATCTACTTTCTCTGCCCTAATATGGATTTGAATTCTTAGCTTCTGTAACTGAGGATTTAATTATGCTGTAAGAAATTTTTGAAAAGAAAAATGAAGCAAAATGCTGTGAGCTTGGTTGGCAGTTTGTAGGATGTTTCCATGCAGAATTCCTATTGGCTTAAGTAGATGTCAAAGTAATAGTAAATTAAACCCAGCATTACAATGAGAAAACCAATTAATTTTTTTTTGCTGTCAGATTGCCTATGCTAGGATCGAAGGCGACATGATTGTCTGTGCTGCTTATGCCCATGAGCTACCAAAATACGGTGTGAAGGTTGGCCTGACCAATTATGCAGCAGCATACTGCACAGGTCTGCTTTTGGCACGCAGGGTAAGTATCTGACAAATGGCCTGGAAGTAGATGTTTTTTTTTTCTGGTTTTCTTTCAAAATTTCCCTAAGTAGGCTTACTTACTGAACGCCCACTTAACTGGTGAGTTAGTATAGATACCTGTGGCCTTCTCTAAATACTAACTTTTCCTCTTTACTGTATAGATTTGATGGCCTCTTGTGACTGTCAAATCATAGTGAGAAGTATGACAACACCCAATTTCAAGCCCAGCAGCCAACTTTAAATCTCAGCACTTCAGTTTGTTGGAGGGAGGGAGTCAGGAAAAAAAAATGTAAGAAATGTACCTTTAAAAGTTCAGACGTGTAAGCCCCATTTATCCATTTTCCATATGAGCATGTGAATAAGTTTCGAGTTTCCTGGCATATCGGTTGGAACAAGAAGTTGAAAGGTAACAGGCATGCTTACTGTGGCAGCTATTATAAGCTTTGCTACTAGTATGGAGTACATAATTTTGATAAAGAAATTGGTTGAAAGCTTGGAGATTCTACTACAAACTTGTGTTTTAAACTGATGGTGATTCTTAATTTTGTCAGTAAATGGTCAGACTTTCAGATGTGCTTTTTTCTTTTTTTCCCTTTCCCACAGCTTCTGAATAAATTTGGCCTTGATAAGATCTATGAAGGCCAAGTTGAAGTGACTGGTGATGAATACAATGTGGAAAGTGTGGATGGAAAGCCTGGTGCTTTCACATGCTACCTTGATGCAGGTCTTGCCAGAACTACTACTGGAAACAAAGTTTTTGGTGCTCTGAAGGGTGCAGTGGATGGTGGTCTCTCCATCCCTCATAGGTAATCTAGTCTGTCTGAAAAAATCCCTTTAGAATTACCCGAGATATTTCTGTGTATGACAGTCTAAATATATTGTCATTTTTGTGCTGAAATGGTTTTGTTATAACCTGGTAACTATTATTTTAGCACAGGTTCTGGGGTAGTTCTTTTTTACTTGGTTGGTTGTTTTTTAATCTATTGGTGCAATTCTGATAGAGCTTGCATGAATCTTGTGACTATCACGAGATTCTGTTAAATTATATAAATTAATCTATAAATCAGGACCTAAAGAGCCACCTTGCTTTTACTTGAAATCATCCAGTACACCTATATGTACTGGATGATATGTACATCTATATATGCAGAATGCACATCCATAAATATTCTTTAGCGTTTTTTTCAAGTCTTAAGCAAGTTATATGTAGGTATTAATTTTGCAGTGGTACATACCAGATGCAAAATAATCATTGGTTTTTCCCACAGTTGTCAAGACAGTAGTATGTCTGAGTGGTCCACCTGCACTTAAAATTTGCACTTTGAAGTTTTGGTAATTCCTGTCAGAAGCTATGAGTGACAAAATCAAGGTTTTTTGGTAGTGTTACTTAACACTAATAATACAGTTGACTGCTACTTTCTGACAGCAGCAGTGGGGAAAATAATTCAGAAATCTGTTGTGCATTTCCTACTCCCTCTCATGCTGTCCTGTTATTCTTGACTAATTCTTCAGTTTTTCTAACTCGGCTGCTACATGATGATACCCCTGTGACTGAGCACTCTGTAATTGGTCCATGGTGTGTATATGATGTACTGCATTGTTTCAAGACGGGACTGATGGCAGCTGAGATGAACTTCTGTTTCTTCATTTACTTTATCTTTCCATTTTTAATGGAAAACTATCCCTCAGTTATCTATAGCAGAATCTGGTCCAACAGTTACTACTTTGTGGAAGCTTGCCTCTGAATCAGAGCATTTGGCAGGATGTCTTACTCTGAATGTAACTGCTCTTTCACAGTACCAAGCGTTTCCCTGGTTATGACTCAGAAAGCAAAGAATTCAATGCAGAGGTTCACCGCAAGCATATCATGGGCCAAAATGTTGCAGATTATATGCGTTACCTGATGGAGGAGGATGAAGATGCTTACAAAAAACAATTCTCCCAATACATAAAGAACAATGTAACACCTGATGGGGTAAGATCTGTCTTTTTGGCTCTTGCACATTAGTAGAGATGTGATAAGTCTTGTGTAGGGATTTCTCAGTAATGCAAAAAATCTTGATAACGTAAAATAGGAGTGTGGTTTATGTTGCGTTTTCTCCATGTAAAAAAAACAAAACACATATTTTCCCTTTATTAAGGGATCTGTAGTATATAGTAGGTCTCTTGAAAGGCAAGTGATTTTTTTGTTCTTTGAAGCTTAGCAGTCTGTTTAAAAATATAAGCTTATAGGACTGCATCCTAGGAAAAAGGTATGCAGCTGGGGTAACTGAGGATGTGCTCTATATCACATTTTTTATGACGTGTGATTATAGGTAGCTGTAGGCCTGTGGCAAATACAGACAATCCCAAGCTAGTTCTGTTGCAGAAGCTAGCATCTGATGAAGTATATTCTGAGTGTTGTACATCTTATTTCAGTACAACTTTCCATTTTTGAATATATTGCACAAAACACAGAACGATTTGTGGAATTACCACAGTGCTTCTTTTGCTCGTTTCAACTATTAAATGTCTTTCAGATGGCTTGTCTGTTGCCTGTAATAATCTTGATTTCCTTTGATTGCACTCTTGACGAGTGAAACAAACATTCCACTGTCCCTTTTCTAGACTATGAAAAGCTAACTTCATTCTTTATACCTTTATTACTGTAGGTTCTTCTGTGTGTTTTTTCTGCAAATTTAACCAATCTGCTAATTTTCTGCTAGTAATCTTTACTTAAAATGTAACTGCATTTACATTACCAAGCAAACAGTGTTTATCTAGATAATCTTTTCACAGCTGGGGTCTAGTTGGAATTAACCATCAGCAAATCAATGCCTTTATAGAGCCATAGCTGTCTTTGGGACAGAGAGGCTAGGGTCTTCTGATCTGTGTAACTGAACAGCTCACTTCCATGCTCCTGTCTTACACGTTAAAGAATAATAACTTACGCACAATCACCTGGTACCCAAAGTTCTGTATGTTCTCATGCCATGAAATGACTGCTTTGGCGTAGCCTCTTCTAAGGTATTTGTTGCTGCTACATGACAACATTCTTGGGGATGATGCAGGGACTTTTCAAGCAGCTACAAATTAACAACTCTCACAACTTCTTCCCTTCTCTTTTACTGAGCAGCTTTGTAATGCGTACCAGGGTAGGGTCTAGTAAGGTTGTGCATCTGATGTTTATGTAATTTTGGTTTAACGTAAGAACTAAGTCTTGAGAGCAATGAGCTGTATAAGAAAGTAAGAATACTTCTACTCTAGGTGGAAGTAGAGTAACTTTCTGTACTGCCTTTTAATTTAAATACAGGGAAATTAGCCCCTAGGAAGTTGGCTTCAGAGGAAATAGCACTTCTCTGCTAGCATGTAGTTATGAGACTTGTAAGTAGTATGTAGTGAGTCAAGGATGTAGATTAACTGTCTGTAAAATAGGGGTAAAAATACTTCCTTGGTTTTGTGTCCAAGCTGCCATTTTGGATATTTAAATCAAAATCATAGTGTAGCGATAGGCAGGGATTCCAGTATGTTGTAACAGTGATGATCTGCCTGAAGAAAATACTGTAAGGGAACCACACAAACTTGTAAGCTCTATTGTGATGAAACCTTTTTTTTACTGCTGTCTCTGCTAAGGGTATGTTATTTCTTGATACAATCCTAAAATAGTAACAACTTTTTCTTTCCCCCCAAGATGGAAGAAATGTACAAAAAAGCCCATGCTGCTATACGGGATAATCCAGTCCATGAAAAGAAACCCAAGAGAGAAGTCAAGAAAAAGAGGTAAACGTGAACATGACTTCTGTTAAAGAGACTTTAGTTAGGTTGGAACAGATACGGATTTTGACACAAGTGTCCTATGAATCACTGTGTTTTCAAAGAATCGCACAGAATTGTAGGAGTTGGAAGGGACCTCAAAAGGTCATCGGGTCCAACCCCCCTGCCAAAGCAGGTTCCCTGTTTTAGATCAGATTAAGATACGTGTAACTTCAGGAGTTACGTTCAACAGAATCAAAAATTATACAGCCCTTAACTGTAAAAAAATAAATAAAAAAATTCAAGTAGTAGACTATACCTGTGGCCTGAACAACTGGCATTTCTTAAATGTGCATTTTAGCACCCTTGTGTTTTCAGAGGGAAGGCTACTTTTCTTCAGGAGAGGGCAGGCTGACTAATTTGTCAGTACTAAACTATTGGGGTTTTTCAGCAATTTGGGAGAAAAACCAAGGCACAGATACTGCAGTGGCTTTCTTCCTGCCTAGTCCTTACAGGAGCTTAACTGTGCTTTTTGGTTAAGCACATTTTGACTTACTGTTTAGTATACTTTTGGTGGTGCTGCAACAATATCTTAAGAAACAGAGCGTGTTATAGAAGTGGCAATATGTTCTAGCATAGAATTCTTAATTGCAGCTTCAGCTTTCTTGATCACCCTTTTGCTTATTTCTGCTCTGGATATATCATACCCTGTGTTTTTGTTACAGAGTGAACAGTTCCAAGATGTCCCTTGCCCAGAGGAAAGACCGTGTTGCTCAGAAGAAGGCTAGCTTCCTCAGGGCACAGGAGCGTGCAGCTGATAGTTAAGACAACTTCCACAATTTTCTATGAAGCTTTGGAAGAAGTGGCAATAAATTTATTGAGTAAGCAACTGTGTAAGACTGACTTATTAATTATCTTATAAAGATTGGAATGTGTATAATTCAGCTATTGTGTAGCCTTAAGGATTTTTATATTAACTCCTTCAGAAAAGGCAAGTGTGAAAGACAAGGCTACCCCATTAGAATTATTCCCATAACAAAGGAAAATAATATTGATAAAAATTAATGTAACTCTCAAGAAAAAAAATACATAAAAGAACTTTGTTCTTTCTAATTTCAAAAAGAAAGAATTACAAAAAAAAATTATTGCTTTAGAGCTTTTCTTTCAGCTTATGTAATGCTATGGGAGAGGAGTATGTATCTTAAGAAAAAATCTTAGGTAGACTTAAGCTTTCAGGAATATGTACAGCAACACTTATCCTGTTGTGACTTAGTGAAGCTGACAGTAACATATCTTGAGGTATTTAAGCTTCCTCCAGTAAGTGAAATAAGTACTTCCACGTCCTTACTGCTGCTGGAGCAGGTATTGTCTTAAGGTTAAACCTTTTACACACACTTCAGTGATCGGACAAGGGAATTTGCTCTAAGTTGCACACGCATACTTAATTACAGAGGCTGTGATTTGCCTTATTTTATCCTTCATCTCAGGTTCATAGATACTTACTTGTTTGTCATTAGACTTACTGAAGTTGCTTGCACACTTAGAACAAGAGTCAAGTAGGCTACATGGCTGAGTTTTGCTTAAAGACAGTGACAGCTACTGAAAGAGAAGAGGAGGCCTGTTATTTATTTTAAAAGTGTATTTTTTCAATGAAGGCTCAAACTTGGTGCAACACCAATAAAAATGAAGGCTCTATACAACAAATGGCATTAACTATTTTCCAGTTTTTCCAAAAAGCTGTTTAAAATACCCAACTGTACTTTGGATTCCAAGACTTTTTTTTTCCCCCAAACCTAGTAGCGATTTGATTTTTTTTTTTCCACCAAAAATGTGACTGCTTTACATTTGAGTGCAGTGCTGGTTACAAATACTTAATTTAGCTCCAGGATGAAGGATATTATCACATCAAGAGACAAGAGTTAGCACAGTCATTCTTTGAACTGAAAAAGCTGGTGTTTACAAAGAGCACAATTCTTAGCCCAAGCTGCATAATATTACATACAGTATGGAGAAGTGATCTGATTTTAGTCCTATGTTAGGCTTACTTATTCATTTAATACTGGACCTTTACACAAATAAACAACTTATTAAATAATGAAATAAAGCTCATCCTTACCTATGCTGAAACTGAATTAAGGGGCCAGCTATCTTGAGGAACAGAGATGACTGCCACTAAAAATCACTAAGGCTTTTGACTGCTTCATACCTAAAGCATTTATAAATTAAACATTAACAGATGAGCACAGTATTAAGGTGTTTTATGCACATCCCATTCTGTACAATTGTGAGGACAGATGAAAATCTAACGAACAACAGTTATGCTGATTAAAGGTGGTAGAGTGCCAGGATCAGATTGTGGTCACTTAAGACTAGAGAGTTAGGACTGATAGATACTACTAGAAAAAACAGAAAACATTCTACAGCATACCATTCTACCTTGTTACTATCTATTACCTCCATTTCTGCCAATTTAACTAGTCTACTAATTTTTTGCTATGTAATCTTTACTTAAAAAAAAGTTATATGATCCTGAACAATTCAACTTCTGTCCTGCAGTTATGACCCACCTTTGCCTTCTTCGTGTACTTTCTGCAGTAGTTGGGAAGGATTTAAGCACAAATCTATAGCTAAGTTTTTGTGGGCAGTAAAGATTCAAGACTTCATATACAACTGTTACTTGTTTCATTTGTCACAAAGCAGCATCTTACTATGCAGGTTTCCTGTTTTTTAAGCTGTTAGTACATTTTTGCTATCAGTACTTATTAAAATTATCTTATAAAATGGCATAGTCCACAGCCTTGCTTTTCAAAGTTTGCCACAGCTTAACTTCAGTTTAATAAAAGTAAAATAATTACACTTTCAAAAATTGATGTTTATATTGCTGCTAAAGTAGGTACATCCTTTTAAGTAATAACATCCTAAAAATCTTGGCTCCCAACATGGTTGGACTTTTAATTAAAAGTGTTGAACTAAAACATTCAAGATGCAAGTATGAGGTAACAAGGTATAAACAAAAACTAATTTAAATCTCATATTACAACCTATCAGTTCCAGAATAAAATTTTCCATAGTTTAAAAATTATCTATTAATGTGCAAATTCTGCTATGCAAAGGTATTAGTAAACTTCAATTGCAGCTCAATACACAACAGCAGCTTGGACTCAGTCACATTATTTGCAGTAGCGGTGGTTCCTCAAAACTATTCAGGATAAAAATCTTTTGCAGGTATTTCACAAGTGAACAACAATTTTCACAGATTTGTATGATGTTGTGTTAGATGATGTGGTGGCACAGTGAGTACTTTCATCCTGTTCAAGATCTGACAAAGTGCACAGAACAATCAAGCATGCAGGGTTGTTTTTGTTTCCATAACAGCACTCTGGAACCCCAGAAGTGCTTTTGGCCTCTGCCCGATTGCTCAGTTGTACGTTCATCCTTTGAGAAGCCCTGTCATAAAGTACCGACTAAAGGGCAAGAGTAGAACAGCCATTCCTGAAATCTGAGTAAAGAAGGGTCTTTAAAAAAAATGCTGCACATCATTTTTATCAAACATGGTAGGTCACCTCTCATGGCAGGCATCAGTATTTCTGCTGGTGGAGAAGCTAAGAATCATTTGTATGGGAAATTTTCTTCCACAGTAACATTTTAAGGTTATTGAGTATTAAAGAATGCTCCATTTCCATCTGATTTGCTGTGACTTTAAGGGCAATACACAAATACAGTTGTTTTTCTAGTTCTTCATGGATATCCGAAGGAGCACCACGAAGCAGATAGTCTTTAAGTAGCTGACAGACTTTTGCCAAGTTTGGCTGAATAACTTCTGTGGTACATCTCATTTTACTTTGGTCACATACAGTTCTACAGTCTGTACCGTAGACACAGTCCATGTCTGATTCACAAGGACGATCTTTAATCATTTCCTTCAAATTCATTTCTGGCACAATTTTCCTCATGTCCATCATTTTCAAATCATATTTATCATTGTATCCCAAGTTTTTGGCACTTGTATCACACATAAGAAAGTTTCCATAAGGTCCATGGAAAATATCTTCCACAAATTCTAAAAGCCCTATAGCTATTTTTGCCTTTCTTGGCCACGATGGAGTAAACCACTGGTCCATGCTTCTTCTGAAACCAGAAGGAATGAAAAGTTCTATAATCCATGGAAGACTGATTCCATAGAGAGAGGTATATTCAACTCTTTCAATTACATAAAGATCCCCACAAAAACCCATCAGCTTGGGAGTATGTTCTTTGTCCTGTAAGATCACCATTAACAGGAACTCATCTAGCTGCAGAAGTGCCCATGCAGACTTTGCTTCAGGCAAAGAAACTCTACCGTCTTTGTTTCCATCAGCAAAAGATAAGATGAGATTAACCAGTTCTGAAAGATTTCCTTGTTCACCCAATTTTGCCTAAAAGCAAAAAAATAAAAAAATAAAAAAAAATTAAGTGTAATTTCATTAACTACCACCAATCCATCCATAATTCTCCAACCTTTTAGTATGGTAGGGTATATTATGTTCTAGTTTTCATTGGTTATAGATGTTACAAGACTTGCTGCCAAGATGCCTGAGCAGCATTCTTCTTGTTCTGTTTTCCAAAGCACCCAGCATACAATCTTCTGAAAGTACCAGTGTTCTTTGCATTTCAAAATGCAAGGATTAGAATCCAAACACCGATTTTTCTAAAGACCAGTCTGACCAAGAACACAGTAGCCCGGTAAACGTTTTCTTAGATAAAGTAAGTAGAATTCTGATGTTTAGATAGGTTTCGTTTTCAGCTGATTAAGCCTTATAGATGTAGAGAAATTACACCACCAACTTTATTTCAAACACTTATACAAAATACTAAGACCTCTAGTACAAACCTCATACTCTAAGTGCACTGAAATACTTAATTCTGTTATTGATACAGCCACCTCCATTGTATCAATATAAAGAAAAAAGCCATTGCTGGAGTCAGAACCATTGCATTTTAAATTATTAACAATGCACACAGAAACAATGTCACACAGACATTTCTTAATTTTTCCTAAAACCTATTCTAAAAACCTGCTGCACATCCAATCCTAGAGACAAAACCACTGTAATGTGTTAGCAACTATCATCAGCTTTTACATAACTTTATTATATGTGTGCACATTTGTACACATACACTCACTCAACTAGAGCAGCCTTATTTCTATCACTGGAGACATAGGAGCTATATCAATAGCTCCTATTTTAGGAGAATTTTAGGACAGAAAGCTCCAAATCAGTGTTGACACAGTATCAACATAATGATTTCATATTATAAAATTCTGGTGTAGCATTAGGCAACAGAAAAAAAATATATAGTTCAGTTAATGCAGTAACACTTCCCAAACATGAACACTTTTCAAATTGTGCTCGTCTCTGGGGTTATTGCAACAAGTTTCAAAGTAGCAGAAGTACGGATATATTTTTTCTATACCAATGAAAGCTGTAGACATGCAAGACGCATACCAGCTTCCACCTGTTAAAAAGTAAGGAAAAAAATTGTTAGTTACTTCTAATTTTAAGATAAGCACCTCTGGGACAAACTATTTTTGTACTGATTATTTTTCCAACATTTACTTGGACAAGGCTCATACAACAGGGCATTCTCTCCAGCTACAGAAAAATAAGCCAATAAAAAATAATCATGTCACAATAAAATGACCAGGCATATACTTACTTTAAAAAGACCATACACCATTTCTTTGAATTTTTCAACAGTGGTTCCTCTTGTTGGTTTATCGAATAGAACTATTTCCTTCCTTGGTTCTGGATCAGTACCAAAATCAAACTGAGCAGCTTCTTCCATCTGGCATTTTATAACTCCTTGCAGATTTCCCCAGATTCCTAAATACATCTATGCAGGAAAAGAGGTAAAGAGATAAAAACACTGTGGAAGTCCTACCTAAATATCATCTGAACCCCAACTGCTGCTTCAGAAGTCAAGCAGCAGCACAGATTAGTACACTGAGTCCTGCTCACAGGCAGTGCACACAGTACATTCAAACAGTGGCAGCTTCAAATACAATACACTATTGCAGGGACTTAGGAGACACTACACTGCCAAAATGTAAAGAGCTTGATAAACAGTATACTGGCATCTAGAGCTCAAGAAGCATTTGGACAGTGCTCTCAGACACATGGTTTGATTTTTTGGGTAGTCCTTTGGGGACCCAGGAGTTGGACTCAATGATCCTTGAGGGTCCCTTCCAACCCAGATACTCTATGATTCTGTATCTTTGCTTAGGTTAAGAGTCTGATGATTCTGTTTGGGAAGCAGGATAGCAGAGAGATAGTATGCTGTGCAAGAGTCTATACTCTAGTAGACATACTGTCAAAATGTGGAAGGATCTCATCATCTCCTTGGAAACTAGATTCTGTAACTGTGGAATTAAAGACTTCATGGAAGTTACAGGCTTACTGCTCTTTTAAACTACAGGGCTGTGAGGATTCAGTCAGAGAAAAACTTCTTTGCTTACTCTTCAGCTAGACACAAATGATCCATGTAACACAGTTATCAAAAAATCAGCTGAATGCATTAATGGAACACTGAAATTTATGCATGATGTGTATTCAGGGAAACAGCGCAACTAACTCCAACATATCTATCCTATACTTGGGATTTGACTTGAAATTGCAGATTTAGGCACCTACAGCAGCTTATCCCAGAGGCCCCTGCTATGGCTGATGGTTCTTGATTCTGAATGTATCTCGCTGTCTTCTCACCTATACAAGCACAGCCATTTCTACAACTGCACTGTCTGCTGGATCAGAAAAGTTGCTACAGCTTAATGCCCTACAAAAAAAGAAAACCTGCAATTCCCTCTGAATAAAATCATCTGCTTTAGCTGGCTCATCCAAATCCCGGGGTCTTGGGCCTACACAGTGGAAAGGGGCAGGCACCTGGACAGGCAGGAACCACATAGACTATCACCACATTCAGACACACTCAGATCACAGCAGAGCAGTTCCCAGCCAATAAAACATAGTCATGTTAAAGTACAAAGTGCATAACAGGAGCAGAACTGCACTGGTCATCATTGTGATGTAGCTTCTCTAGCAGAGAATCTGCAAAAGGGAAATGCTACATTATAATCTCTGCCCCTTCAGCCTCTCAGACACACAGCCTGTGTGTCTTCAAATCAATAGAAGGAAACTAGAGTAATGCCTGCACACAGAATCACTGAGATTTCAATGGGAAATGATAAAGCTAAGTTAGATGAGTAAAGCCTTACCTGCTTATTGGGCTTTGTTGACAAACATTTTCCAAAATATAGTGTTTCTTTCGCACAAAGACTGCTACATGCTGACCCATCAATAACTCCAGTCTTGTATTTGTCACACTGAAACAAACATGGAGAAAAGTATTTAATACATTGACCAAGAAAGGAGGCAACAACCGTATCTCTCCCAACACCTGACCCTTGAAAGAAGTTTAAAAAAGGGGGAAAGGGAAATCAGAACATTTTAATAACCCTACATCAAAACAACAGTAACAAATAACTGTTTTTATCTGTAATTGAAGATACAGTATTATTTCAACACAATAGAATAGCGGCATTTGATTAATTTACACATGGCAGTGACTGAACTGGCTCTGGAATTAGTCAAGACAAACACTTCAGAAACAAGCTATGCTAAGTACACTTACTATTATTTTCCTACAGTCATGTCCTCTGCATAGTTCTGTGTAGGTAGAGTACTGGACATACATAACCCAGCTGCCAATAAATACTACTAACCAAGAGATGAAGAGATATTTCATCCGCATGTATGAGAAACGTACCTAGAGAACACAAAGAGAAAGTTTTCTTTGTAATATAGTCAAGCATTAGTCAGAATGATAGAAACAAACAGGAATTTCACATCCACAGTGATAAAATAAACAGTCTGCATTACATGGAACATCCACTTCCATCAGTGAACTGACAGGGGAGGTCAGTTTAACTTATTTAAAAGGAAAGAAAATTAGGATATAAATAGAAGGAAAGATGACAGACCCTCAAAGGGCAAGCCATGCTTCAATAACAAATTTGATTAAAAATATTATAAACTGCCAAAGCTCAACTGCTTTTTTCTTTTTTCTCCTAAGATCAGTCACTTGTGTTCTGATTCCAGTAAATCATATTAAGAAGACCAGGAATGTTGTCAGAAAATAATGTGTAAAAGTATAAAACATGGATATACAACGAGCAGGGTGAACATCAGGAATAGGTTCCCTGTGCTGAAGTCTCCCATTCCTTCCTTGGGAAGGCATCATTTAATTATAAGTACAATTCCTCTGCACTAGCCTTATCTTCAGTGGACCTTCCCATAACTGTAAGCAATGTTCCAATTTTGTGTCTGTGGCCTCACATTTCTGTTTTTCGCTAGGGGAAGCAGAAGAATAAACTAAGAGTTAGGGAGTTCTAAGTACTTTGTAAAGGAGGGGGCAAGTCATGATTTTTTTTAATTCCTCTGAGACTGGTGTACTAAAAGTTTGATTTCCACACTTGAACTAGGATTAGAAAAAGAATTAGGAAGTCAAGATCAGCTTTAGCAACAGGATATAAGGAAAGTGCATGAGAGCAGCTATACTGGGTTAGTTTGAGATCCATCTCCATCAAGCCACCTGATCTCCAACAACAGTTACAAATAGATGCTGTATGAAGAGTGATAACATATATATCCCAAATACTCTCCCATTTTCCTCCTGAGGATCTTTCCAAGCCAGATGTGATTTTCTATATATAGTAAGTCTCAAATAATTTATCTTTTGTAAACTTACCCAGCCTCCCTTAAAATCTGCATAAGTTTTTAGTATCCACAACTCTCTTCAGAAATCAGTTACACTGATCTATCCATTTTTTCATGGGTCACGGCCTGAACTTCATTTTGCTTAAATCTGGCTTTTTTGATACCCACTAGTTCATGTAACCATTCCATGCTGGTCTCAAGCTGTGCCAGGGAATGTTGAGATTGGACATATGGAAGAATTTCTCCATGGAGAAGGTGGTCAGGCATTGGAATGGGCTGCCAAGTGGTCAAGTGCCCATCTCCAGTGATATTTAAGAGATGTGGATGTGACACTAAGGGACATGGTTTAATGACTGGAGTCTGTATGTCAGGTTGATGGCTTGGACTTGATGATCTTGAAGGACATTTCCAACCTAAGTGATTCTATCTTTAGAAAAGGTTCTGAGAAAGGTAATAAGAATGAGCAGTTTTGTCACTACGTCTATTTATATATATATATATATATATATATAATATATAATATATATATATATATATATAATATATAATATATATATATATATAATATATTATATATATATTATATATATTATATAATATAATATATATATATATATTATATAATATATATATAATATATAATATAATATATATAATATAATATATATATATATTATATAATATAATATATATATATATATATATATATATATATATATATATATATATACACACACACACACACATA
Organism: Aythya fuligula; assembly: GCF_009819795.1. Classification (NCBI taxonomy): domain Eukaryota; kingdom Metazoa; phylum Chordata; class Aves; order Anseriformes; family Anatidae; genus Aythya; species Aythya fuligula. Next base: position 31,249,853 of record NC_045566.1, on the reverse strand, counting down.
TATATAGTCTATATATTGTTTATACACACACACACACACTTATGAGATGGGTTAACTTAGTCATTATATATGCATACACATACTGATTTCAGATGTCCCTATCCACATGGGAGAAAAAGCACTGTAATTCCAAGTTCTTAATTGCAGTAATTCCAAATTACTACAATTTGATAGTAGTTAACCTAAATCACAGTAAATATATGGCTTCAGCTTTTACATATTTTATATTTTTGAAAAAAATACTGTCACTAAAGAAAATACTTTTCTGCAAATACAGTAAGATCATTATTTCAGAATGCACGAAGATCCTTTGCCTGAAGTTCGCTAGCTTTCATAAGTGTATGCTGGCAAGCTCCCTCTTTAGAGTTAGGAGCTGCCCCAGCACCCTGAAGTCCACCTGTACTTCATAAGAACGTTGCTGGCCTCCCCTTGAGCAGAACAGAAACACAGCCCTGCCTTGGGCACATCCTGCTTTTCCCCGAGCACTCACAGCCACCCCACAACCAAGCAGCTTCAGCAGCAGTTCCTCCACAGGCTGAGCACCCAGGGACGTGTCAGGCTGGGCTGCGGGAAGGCCTGTGAGGTGCCACCACCTCCAAGGACACCTTGCAGCCATTACAAACCCCACACAGCAGAGGAAACTGTAGGCTGCACCCTTAAGCCCGTATGACTTGGCTCCCCCTGAAGAACTGAGCCATACTGCAATTAATGCCTGTTCGTAACAGTGCAAGCAGCAAGGATATCGCTGCCACCATTGGCAGAGACTATTCCTGCCACCATTGGAGAGGACCCTCCGTCACCCCAAGTGCATCAACAAGGGCATGGCCTTTTGCTAGGGCCCATGCAAATGCCTGTACCCATGGCTGGTGGTCTGGGCAAGAACACAAAATCTTTAGGTTCATAACTAACCAAACCTATGGTTACCATCTGAAGTTTCAGGCTTGCTTCTTTGGCTTCAAACATGCATTTCCTTTTCTAAATATGTAATTTATTTTTAAGGAAACTAAGATCAAAGAAGCAGTTCTAATCAGTTGAACGGTAGCTTGGTTTAATACCTAACTGAAAAAAAACTGACTTTTCCAAACTATAACAGGTACAACCACCAGGAACCAGCGTTCTGCTCTCAAACTAGCGTGGTTCCAACTCTTCCACTGTAACTTCCCTCACAACACACTTTCCACACAGGCACCCACTCCACCTGAGGACTAAGGAGGACTCCATGTAGTTCTGTAAGGAACAGCAAGTCTCAAAGAGAAGCAGGAATGCAAGCAACAGAAGAAAAAACTACTAGGAAAATGATGCTATGTGTCTTAGCCCCTAATTTTATATCCTATTATCATTCCCATTTACAGCTTAGTGATTTAAAAAAGAAAAACAGATTATTATGAATCAAGGAGAAGGTATATGTAAGGCATTTTAAAACTTTCAAATGGAAAAGAGCAATCCCAAATTCTAAAAGCAAGTATATTTGAACTGTTACTCCAATTCTAAAGATATGACTCATTCTAAAAGAATGGATGAGAGCATTTTGGTTGTATTTTTAGAAAAGCAGGTATGCCCAAATGACCCTAAAATACAGTGCTGCTAACATCAAAGGCCTCAGTCCAAGGAAATGACCCTAATTCTCTCTCACCCATCCCACCCCACAAACAAAACCACCAAAAAGCCTGAAGTGAATAGCACAAGAAATTAACCCAACAAGTTACACAGAAAAGCAAGAGCATGCCTGTATGGCCTTCAGGCAGTTCCAGCATAAATATTGCTCCTGATGCTTTGTGTTACTCCAAAACACACAGTACCATGAAAATCCACATCAAATAATGTTTGTGGCTCCAAGATGCTAATGAATACACAAACACAATCTCTGCACAAAGGTAAACATAGGTACAAAAAAGGGTGAACACTTCCTGAGGACAAGCAGCAGATCAACACACCCAAGGCCTCAAAGGCAATGACTCATACCTAAATGTAGATCTCAAAGTCTCAGTCCACTGCCCTCACTACAATTTCATATTCCTCTCCTTCTACAACAGAAGAAAAATATTTTAATATACTCCTGATGTGATCTACTGAAGCTTGTTTATATCTGCACATTCTTCACCTTGTTCAGCACAAGAATTCAAAGCTTCAGTTAAAAAAAAAAAAAAAAAGCATCACTACAGTTCATTTGGGAACAACCCTCAACTTCAGTCATCTTACTGAAGTAAACAAGAGTCGTAACGTACTTACATACAAATCTAATGCAAGAGCCTTGATTTCTAAGTGGATTTTTTTTTCCCAGAAGGATCTTGTCCACTTTATATATTAGGCCATGATTATCCACATTTCAGCTGAAAAGTCACACGATGATCTGGTCTTACAGCCACAGGAACTTCACTGACAGGTAAACAGGTCAGAAACTGTGTCGAGTTCTAAATTTTTCTGCTTTTAAAAACTGGAACTAAAACAGAACGATCACATCTTTGGACCTGCTGAGGCTGCAATTTAACTACATAAACTGCCCGCCCAGTACTGCTTCCTCGCATCACCATGCTGAAGACAACAGTCATTGTAATGACACCCAACAAACTGTGAGTCTACACCACAGATGGACGCAGGGAGTTGATCTGATTCACAGTACAACCCTGCAAATAGTTGTGGGATAGTACATCATGGAGAAAAAAAAAAAAAGGCAGAAATATACTGATTTAATTTTGATAATAACCTTTTAAAACTGTGGCCTTATTTTGAAGTTTTGCTCCTTCACTGCCAGTGCTACAAGTGAAGCCTGTTTAAAGGCAACAAACTGCAAACATTACTTATCATTCACGCTTTAGATTGCTGAAGAGAGTAAGTTAATATTCCTTTCTGTAACATACATAGCATATTCACGTATCAAAGAGTCACTTGAAAAAAAATTGTACCCACCCACAGTAAATCATATTTATAGAATCCTCGGTCTTCTCTAAACATCCACAAGTAAGACTAAATATTATTGTTTATCATTAAATAACGTAAAGGTTTAGTTTATCCTGTATAAGATGTGCTACCAGGATTTCAAACTTAAAAACTGATTATGGTAGGGTAGATGTCTGATAGTATAATGGAACTATACACATCTGTAATATAAACATAGATTAAGAAGAACATGCAGTAAGAGTAACCAAACACACACTTACTAAAAAACAAACAAACAAACAAAAAAATTTCAAAGATTTTGGCCACATGAAAAATAGAAGTGCTTGAGTACCCACGTTTTTTACGTATAACTAGAGAAGGAAATAGATGGAGAAAAGCTGCTTTAGAGAAAGCTTCAATCTACATTTAGGAATGAGCTGTAGAGAACCACCGGACTGTCATTCTAGACTACAATGATCATTTACAAGTACTTGTAAAAACATGACAAACCACCAATGCCATTTCCTCTTGGAAGAACTAAACAAAAGGCAGACCCACAACACCCAGAGGTGATCCGGGCCGGGCGGCTGCAGCCCTGCACCTCAAGGTGAATCCCTGTGCCTTTGCACACACTCACTTGACTCTGTCCTAAAACTACCTGGTTAAAACTAAGATTTAACTGTTGTTTTTTTCTGGTGATGCATCTTGACCAGAAAGTCCCTTCAACCAGTTCTTCTTTTAAGATATTTGATTGGGAATGTTTTAGAAATAAACAATTTAAACTGTTTTCCTCAGAGCCACAAAGACCCTAGTTGGAGTAACATGTAATTTCCTGTAAGGCTTGTTATCCATAATATGGATACAAACTGGAAGGAGTACAAAAGGAGACCAACAATAACAGTGTGTGGTTTACGGCACATTTAGAAACTGCTTAGAAAACCTAGGAGGAAACAGGCTGGTGAACACAGAACAGAGAAAAACAAAACTGGAGGCAAAGGGCTGTGGAACATCAAAAGAGAAATGCTTTATATAAGCCTTTCCCTTTGGAAGAACACTACTAAAATGAAAGAATGGCAAGATTTTAATGTTATTTCCTAGTCTAAAAATACTATATCTACAAGGTTATAACATTAAGAATCACTAGTTTTCTTGCAAACCATGCTACTTCAGCAGACGGATGAGGAGCAGTAGGAGTCACCTGAGACGCGAACCAGCAGTAAATGAGAACTGATACTTTACCCATCGGTTCAGAAATTATTTTCCCCATACAGAAGAGATCTGAGTTCATGCTCAGCTGGAGCTTGTCTATGTTTCCTTCCTGTCCGTTTTCCATATTTAGTCATTTATAATTTTCACCTATTAGTTTTTTCTTTTCAGTTTCCACCCCAAGATGTTTGCTTAGCCAGTCCTCTCAAGCCACACATCATCTGCTATTCTCTTTCTTCCAGTCGTTTCCAGTCTGTTTCCATCCCTTCTGACTGTGCAATGCTGGCCTCAGCTTCAGTCTTCCTCCACTGTCTGTCATCCTTTCTCAGGCAGCAGTTCTCAGCACTGCTCAGGGCCCCATCTGCTTCTTCAGTTTTCCCAGCACAACCTTCATGCTGAAGAACCCCTGCCCTCAGATACTGCCCACCTCTAGAATTCCCTCGTCACCCACAAGCATCTTTCCTTCACAGCTTGGGGAAGCCAGCAGATACAGTGTGGCAAAGCAGTAAGAGCACGTCTCACTCCCTGTTCTCACCTCTAGTACCAAAAGCAAGCTGTGAGCAGGGCAGATGGATTCTCTGCAGAGCTTATTCTTCATACTCATGCATGCTGTTTCAATACACAAAATAAACGAAAAGCAGCAACCAAGACCTATTCTTCCCCAGCAGGGCTGTCCCAGGCAGGCCAGGTTACCAGCCTTGAGGCAGTCAGTCCTCCAGCAGAGGTCTCTTGGAGCAAAGTTTTGAACTGAGAGGTGTATGAGACCAGCAGAGCCAAAACATTTAAGGTACAGCATGGATGGATTGCCTGGTCTGGCTGGGTTGTAAGCACACAAACACATTTTTCTCAGACTGTCTTCAGAACACAGTGTGTTTTTTTGGTGGTGGTTGTGTTTTTGTGGTTTTTTTTCCACCTTCCCACTTACTACTGGTTGAAGAGCAGACAATACGTAACAGTTTTGGCACTTACAAAAAAAACATGACATAGTCATTCAGGTTTGATGTCTCCTGTAATAATTTACTTATTTTCATTTGTTCTTATACCCCATTAAATATGTGCTCTCATAACCTAGAGTTTAACTTTTTTTTTTTTAGTGGCTTCAGCATGGCAATAACACCAATGACTGCTCTGTAGAGCAGTTCATGATAATGTCTAGGTGAGTCATTCATCTATTTTTACATTGGCTTAATGTTTCTCTAACTCGATACAGCATCAAACGGAAAGAATAACCTTCACCTCTGCAATCACAATGAGAAACAGCAACATCAGAAGAGGAATACAAAAGCTATTTGTAAATTAAAGCACAGTATTTTGAGAAAATCAGATTATATTCAGTTACTGTTAACTATTCAATAAAGGCATGGTCATCAGTTTTTGTATTCACCTTTTTGTTAGGATTAAGTTCTATTCAGTTGAGCAAACAGCTGCCCATTATTCTCATTTCCACTGTTCTGTCCAAATCCTCTGCCAAAGGTTACCAGCACAGACCAGAGACCACAGAAGCAAACAATTAGATCGCGTATTCTGGGGGTCAGGTTCTGCATGAAAACTGATTTGCACTGCAAGCTTGCAATAGGCAAATAATGAGGTGGGGTAGCTAAGGTATGGGCAGCATGCTTACCCTGCCACCTTTGCTGTGGATACATATGTACAGCAAATGAATGGAGCACGGGGCTGGAGGAGCACCCTAAACCACCCCAGCACAATGCCCCTGAGCTCAGTTGCCAGCCCCGTCATGCCTCATGATGTGCCAGGCTGAGGTGAGGATGGCAGCATGGGGAAGGGCTGGCTCAAACCATCCCCAGCTTCTTTCATGCACATTGTCACAAAGCTGACTTGAATTATATTTTCCATCTAAATATGTATCACCAGTGAAGTTCTGTGAACCTAATCTCATACAGAGTTTCATCACGTGTTTCATAAAATAAACAAACAACCACTATGCACACACAATTCTCATCCAAACATCCCATCTGAAAAGGAAGCAGGTTTTTAAATAGCACAGTGTTCTACCTTGGTCTGCTGCCAGCATGCACACACACAAAAAAGGATCTTGTTTGGACTTTCAGGTAAGTCCATCTCCTTCCTACCCAAATTCCCACTCTCCTCAGGCTACAGCCGCGGCGATGCAGCACTACAGGCGGCAAGAGAGAACATCCGTCTCCTATGCTCCATCCAGTGCTCAGCCCGCAGCAGCTAGAAAGGCTGACAGATGGCATACTGACAATTCCTCCACATAAGAGCTTTCTCCAGAAATGTTTCTGAAGTTAGCAGCCCAACAGTACAAGCATCATAAATTAGGAAGTCAATAGCAAAGCTGGATGCCTTCTCTCTCTCATGTACTTTAATTTTAGTGTCTTTCATTTAAGAAGTTACGTTTCTTCAAATTATTATTTTTTTTAACCCTAGCAGAAGTCACCTCATATCTTAATATACCCTGTACATATTTTTGAAGGAAACACTTTCCCTTCCAGTCCTATTCTTCTAGGTACTATTTCATTCATAAAGTAAATAACAGCACTGGTTAAAAATAAACCAAAAATATTTCCAATCCAAGTGGCATAATTTAATTCACTTAAAACACTCATGTTCATGGCTTTCCCCTTTTACCCTTGAAAGGGCATGCTGCAACTCTAAGGCAAGACCAACTTTGCAAATCTTTAAGAGAAAAAACAAAAAAAAAAAATCAAGTCAACACAAACTGTATTCAGTTATAGCATTTCCTACTTTCTTCCTGTTCAAGGCTACTATCTATAAACAAACTGCAACCAGAAAGTCCATTCTTGCAAAATAAAAGAACCTAATTTACATCTCAGCCATTTCAGCCAGCTAAAAATCATATGCCAAAGAAGTATGCGAATGACTGTCAGTCCTTATGATTACACTGATAAAGGTTCGATGTTAGGTTTACTTAGCTTCCCTGGGGTAGCATACAGAGGATCTATTTCATACAGTGCAAGTCCCTGTTCACCCCATACTGAATTCTACATTGCCTTTAAGTTCTGTTATTCAAGTCAGACAAAGAGGATGATAAAGTGAAACCATGGCCCCAACCATTTCTTTCCAAAATCCACGTGCACAACAAGTTATTGAGAAACAAAATGTCTTTGTGGACACCAGTATCTCCCTAAGGATGGCTAAGTCTTCCGTTGACAACTCCTTTTATTCCAGTGTTGTGATCCATCTGTAACTCATTATTCTAACACAAAGTTCAAGGAGGAAGATTTGTGTCTTAGTGGAATTTTCCCACAAGGGAGAGATCGTCACTTGATGCAGAGAAAAGCCAGAAGCAGCTCTGAGAGGTGTGAGTTGTTCTGCTTATCTCAGTGCCTACTTTCACCTCCCCTTTGGCGTCAGCATCCAGCATTGTCACTGAAAAGACTCAGGACTGCTGCTTGGTAGTGTTCAGATGAAACAGCATCACCAATGGCCACTTTTCATGTAGAATGGGGAGGGGACTGAACCTTTTTACTCCTTCCAAATAGAAAAGCCCAACTTACCTAAGGATCTTTTTCCTGTTCCCATCATATCGCACATTTCACTTAAACAAAAACAAAACAAACAAAAACAGAAAACTCACACACAATCTTACTTCAACTTTTGCCTATAAGATGGATATTGCCCTGAAACAAATGAATCAAACCAAGGCAGAAGCTATTGCAAGACATCTCCTTTCTTCTGCATCAGATGTTCTGGCAACTCCAAGTGCTTTTTCTTAAAAGCAATTTTTAGTTTTGTTTGTCTAAAGAAGTATGATTTAACAGAAACTGTCATGATCTGAAATACATTCCACAGTTTGATCCCCAATACCACACATAAAAATGATCTATGATAGAAATTGCATCAGCACAGAGTTTCTGGATATGTTTACTTCAAATCACCAGCTTGTCTTCTAGGGCTTTCTAGCTCACACAAGTCCAGATCAGGATCTCTAACTCCATCACACACACTTTTGGAGGTTCAAAGTAACATGACAACTTCTATTATGTGAAATTCTACCCATGAACACGAAGGGGTACCAACCATAATGGTAGAAAGTTTTCAGTAATTCAAGCAGCATCTGTGAGAAACAGAAGCTCATAAAACTTTGGGAAAAAAAACATGAGTGGCAAATTATTACAAACAAGCAACCACAAGAAGGACACAGATGTGATTTACAGATACTAAGTGAAAATATATGAAAAATTATTGTTCCACAGCTGTAGTCAGTCTGGAAAATCAGTCTGCATAGAACAGCATGCTTGGGACAAAGTTTGAGTGTTTGTTTTTTCCAAATTATTATTTTTTTTTAGAATTGAACCTTTCATAACTATTTAATTACCCAGTGCTTAACAAAACATTGCAGAACACCTACAGGGAAAACTAAAAATGATTTTTATCACTTCCTCATTTCTACAGACAATTCTGACAATGGTCTTCTTAAAGCCCATCACAAGACTCTTCTCTATATTTTTTTTCTTTTATTAATAGGATTACCAAAAAATTCTAATAAAATTATTTTCTTTATTCTGCCCCCTCCTGGAATAATAGGAAGTTCCAATGAATCAGGAATCATAGCAGGTGCTAATGATTATCTTTCATCTATCTGAAAGCAAAGATGTAGTGATTTCCTGTAGGGAGTGAGCTTCTTCTTTTTTAGCTATTTCTAGTAACCCTAATATTATCGAACAGAAATACTACAAAACACAGTACCACTGATAAAATCTAAAGAACATTTGAAATAAATCATAAATTTTAGGCAAAGCTGTTTCATTTATGAAAAATTACTTAGAAATCAACATTTTCTGGGACAACAACCCCGCTGCCTTCCTCAAAGTTTCTTGCTGACTGCTTCCATGTGTGTTTACAACATTAAACTTTAAACCAAAGGCCTATTTTTAAAGCAACTTCTCATCAAACGCAAACCATTTAGTACCATCTCAGAGATTAGCAGTGGTCTGCAAGCCTCAGGACCACTGCTGAGCATTGACCATATTCATAGCACAGGAAATAACACTATTATCTGCATTTATCCAAATTTGTCTTCCTTCTCACGAAGACAGAGAAAATGCATTTGGGACAGAAAATCCTCCCCAGATGCCATCCGAATACATCATACACTTGGCATGAGTTCTGGAGAAGCTGTATTTACTCTGGGCTCAGCACTGTGCCAATGCATACTTGTGTGGCTCTTGACCTGTGGGACTCACATCTTCCCAGTTCAGAGCACGGACACGAGCACACACCTGCTTGCAGAAGACCACAAGGTTCTGCTTGCTGTGATTCAGGGGGCAGTACTTTAATCTGGACCTCCTTATCAGGGTCAGCAAAAGCTCTGATCAATATTTTTTTCTTCCCATGAATTCTCCCTACCAAATTTCCGTTTTAAAATCAGTCTAGGAGTCTAGACACATTTAGCCCACTTCATCTAGGAAGCGTCACACCTGGCGTGCTGTATGAAGCAGCAGGGACACAGCCTTACTGACCCTGCTTAGCCCACGTGTGCTGGTACACCCGGAGCGCACCAGGCTCGCTGCATGCACACTCAGCAGATTGTTTGAGCACGGTTCTGAGCAAGAAGTCCCATGTAGCAGTTTGGGAATGCTACTTATAAACAAGTTTCATTTGGAATTCTGACAAAATCCTAGAAAACTTTTAATAAATAATATTCAGAGCACCAGAATGACTGACAGCTCTGAAGTGATAAAAAGAAACAAAAAAAAAAAAAAAAAAAAAAGTTCAAAACTAGGAAATACAATTTCTCTGTTCTGCTCCACTCTTCAACAAGACTTTAAACACGAGCCAGGGAACACAAGGAAGAAGAAAAGCATTGTAAAGGATACTTAAAAGGATATTACGGCATCAACTTCATCCATCATTTGTACATTCCACTAAGTCATACGCATTGAATAATAATTAGACATTCATTCCCTGGAACAGAACTGGAAACCACTTCTGGCAAAATTCAAGCCTGGATGCACTCCAAAGCATATGGAGAGTAGCAGATCAAAATGCAACATAACTATTTGCCAATTTTTTGATAAGTATACTTTTTATTTAAAACATTCTTATGGTTAAGGGATATTATAGTGTAAAACTAGTGAACACTTTTGAGAGTTTCATTTTCCAAAGTACTTCACATAACCATAGCCTAGTAGTCCTCTCCAAATCTCCAAATCTCTCATTCTACATTAGCAACTGGAAAAAAGATAAAAATCATAAGCTGATCATGCTAGAAATGCTGTTTTTTTCTCTGTTCAGGCTGATTTATGGATCACAGGATGCACTTCAGGTAGGCTGACAAGATCTCTGAAAATACTAGCTCACGCTGTCTTGGATGACATGCCCTGGGCACATTCACATTTTTAAGAGCATACAATGCACACTTAAGATTATGCTATTTCCTCAGATTACTTGTATCCTGAATAATCAAAAAAGACATATCGTTTGAAATTCAAAAGGGATAATGATCAAGACAGAAAGCAGGATACTTCCCCTTAAAAGGTTAAGCAACAACAACAAAAGGATTAAAAGCTTAGACAAAATGATGATGATACATTATGTGGGGCTTGAAAACTTGTTCACTCTTTAGTCCTTCAAAGACAGTCTTTTATGTTACTGAAGTCCACGGGATGTCCCTAATGATCTGCAAACTCGGTCCAGAACCTCTAGCGGCCAGAAAGCTTTCAAGCCTGGAAGAGTCATTTACGTGATTATTGATATGTGCAGTACTGCTGGCTTGCCCTCAGCCTCTTAACCCAGTTATTAACTACAGCTATCAGAAAGAACTTCAGGACAATTTCATGAATTTGGGATACTAACCTCTCCTTGCAAAACCTAAATCACAGCTGTAGAAAAGTGTTAGTCACTCAATTGTAAGATCCATTAAATTTGTTTTTGGTTTGTTTCTTGGCAGTATTTAGTATTGTTGAGAAGTTTGTCAGGTTTGAAATTTTTTGTTGTTTTGTTTCACTTTTACAAGCCTTACAGTCTAAGCAGCAGGATTTTTTTGTATTTCATAGTTGCTACTGTTTTGTGTTGAAACTTCAGCACTGTTTCTGTGGATCTCTAACCTCCAAGCTTTGAACTAAAGCAAGATGTCCAGAAGTTTTCCAAGCTCATTTTTGTATGAGCTGATAATTGGCAGCACATTGCCCTTCGCTAGAAAGATCAAATGATTACCTGTGGTCTTGCATTCTGCATGCAAGCTAAAGAACATGTCAAATACTGACAACAATAAATAATAACAGCACATTTGGCATAAGAGCATCAGTTGCAAACCAGCTCCATAGCATCCCGCTTGTACTGCATCAGGAAAGCTAGAGGAGGTACTAAATTCTTTGTTGCAGAACTTGATGTTCTATCAACTCACTTCACAACACAGTTTTCAAAAAGAATGGAACACCAGCCAATAACATTTGGAAGTCAGTCAGCATCGCTTTCCATTGTACAGTCATCTTCCCTGGTGTGCTACATTAAATATTGCATAGCAACACTGCACAAGTCCTAGAACTCCCCTCTCGTTCATAGCTACATCTCAGAAAGTTAAGTCTAGCATTTAGTTAGGGAGCGTTGGCCTCTCTGGAGACAAAAATCTCGATAGAACACTCAGTGAGCAATTAGTAGAGTTGACCCATGAATACATTTGTCACGTACCAACAGTAGCATGCTGTCACAAGTCAATATATCGATAGCTTGCTGCCATTCTGCAGATGCATCAATTACCAACACACATTCACTGTGTAACACAGAAAAATAAGTTAACGTTCACAAAGCTCTTACTAGCTCTCCTCAAAACAAGTGTGTAGAATACTCTACTAGTTTCCAGGGTGAGAAAGCACAAGCAGAAATATTTTTAAAATTTGCAACAGAAACAAATATTTAACTTCTTTGACTTTTCTAATAAATGACCTGGCTGTTTCTTAAGAGATTTTAAAATCACACATTTTGCTGAAAAAGCCTTAAAGTAAATGCTGCGACGAACAGAGAAAAAATTATCCAACATCAGCACGTGATGATCAGAGACAAACTTATCATCAAGGCAAAGAAGACAGACAATTTACAGAACCCTAGTTTGAAAGGTAGCTCACATACTGTGAATTCATTTGTATTTGTCCCAGAAACTTTCTGCTATGGGAATCCAAATGCTGCACAAGTATCCGCTCGGGTAAAGAGTTCAAGGAGAATATTTTCTGGTCTGAAAATCAAGTGATAATTGACCTAGATTTCCTTATACATACCATAAAACAAATGCCAAAGAGGATAAGGTTATACCTGTGTCTGTACACTTCTCTTTGGATTTTAGGTCCCATTTTAGGCAGGTCCAAAAAGAGAATGGGATCAGAAAAGTTCCAGATGAGAAGGAATTAACACGTTAGAGACTTTAAGATGCATCAGGATGAAATTCAATTTTTCAATCCAACAATCAGAAAACATTTAATAAGATAGCAACAGATGACAGCCATAAGTAACGTGTAAGTAAGTATTGTATTAATCCCCACCAACTCAAACACTCATTTCAACTAAAATTGAATTTAAGACCTGAGGAAATGGCTTGAAGCTGGGACAGGGGAGGGTCAGGCTGGGGGTTAGGGAAAGGTTCTGCACCAAGAGGGTGGTCGGGCACTGGGACAGGCTGCCCAGGGCCAGGGGCACGGCACCGAGCTGGTGGAGTTCAAGGAGCATTTGGACAACACTCAGACGTATGGCCTGATTTTGGGTGGCCCTTTGGGGACCCAGGAGGCGGACCTCGCGGGTCCCTTCCAACTTGGATATTCTAAGACTGCTCACTTACGAATTAAAGCACAGCGCAACAGATAAAAAGAAGCTCAGAGGGTGTGTCCACCCGGACACACCCCGAGGCCATCGCGGCCGACACCCCAAGGGGCGACACCCCAAGGGGCGACCCCTCGCGCGGGTACCGGGCCGTGCGGCGGAGCGCGTCCAGCAGCGCGCCCCCGGGCGCCGCGCCCTCCGCACCAGGGGCGGGCAGGGGAACGGCGGCGGCTGCCCGGGGAGCTCGGGGCGCCGGGCGGCGGCGTGTCCCGGCCCGCAGCCCCTGGGCTGGCCCAGGAGGCTCGGCCCGGCCCGGCGGACAGGAGGAAGGGGCGACGGAGCTGCCGCGGCCCCGCGCCCGGCCCGCACCTGTTCCCACCTCCCGGCCCCGGGCCGCGGGGGGGCGGCCGCCCGGGAGGGAACGGCAGGCTGCCGGCACCCGCCGCCCCGCACCGCGGCCTCGCCGCCGGCCTACCTGCGCGTAGTGGGGCTGCCGGAGCCAGGCCCCCGGGAAGAGCCGCCTCGCCATGGCAATGGCACATCCCCGCAGCCGGCGAGGCGGAGCGGAGCGCGGCGCGGCGCTTCCCCGCCAGCCCGGCCCGGCCCGGCCCGGCCGCCAGCAGCGGGAGGAGCGCGGCGCAGCCCCGCCGGGCGGGAGCCGCTGTCAGGCGCCGTGCGCGGAGGGCGGGCGGCTGCCGCCGGCTGCCGGGGGGAGGCGGGGGCCGGAGGGAGCGGGGCGGAGCGCGGGGCGGCACCGCCGCGGGCTCCGCTCCCTGCCCGTGGCCGGAGCCGGGGACACCGCGGCGAGGTGCGGGGACAGGGACGGGGACGGGGACAGGGGCAGGGACAGGGTCGGGGACGGGGACGGGGACGGGGACGGGGACAGGGGCAGGGGCAGGGACAGGGGCAGGCACCGGCCGCCACGCAGCGCTCAGCCCCCAGCGTCCAGCCCGAGGAGAACTACGGAGGAGCCTGTTAATGAATAACGTGTCCCGGTCACCGACCGGCCCTTAGAGCCAGCGGCGGGGCTGCTGCAGCCGCGGCCGAGCATTTCCCTCACAGCACGGGGAGAGGCTGGCCCAGCGACCCCGCAGCCCCCGGCCCTCCTGCCCCTGCCCGCCGGCTGCCCCGCACTGGCCCCACGGTGGCCCCGCAGTCCCCGCCACGCTCTGGACAGCAGGTGTGTACATCCGTGTCCTTCCGGCACTCCTGCAGCACTGACAGCATTCAACAGCTGGTTTACTGCTGGAAGGAAAATAAAAATGTGCGTTTGTCACCACCTTTGTCATGGCAGCTGCCTCTGGTAGCACCCATAAGCAGCACCGGACTAGGCCACACCACACCGTTAGGTGACCGGTGTCAGGCTTGCCACTGAGGGCGTGAGAGCGCCACTTGGGCCCTGCCGACTGTCTGCATGTGTCCCCATCACCGCTCCTCCTCGCTCCTTGGCCACTTGTTTGGAGAGCCAGGTAGCCATGGAGTGGTGTAGCATTAACACTTGAGGGACATCGGGTCTTCCAAGTGGCACAGAATAACCCATCACTTTTTTGTCATGCGGTCTCCTAAGGCCTCACATGTTGCGGGCAGTCCCAGTCCAATTGAATTAGTGGGAACATTGTTAACTTCAAGTAAATTTGTCCTTTGTTACATAGCATTTAATTTTGTTCTGTCTCCTTGCATGTATAACTGGTTTGTGTTTTTTTTTAACACCATGTCTTTAGTGGAGTCAGAAGCTGGGAGACTCCAGCTCTGACACTTTTTGGCTGTGGGACATCAGGCAAAAGGATAATGCCACAGTGTGGGGATAAAAATAATGAAATGACCATAACATGCTGTGGCCTTTTTTGTTCTGTATGTATACCAAAGAAAGCTGCTTTGATTAAAAGAAAGGTTACAAAAATGCTAGTGTAAGAATAAGTTATGATTTTCTGGCAAGGAAAGATGTGTATCTGGAAACCAAATGTTAGGAGGTCACAAAGTATTAGAAGGCTTCAGAATTTAAAGGGAGTCGTACTTCAAGATTTAAGAACACTCCACGACCGCTTTTTGAATAATATAATCACTGCCAGACTCGCTCTGAAGTATAAATCTGAAAATTAATTAGTAAGATTTGGCAGTCCCGTAAAAACAATGCTGGCTTTAATAACAGGCAGTGACTCTCACAGTCAGGGTGTTTTTTTTCTCTTCCTATTCAGGCAGGCCCAGATGGCTGCGCTTTCTGCATTACCTCCCTCTACAGTTCAGTGGTTTGTACAAGCTTAGCTAGATTATGGGCATGCAACGGAAAGGCAACACAAGAGGAAACTACAAAGCAGACATTTAAATGTTTTGCTGAATAATCTCAAGCAGTTACTTCATCCAGTGCTCTATGCCAACCCTTGGAACAAGAGGCTGGGATTAATCATGAAATGTGGGTCTCCCATATGGCAGGCAAGGATCTAAATGTTTCATTCCTGTTACATCTGGATCCAAACAGTTCCTGGCATATGTTCATTAGGGGATGTATTTTTCAGTTAGTACATGATATCTTAGTCATCTGTGAGAGCAGGTGCTTTATGCCAGCACTGAAGTATTTAGTTATTCTTTAAGTACTCTTTGTGATCAGGCTTTGCTAGATGCTAAAAGTAAGGCTATTTCAGCCTTTTTCAGCTACCTGTTAAACACCAAATTCCCAGCTAGGCCTCAGTAGATGCAATGCCGATGGCATTCAGTGGGTGTATAAAACCAAAGGAATATTTTGAAGATCGGCGGGAAGATGCAGAAAAAGCAACGGAGGTGGAAAATAAATCGTACTGATATATTTACAGAACATCTTTTCCATTCACACATACCTTTCCATTCTGCGTTTCACATATTACTCCTTTTTGTAAGCCAATGCCAACACTTTGTTATGTCTTAATGCCAAAACAGTAAAAGTTACGTTGATTTATTGCTACCTGTTAATATTTCTTATCCAGCTGTATCAACACTGAGTTGATATTGTGATGCACAGATCTAGTGAGAGAGAAATCCACTGATGATTATACATGTGTGTGGTGGTTTTACCGTGCTGGGCAGCTAAACCCCACAACCGCTCTCTCACTCCCCCTCCTTTAGATGAGGAGGGGGAGAAGTAAAGCAAAGAACAACTCACGGGTTGAGATAAGGATAATTTAATTAAAGGGAAATAATTATAATAATTAAATAAAGACTACCATGAACTAAACAATTTAACTAAGGGGAAGTAAAAGGGAAAAGGGGAAAAAGGGAGGAAAACAAACAAACAAATAAATGAAAGCTATATGGAAGTGCAGAGAAAAGAAATTACTCTCTACTTCCCACAAATGAGCGATGATTGACCACGTCCTTGAAGCAAGGCCTCAACGCACGCAGCCGGTGTTCGAGAGGAGGACCAACGTCTTCTCAACGAGAGCCCACCCCTCCCCTCTTCTTCCTGTTTCACCTTTATTGCTGAGTGTGACACCACATGGTATGGAATATCCCTTTGATTGGTTTAGGTCAGCTGCCCTGGTGATGTTTCTCTCCTCACTTTTTGCCCACCCCCTAGGAGGGTTAGAGAAAGGCCCAATGCTGTGCCACTGCTGCTCAGCAGTAGACACAACACTGGTGTGATAACACTGCTGTTCCAGCTACAAGTACAGAGTACGGCACTGTATGGGCTGCTACCGGGGAAGTTAACATTCCAGCCAGACCCAGTACAATGTGCACTGTTTTTCACTCAGTGTTAAAGGTGAATGCGGCTTTGTAATATCTTCATATGATCACTTTCAGTACTGTGACAACTTGGTGCTTGTTACCTACTAAGCATGACTCAGAAAAAATTAACAGCTGTTACATGTGCTGAAGCATCTGGTAATTCTGGACATAAAATGAATGAAAGTATGAGACTAATAAAGCGAATAATCAACCACGGAGAGAAATCTGAATTCTTCAGGATGCCCCGATGTGCACCTTTATAAATAGAATAAAGAATTATAACCAATTTATTTTGAAAGAAGCTCTGTGTTACTTGAGCAAGTAATACAAGTTTTAACATTATTCTTAAGCAAAAGCTAAACATTAACTCACAGCAATATAGCTGGACTTGATTCTTACATAGTTATTTGAAGCAGCTGCACCCACATAGTGATTTAACTTAAACACTATTGTAAGAGACTCCATGGGAAACCTCAGGGTTCACACACTCTCCTCACCATCATATTAATGCAGTGAGCCTCTGGTTAATGTTAATAATCACAAGACTTTTCTTTCTCACAGCAGCTTTTACTGACTTCTATCATGGCTTCCTAGCATGGATAGTCCTAAGACACGCTCTGTGATCCTGAGCAGTACCACAGCTTTAGCACTAGTAGGAATGGAATGCCTTAGTATTTGACAGTTACCAAGTGCTTAAGTTTAATCAATGTACATGTATTTATACAGTATGAAATGTGATAATGATTTAAAGTAAAACCACATTTCCTAAAATGAAGTCTACAAAAATGTAAAGGTTTCACTCTCTTCATATTGCCTAGTTGTCAATGTGCTTGCTCAGAGATCTGTCTGGGTATTTGTTTTTATTCTGCCTTCCTTAGGTTTGTCTTTGTGGAAGAGAATGAAGATCTGGGGACTTGTGCAATCTTCAGACCAAAACTTTTCCTCGTGTTCCCTTCAGAGTGAGATTCTATTTCCTTCCCCTCCTGCAAATTTCTGTGAATTCTGGTTTAGTCAGTGGATAATTATAATTTTATCCTAAAAGATTGTTTCCTATCACATTAAAATTCTTATGAAAGCTAATGCTTCAAGTGCATGAGTAGGTGGAGCCATCTCCTACCCAGAAAGCAAAGCCTCTTAAGGATTCCCTTGTGGCTTAAATTGTTATAAACAAATCATTAATGTATTTGAGGAAGCAGCGTCTTCTAGCCAGCAAGTTTCATTTCTAAGGCTGTATTTATATGGTCACTTTAATCTAGCATAAACCCAGCCTGCTGCAGAAACAGGTAGTTTCACTTTCTTCTATTGCTGTCTACCTTTATCCTTGGGTTGGCATAGCCATTTCTGTTGTTGCTTAAAGAACTAGAACAATGACCTGAACTACAAACTATTTGTAATTCATTTTTCCTCTGTGTTAGGTGAGAGGCAGTCCAGTTCCTTTCACTAGTAACTTGGATTCATGCCAAAATTAAAGTGGGTGTTTGCAACTACTGAAATTTCTATCTTACTTAAGCACATCTATAACAAAAATCATACAGTTAGACAAATGACAAACATATGTGACTTATTACTGGCTTTTGACTGAGGTTAGATCCAACTATTATTAAACATTCAGAGTTGTTGATTAATTCAGGGTACAAGCGCTCCAGTCACAGAATCACAGAATCACAGAATTGTCCAGGTTGGAAGAGACCTCAAGATCATCGAGTCCAGCCTCTGACCTAACACTAACAAGTCCTCCACTAAACCATATCCCTAAGCTCTACATCTAAACATCTTTTAAAGACCTCCAGGGATGGTGACTCCACCACTTCCCTGGGCAGCCCGTTCCAATGCCTAACAACCCTCTCAGTAAAGAAGTTCTTCCTAATATCCAACCTAAAACACCCCTGGTGCAACTTTAGCCCGTTCCCCCTCGTCCTGTCACCAGGCACATGGGAGAATAGACCAACCCCCTCCTCGCTACAGCCTCCTTTAATGTACTTATAGAGAGCGATAAGGTTGCCCTTGAGCCTCCTTTTCTCCAGGCTGAACAAGCCCAGCTCCCTCAGCCGCTCCTCGTAGGACTGTTCTCCAGGCCCCTCACCAGCTTCGTCGCCCTTCTCTGCACCCGCTCAAGCACCTCCATGTCCTTCTTGTAGCGAGGGGCCCAAAACTGAACACAGTACTCGAGGTGTGGCCTCACCAGAGCCGAGTACAGGGGGACGATCACCTCCCTAGCCCTGCTGGCCACACTGCTTCTTATACAAGCCAGGATGGTGTTGGCCTTCTTGGCCACCTGAGCACACTGCTGGCTCATATTCAGCCGCCTATGAACCAATATCAAATACAGTCCTTGCTTTGAAACTCACAATGTCTACTAGGTTTTGTGGTATATTGTTTGAAGTTCAAAATGTACTAGAAAATTTAACATGCTTGCAGTTAATAGGTCCTAATTATATAACATGTTTACAGTAAAAATGTCTTAATTTCAGAATAGAAATCTCTCTATATTAGTCTTTTTTTGAGGACCCAGAGAACTCCAGAAATACTCCATTCAGAGGGAAAGATTTGAAGGTAATTATTACCTCATCATTGGTCAATCCTAAGCAAATGCTTAACAAGTTTGCATTTGTGTTCTGGTTGTTTCAAAGTCTAAAGACAACACAGTTCAGATTCAATCAAGCTATACAATGAAGTTTCCTTTGTATGTACATGTCCTTTCAAGTCTACTTCCTTTATTAATTGCTGTAGTTATGAGGTCCAAGATTTTACTCGAGGTTAGTTGGAATTAGATGTGTACTCACGGTCAGAGTACACTTGCCAGCATTAATCTATTTCTGTTTGGGAAATTATTTTATAATTTTTAGGCAAAAATAATCTGTTTGATAAAAACATGGGTATTTTGATTAGTTAACCAGACTGTTTCCTTCTTTGAGTTAACTACATTGTAAAGTCATAATCTACTGTGAGCTTCTGGATCACACTACTTGAAATAGAATACTCTGCTTGTTCTGCTTATCTTCATCTGCTTTATAATTGGAATGTTAGAGTATTAATTGTTATTTACGGACTTTTCCTTAAACATGAATAGCCTAGCTGGTATTTTCTTAATTCCGTACTGCCATTTCCTGAAACTTCTTACCCTGAATTAGCACTTCCACTTTCCTCCTTACTTTATAAGGTAGCTCAGAGAGCTAGGAAACATACAAGTTCTAGCCCACACTCTTTCAAAAATCCTACTGTTATATATGGAGTGGTAATTCGTGTCGAGGAGATGGTTGATATTAATAAAGAAGGGGGAGATGTGGGACTGTGGCCATGGGGGTCGGCAAGCCCCGTGGTTGATGATAACATCAGACTCTTAACGATGAGGCCATCAGGAATGTAAAAGCGTTTAGAGGGAACAAAGAAGGGTGATTCAGGACACTCCGTGCCCTCTCGGGTTGCTTGTTCTCCACCCATTAAGGCATGGAAGCTTCTGGATGTTTGCTGTTGCTGTTACATTCAAAGTT
This sequence comes from Aythya fuligula, assembly GCF_009819795.1. Classification (NCBI taxonomy): domain Eukaryota; kingdom Metazoa; phylum Chordata; class Aves; order Anseriformes; family Anatidae; genus Aythya; species Aythya fuligula. The sequence continues at coordinate 31,229,829 of NC_045566.1, read as the reverse complement.
GTTTGACCAATGAAAAGTTGTTTTGAAAGGACTGCTGGTGGGAGAAGGGTATAAGAGGGGAGCCTGTCCTCAAGATTAAAAAAAAAAAAAAAAAAAAGGCAACACGATGTGATGAAGTTATGTCATCAATAAGCAGAAAGAAGGAATGAAAAGGAACAGGCTAGCAGAACGGAGACCGGGACGGGAACAGGCACCACTGATTGCCTCATGAAGACAGGTTCGGCCAGACTCAGCAAACCGCCCAAAGCAGCTCGTACAGCAAGGCGCTGGAAATGGGCGCACCGGAGCTGGAGAGAAGCTCGAGCTGAGAGAAGCGGAGCCGCGCCACACAGCTGCCCCTCGCTGGTAAGCCAGCTGCGCAGTATGGGGAATCATACGTCCTTAGGAACAAAGACTGTCCTGGTAACCTTACGGCTTATTCTCCTTATTAACAATCGGACAGTTTATGAGCCTGAAATATGGGACCAAACTGAGGTCAAGGTGTGGGACTCTGCAACTAAAAGCGACAAGGTTGCAGTGGGCTTGCTCGGCACCTGGCGAGCAATCTCTGAGGCCTTAAAGAGCCCTGTGGGACCACAGTCAGACACGTGTGGTTTGCCAGGCAGTGAGTGTGAGAAACACTCCGTAGCCAATAACTTAGGCTCAGGCGAGGATCTCAGTGAAGTAGTAATTTATTCGCGATTGCAATGGCGGGCGCCCCACAAGCAGGAGAGAGCGCATCTACTAGTTCCAAAACACAGTTTATATACCTTTTGATGGCAGGATCCTCCCCTGTTTCCCCACTGAGTGGGTAATCCAGGTTCACAATCTATCTGATGCTTCACAAACAATGCATGGCCTTCAGTTGCCGGCCTGTTAAATTTCAGATTTCTTTTGACATTTTTACTGCTTGAAGTGGTAATGTTTCTTCACTTATCTGACTTGACTTGACACCGTGATTTTCACCTAATTGTCCTAAGGAGTCTGATTGTCTGCATTTTACAAGGTCGCCTGCTAAACTTTCTTATCACTGTAAGCATATCTCAGTACCACATTCCTCCTTCTAAACAATGTAAACTCTGCAAAACAACATTTCTATTCCCACATGAGGGAGCTGCGGGCTCGTTCACTGATCCGACTGCTATGCCATCGGCCCCCCCCCGCACGGTACTGCCATCGCAGGCCTTTGCTGTTCTGCCCCCTGTTCTGCTCCCTGCCTTTTGACCCAGGTGTACTCGGGTTTAGTATGTAAAGCAATGTTTCTGTATCTTTAGAATGTCAATGTTCGTGTGTGCGTGTTGGTGGAGTGTAGAACTCCCCGCACACCAGTGCTGTTTATTGCCTTTATAATATGCCTTTTATAAATATTACTAAATTCAGATTGAGTTGAGATTTCATTATAACACTACCTGAAGTTCTAAATACTGAATTTTAGGACTGAAGCTAGTAGACTATTGACTTAAAAGGTCAATGATGGGAAGGAGATCTCAGCAAAATTCAGTTCCGAAAGATGTCTATTTGTAATTTTCCTCATGAAGTTTAGTATTGGAACAAATTACCTAGGAGGATGGTATATTTTTCAACACATGGTATGCTTAATTAAGAGCTGTGACTTAAGCACACTGAGGAAAACAGCTGCAATGGTTTAAATCATTGCTACCCTCAGCTGTCCTGCTATCTCCTCTGCTGGAGGACATTTCCACAACAGAACTGCTTCAGTTCAGGCACGATCTGGCATACTTGCTTAACTACCTGTGAAGGTCAGTTCACGCTAAAATACAAGACTGATACTCAGCTGGTGAGATGCAGGTATGTCCTCCCTTCTGCCAGCTATGGTATAGAGGAGAAAAAATGGGCAGAAGATTCACTGTCCACTACAACTCACACCTCCTCCAGTGCTGTTCGCTCTGTTCCGTTATGTAACTGTGTAGCTGAATGGTGAACTGTTTGCTGAACAGCATAACCCAGAAAAAAGAAAAAAAGCCATTTTTTCTTCCAGTTTGATTATGCATGCAAGTCAAAAGACTAATATTCTTAAATGCAGAATAGTTTGGCATTTACAATAGGGAGTAGAAACAGCAACTGCCTGAAATGCGCAAAGAAGAAAAGCTATTAAAAGTTTGCCCTAAGACTGATGATCCTTAACATTTTCCTTAGGAAAAATAGATCTTTCCTTTTAGGAAACCTCTTAGTGTAAAGACTGTAAATTTGTTAGTTCTATTTTTTTTTTTAAACTCCTGTATTATCTTACTGGAATCTGTAATTCTGATGTCGTTATATTAGCAGAACTTTCTTTAAAAGCTTATCACCCATTATACAGGAAGCAGCATTGTCTTTAAATTCCAAGCAGTTAACTAGCTATAAGTATAGTTGATCTACTTTACTATTCACTCTTTTTTCTTTTTTTTTTCTTTTTTTTTCTTTCTTTTTTTTTTTTTAAGATAAAAGTTTTAACTTCCCCTTAATAAACAACAAAACAAACAGCCAGCCAGTTGAGTATATCCCTGGCACAGAGCAAATACCTTTTTTTGATCCCTAGAGTAAGCAGTCTATTGATCGTATATTAATTATTTCCCATAGCTTACTTTCTATAAAATACTGTGGGAGTTTTGATAGAAAATATTTAAACGGGCATAAGGTGTGGAGTTATTTACATTTTTTTCAACATCTAAATTTCTACAGTAATTAGGAGCAATTTCCACAATAAACATAGTTACTAAAATGAAACTGTTTTACTCTTAGAACTAAATTTGTTTAAAACAAAAATGCTGTTTTAAGCAAAGTAAGGGACTGCATTCACACACTTATTTTCTTAGTTTATTAATAATACTGAGGCAGAATAAATTAAGTAGTCTATAAAATAAGTTCTTTACATAATAGTACACATCTTGAACGGATATTTTCGCTCCATCTATATAAAAACCTAAACAGGTGATAGCACCAAGAAGTAATAGTTTAAAACTCTAATTAAAGCTAAAATAGTATGCAGTATTGTATTTATTTCTATGCTCCGTTAAACTTTTGGGAAGTAAATAGCGCTGCAGTCGCAGACTGACTACATAACATTGATATGCTATAAAAGTATCTTACCCCCAGTTTCTGCAAGGCACTGCAAGCCTGGCCCTGTGTGCTGCTGCAGCTCTCACTGACCCATTTTGCAAAGCTTATTTTTTTTTTTTTTTCAGCAATATTGAAGTTCACAACAGTAATGATCCCCTCCCCCCCCGCCTCCTACCAGCTCATTTTATTTCTTTGTCATAGTCACCCCTGCTCCTTACCTCCCTATTCTGGGTAAAACAGTTTTGAGACAGTCTTCCAACCTAGATCATCAATATTATTCAATTATTTTTAATTAGGGGTTATTTTCAACCCAGATCGTTTCTGTGATGACATCCACAGTGCAGCTGAACAAACAGTTTTTGCCTGCACTGAGGGTGAATGGAGGACTGAGAAGGAGGTGGGGATAGCAGGACTTCTTAAACCAGCCTCACTGCTAAAGGAAACGTAGCACAGAGCTGCAACCAAATCGTTCTGTTATTCAACCACACAGTATCTTTAAGAACGTAGGCCTCAAAGCTTTATTTTAAGATTGCTTTTGTACGAATCTACATCAGATTGTGCTATTTGATTCCTTGTTTTTGAGCTGGAAGAAAACAAGGCTTTGCTACTATGCAAAATGTACTTCATGTGGCTTTCTGCTTTTTAGGTACAGTTAAGTCAATGGAAAATGTAGTTATAATTTGTCTAACTGTATAAAGAATAAACTATTAGAGTTAATTAAAGCATTTATTAACTCAGAAGAAACCCATTGAAAATACATCTTTTGTGATAAACTAAATATACTCACTACTGTTACAATAAACAGTGCTACTGTTGTGCACATCTTGAGCTCTCTTTGTACATGCTCAGAACCCAAACAGCATTAAAATGCCAGCACCATCACACCTTGACAGTCATTACAACAGATAAAGCATGTTCTTTTGGCTTAGCTAGCAGTCAAACATTTTCTGGATCTTATGTAGCTGCACAAAGGGAGGTTTAATCCACAAACCCATATTTCCAACCCACAAAACAATTTGGGCTTGGGGTTTGGGAGTGTACCTGAAAAAAAGTAGCAGTGAATGAGGTAAATTGAACGGTTCTTTAAAGACATAAAGAGTATTTGTTATACTTTTACACCTCTGATAAAGGTTAACTGGTAGTTGGGTCAATGCAGTCATTGTATTTGATAGTGCAATTTCTCTGAAAACATTTCAGATGCTTGCATCTGAATAACTAAATATCTAAATAACTTCTTTATAGTTTAGGTCAGCTTTTATGTGAGATTCACAGTTTACAAGCTCTATTTTGTGACTGTCTTTTTACACATGTACTTACTGTCTACTGACACCCAAGCTGACTGCATTTTACCTCTGTTTTATCCCAACCTCCTGTTCTTATCCTGCAACTGTCTTCATAAAAACCCTTCTGCACAATATTGTTTGAACCTGGACTCATTTACACAGCTGAGGATATAGGTTCATAGCAAGTTTTTCGGACAGAGTCAAACTCTTAACAGCAGTTATTGTTTCTCAAGTGTCAGAAATTTTAAATTAACATGATTAGTTACTGTTAATCAGAACAAAGAGGAAACCACACAGCTTTTCAGTCTTTTTTCCCCCCATCTCTCTAACCAGCCAGTATGTATGATTCAGTGTGGATTCTAAACCAAAGAAAACTGCATAGTCAACCAATGATTAACTCCTACTATATTTACAGTTTCTGGCCTGGGTTTACAGGTCTAGCAAGTAAAGATGGCCTTTTCACCACAGGCTATCCACTGATATTTAAATCACACTACTAATTTGATACAGCATTATATCTTTACTAGTATCATAGCACTGTCACAGACATTTTAAATCCCAAAACCTGCAGTAAATTAGAAAGTCCTTTGAGGCCATCACTACTTGACCTCTGAGCCTGTTTGCTCAATTCCAAGAGAGGGGAAAAAAAAGAAAGAATCAGTTCTACTTTTGGCAATCACCTAGCATGCTAGCATGGTGTCTTACTAATGCTCACCTGAATTTCCTCCTGTTCTTGGCAAGTATGGATCTAGAATTGTTCATAACTGGGAAATCTGAGACAGTTTGGTAAAGGTCCTGTGAAAAGCAAACTGTCATCAGGCTATTGTAATTTGAAGGACAATTAAACTATGGCAAACTGACTTCTGAGTTAGATAATCTTCATCCATACTTAACTGTGCTTTACCTTTTGTGCATTGTCTTCCTACATTTGTCTCAGCTTTCTAGGGTGTTTTCTTACAGGCAGGCCCCTTGAATGTGATTTTTCTCATCCTGAAGTTGTCCTGACATCTGCTTACGCCAGGTCTGGATAATCCCCTTTGCCTTCCTCCTGGGCAGGAGGATGGACTTTGATTTGCTGTACTGGAGCAGAACAGAGCCATGTGTACCACTGCGCACCCATCGGTGCTGCCTGGGCTGGGAAGGTGCGTGGTCCTTGATCCCAGTGATACTGGGAAGCCTCAGCTCAAGTTAATTCATGAGGTCATCACATCTACTTGGCAGTCCTGCTTGGCAAAATTCTGCTTTCCTGACTCAGGAAGCAGCTCTCCTATCCCATAAAGAGAAATATTTCAGTTATCACCTCATGAGCTGCCTGTGACCATGGAACATGCGTTTGGCATGTTTATCTCCTTTATCCAAAGGAGAGATGGCAGGATAAAACTGAAGGTTGATGTGTATTTCCTTCTTGGCTTGTTCTGATTGGATGTTTCATTCTGTAACTGGAATAGAAGAAATAAGCCTCTTTTCATTTCCATTTTCTAAAATCATTGTTTTTATCACTTCTTATGCTGCTGTGGTTCTATGCTCTCTCCTCAATTTATGCTTACTGTCAGCTCCATAGCAGAGTGAGCACCCCTCAACCCATTTTAAAAGAATTAAGTTACTGCAAGCTAACCCATTTTTATACATACCTATGTGCTATGTATATATATATATGCATAAAAATGTTTTTCAGCCCAAGCAGTTTGCTCATCTGGCCAATTGCACGGCCACATGTGCGTGGCTCCAGGCACAGGCAGCACAGCTGACAAGTCAGCTCTCCCTTAGCAGAACTAGGTGCAACCCTTATAGGCAGCAGCTGGGGGACAAGTTTGTCTGGGACACAAAACTGTCCCCTCAGCTCGAACTGCAAAGAAGAGCTGGGCTGGCAGCCCCTCGCTGGGGTTCACGTCCCCACCCCTCTTTTGGCCCAGTGCTCCCCTGCCTCGGTAAGGAGTAAGCCTGGGGTAATGAACAAGCAGGAAACTATTTTCCAGGGTTGGGGATTGCTTTGTTGCTTACTGCTATGAAGATGTTCACTAACATCAGAGGAGCCTGAGCATGCTGGGAGGGAAGGGGCAGGGCTGCCCCTCTGGATGGCAGCCAGCCCCTAGCTCAGTTCAGCTGCTTTGTAAAATTCACACCAGTTGCAAAAGGTAGGGCAGGGGGTCTGCTCAGCAGGCTGTGCCACTGTGTCATATTCCCCCCAACCCCACCTTTAAATTTAGCTATCTGGTAACTACATCTGTGCTATGATAGCATCAGATTATACTATTTTAATTACGTTAATCTAGTTGAAATATAACACTTGTGTTGACAAGAGCATTTCCCCCCCTATTTTGTTAATATAAGAAATTTAATGCTTTACTGAGGCACAATCTGGCTTACATTATGCTTTTGCAGCCTGATGATGTTGAGAGTGAGCATGCTGTTGTTTTGTTTTTCCACTGATCTTTAACTAATGTTTTTATCTCATCACAAGAGCACATAGCACTAAAATTACCAAAAAAAAAAAAAAAAAAATTAGAAAAGTTTCTCTGCTTGGCAGCTCTAGATTTTAGGGATGGGTGCAGGTAGAAATATCAGTGCCTCTCTGATGACTATCAAAACAGAAAATGAAAGTCTTATGTGATGAAAATTGATTTTGATCCTGTTTATGTATCTTTTTTCAGGTGAATGCAGATAAGCAATGCTGTTTTAGAACATAATCAGGGCTTTCAGGGTGAGATAACTTGGCACAAATGCGGAAAGATCAAAATATATGCAAGAAAATAGATATTATGTTTGGCTTAGCCAAAAAAATGATACTTAGGTTAAGCCTTTTACCTAAGCATATCAAATCTAACAAATATAACAGCACCACTGTTTTATAAACAGTAGAAAAATAAAGTAGGGAATTTATGACTTGACTAGTACATCACCCTAGGAATGCTTTTTTAAACAAACAAACAAACAAACAAACTCGGCTGTCTTGGATTGGCAGCAGCAACAGAAAGGGTTGCTGCCTTATCTTCAGCCCCTGCAGCTGAATTTATGGGATCCTGTCATTCTGCACCATTCAAAAGCATTTTGTCTCCATCTTCATCAGATGCTATTAAAAAAAGAAAAGAAGTGAGGGACTTTCCATCTGAGTGGGACTTGGCAGGTCTGCTGAAAGATTGTGAGAAGGCCCATACTGCATTCCAGGTGGTGGAGCACAGAAGGAATGCTGTACTAATTCTCCCTCTGGCCAGACTGATGTCCAGAACAGATTTTTCACTGCAGATGAAACAGCAATATTCTGCCATGTAACTGTGTCCTGAGGGGCTATTAAATTAATTTTTTTTTTTTAAACTTCAGTTTGGAGTTAAGAGGTAAGCCTTTTCTATACTGCTACAAAATTTAACCATATAACAGCTGGAGATCCTGCTCTTGCAGACGTTTTTATGGTATACAGAGAAGCAGACAAAAACTTGACATAAAAATGTGGTGCCACAGGCTTCAAGAAGTTACGATATATATAATCCACCATAAAGTGAAGTATTTGAGACTGCAATTGGTTTTGCAACTAGGCAGAGCACAGCTGAAGTGAATGAATAAGGTTGCTGCTTAGACTTTAACTCTGAAATGCTGACTATGGATTATTAGAAGTTTCTAAATCTGCAGTAGCTGCTTTCAGACCTGTACTTAGAAAGCAAGCAAAGGAATGCATCATGCCATTGTATGACTGAATTCTCAGGAGTTTAGGAACCAGAGCTTCTTTTAGATCAGGCAATTTACCAAGACTTCAAATCTTGGCAGCTGTTGGTTTTCTGGAAGAAGCTAGTTCCATGAACACAGCAATAGAGTGATAGTGCAGAGGGAGGATTAAACCTCACAGACTCCAACACTTGAGTAATGAGCTCATATTTTTATGTACTAGCCTCCAGAAAAAGATGGGAGAAAATATTAGTCAGGACTACTGCATACTTTCACAAGATTCCCATTATCTAGAACAATGATGAGCTATGGTTCTTAGCTATTCTCTAGCACTAAAGTAATGCTATATGTGCCTGTAAGCCTTTGATACAGCAAAGACAGTATTGTTAGTAAGAACACAATAATTCACATTTGAGCATCCTGAGTAAGGCCATATCAAGGCATATATTTACTTTTTCTCCTTAGGACCTTACTCACTGTCTTTAGATATAAAAAGAATACCAGTATATACAAGATAAATACCAGATACATGCTCATATATCTTACAGAAAAAAAAAAAAAAAAAACAAAAAACACACCTTTTATCTCTTTAACTAGTATAACATCAAAGGTGCTGTAAATAACATAAAAATAATGTACTTTAAACTCACTATTTCAGCTGTGACATACCTCTACCTGTTAAAAACTTCCTTTCTTCCACTGTATATATATGTGAACTGAGGGACTTCTTATTCAGCCTTTTCTAGCATACAGAGGTTTCAGCTGTGGTAGGGTATGAACTGCAAATTAGGAATAATAATCTTATATTAAAATTATGAGAACATTTAACAGCTTCTAAGTGCTTTGAATTGTGCTGTATATAGCACCTGAAGATCTGTCCCCCTGCCAAGGACCCGGTGTACAGATCCTGACAAGATCCTGATGTTTTACAAGTAATTTCAGAAAGGTTATACATCTGGAATAAGATTTTAAATGAATCAAGTATTAAGGACTCTTTTAAGTTGAAACTTTTTTTCCCATGCATCTCATTTGTATTTTATTAGATGCAGAGGTAACAGATTTTTATTTTTTATTTTTAAGTCTTTAGTACTTTGACTGATAGCGTTAGGGAAAGAACAGAGATAAATTGTTGAATGTTACTTTATAGAAGGTAAAAAATATTCTAATGTTTTTTCCAGTTTAAATGTGGCTTAGTTCAGAGACTGTGATACAAATGGATCATTACTAACCCACAGAGCAATTGCTATTTAATGTGTGTGATACAGACAGGCTTTAGAGACTTCCAGTATAAAATAGAACTGCAGTAATCCAAGGATATTCTATCTTCAAAAGTTACAAGCAGTGGATTGTTAAAAATTAGGGAAGTAAGAATGAAGTAACATGAATAACTGATCAGGATTAGAGGAGCAAATGTGATGTTTTTTATATGTATCAATGATCTAAGTTAGATCAGTAATGTCTGTGACGGTGAATACACTGAAAATAATATTTTCAGTGTAACATCTACCAATATCCTGACAATCACAAGGAGATGAGGGAGTACAGGACATTTTTTTTTCTAGGATTTCCTGATCCTTCTTGAAAAGTTGCAGTTGTGTAAAGAAGACGGGAATGGTAAAGTGCTTGTACTAGAAAAAAGTGTTTGTGTGAAGACCAATATCAGTGTTTTCTACATCCAGAAATATTCATATATATTCCTCTGTATGGTTGATATACAAGGATGAAAAAATATTAATATTTTGTCTGTCTACAAAAATATCGAGAGGTGTCTATTTGAAAATACTTTCAGTGCTATTTTTATTTTTTAGTATAATGACAGAATAATGTCTGTCATTTTATGATAATTATGACCTAGATATAAGACAATACAAAATGCTTTATATCACAAAATCACTTACCTATTTTTTAAATTTTGAAAGTGAAGATTCCTTTCAGAGTCAAGCCATAACAAATGTAATGTAAGTGAATCATCTCACTGACTGTTACGTTTATGTAAAAATAGATGTATCATATTTATCTTGTTTTAAGATAGCAAGAGCCCAGGTGAGCTTTCTTGCTGTTCCCATGCTTAAACACTACAGAGAAAAGGGCTTGGGATCTAATTTTCCATCCTTACTGAATTGTGGTCATGACAACCATCTGTACAAGGATAAGCTTTACAGTATTGTCTTGTTCAAGGGTATAATTTTGATGTTATGCTGTGTGATACAATAAGCTAATGGAAAATAATACCATACAGCAGTTGGTGCTCTCGTCAGCATATACTGCTGACTTACACTTTCTTGTGTGTGTGTTTTGTTTTGTTTAATATTAATGTGACTATTGTGACAAGGAAAGTATGGAAACAATACCAGCTTTGAAAAAAAATAAGTTAACATTCAAGAGAAAGACCACTGGCTAAGGGAAATGCCAGCATGTCCGACTCTTCAAATGTGCCCAGCTTTCCTAGGTAAAATAAAATTTGTTTTGAATACAAGATCTATTTTTTCTCTACTGTGCCATCCATTGAGGCAAGAAATGCTTTTCAAAAGAAAAGACTTTGCTTTTGCTTGACTTTACGGTAAGAGCTTGCCTAGCAATATGTGCACAAAAATAAACAAATGTAAAGTCGGTGCCAGGTCATTATTCCTGAGCTCCCTTCTGAAACAGAGCTATTTGTGAAATGAGGTGGAATAAACCCGAACATACCTGTTATTAAACAGAATCTAATGGATTATCAAGTTTTTTTTTTTTTTTTTTTTTTTTTTCTGTACAAGAAAGCCCTTACTGACATTGGAGGGACAGTAATTTAATTTGGCTTTGCCCACTCCATGCCAAAACATATATACTATGTCTCAGATTGAAAACACAGTCATAGGGATTGCTTAAACTGTATGTTCAAGTACTTTTGAGGTATCAACAGAAGTGAAAAAGAAAGTAAGGCAGGAAAGCTCAGTCTAAAGGCACGACATACAGTCATGCCATATGTTAACAGAAGGTATAACTGCTTGTTTCACTGCTAGTGCTGAATAGAAAGCAGATGAAGATTCTAGCTTGCTCCAAATTGGCCTAATCATACATGTCTCATACTATAGCAACGGTAATTGTGTAAGGAGTGTTTAAACTAATTTTTCACTGTTGCTGTTGTTGTCTTTGCCCCACATATGCCAGTGACAACAAGGATCCTTCTGCTGCAGCATGTGTAGGTTTGTTGATTTGAGCATTTTAACCTGAAAAAACATTTGTAAATGATTGTTTGCACATTTCTGGTAAGATTTCCAATCCTATAATCATCTGGTTAGGTTGGGCAAGGGAAAAATGAAAGTGACTCTTCCAGCACAAATTTATCCTCCTAGAGTACAAATAGTTGAGCTTAGTCACCAGTGTCTAGGGATACCACAACCACTAGATTTATGTGGTCTAAAAGGTGGAGCAGGTGGGTAGAGTGACACAGTCCCTGCTGTAGAAAGGGGCTTCTTCTCAGATGGATATCCAGTGACCTGCTAAACTGAATAAAAAATGATGTTCTATTATGAGTTACTAAATTACGGTGAGGTGCTGTGTATGTGTGACATACACAGCCTGGAATTTTTCTAGCCATATGTAAAAGCTGGCCTTATAGGTTATGAAGTTTACAATGGCTTTGTGGTTTAGCTATGAGCTCATATGGTACTTGGATATTATAGGAGGAAAAAAAAAAAAGTGGAATCTAGGTTGTGGGAAAATATTGATACAGTCCGCTGTTGGCAGTAATAAAGCTAACGGTAACAAGATTTAGGAGCGACATTCTAGCCTTACTAGTGTAATCCTTGTAACACACACTAATCGGTTTATCAAACCCTAATTATTCTTGTATAACACAGGGATTCCTGGATTCCTTCGGTGCTGCTCTCAGATAAAGACAAGGCCAAGCCAGCAGCGACTCCTGGCTTGGTGATGAGTGCTGTTTTACGGGAGTGGTGTTTTATGGATAGGACGGGGCCGTGCAGCTCTGTGCTGGAGCAACGCAAATGGTTTGGAGAAGAATATTCTAAGGAAAGGAAGGGTTGAACTAGCACGTCTTGCTGGCTAGGAACTTCTTTTTTGAGATGGTGATGCTGGTGGTTAAACAAATTGAAATCAGAAGGGAGGGATTCTGCTTTGACAAGTTTCAAGGATACAGGATGAGACTGCCTCAGGCCCACCCTGTGTGACTCCGAAAAAGACAGCTGTAAGGCAATTAGCAACGTTTCATCACGTTTATTGTTGGTGGATAGAAAAAACGTTCTTTAATTAAGCCCTGCTTCTCACATCACTGTTGTGACTAAAAAATGAACGCTGGCCCGCAGGTGTTCCTCAGGTTGAGTGCGATTCGCTTCCTGCAGGTGACCTTGAGCACCAGCAGCGCCCGGCTGCAGCGCGACCCGACGGGGCCTTGGCGTTGTGCGAGCCCGTTGTGTGCCCGGCCCGTCCCGGGACAGGAGGCAGCGCCGGCACCGAGCCGTGCGAGGGAGCACAGGCGGGACGGGGCCGCCACCAGCACCCGAGGCCAGCTCTGCCCCGCTCGCTGCGGGAGCTGGCGGTCCGCCTGCCCCAGCCGCTGTTTGCGCTGAGCGGCACCGAGGGACGCCCCTGGGGGCCGGGGCAGGCTTCCTAGCGCGGGGCACCGCCGCCGCGGGCACCCGCCGGGCTGAGCCCACGCCGCTGCTAAGGGGCAGCCCGCTGGCGGCGGAGGCGAGCAGAACCCGAAGCCGAGCCCGGCTCCCAAAATGGCAGCGCGGCGCTGCCAAGCCCGCGGGCCCGGGCCCCGCGCGGCCGCTCCCAGCCCCCGGGGCCGGCCCCGAGCCGCAGCCCCCAGTGCGCCGCGAACAATGGGCGGCGGCCGCCAGGGGGGGCGGCGCGCGGCCCGCCCCGGCGCCGCACCGAGCGCACGGATCCGCGGCGCGGCGCGCACGCCTAAAGTAGTCCGCCTTTGTTCCGCGAGGGGCAGCGGCTCGCCGCCACCTGTGTTCCTCCGCCGCCGCGCCGCCCCGCCCCCCGGCCGAGGAGCTGCCTGGCGGCGCGGGGGCGGGGCGGCGGCGGCCCTTTGTGCTCCCACAATGCACCAGCGGCTCCTCCGCGGGAAACAAAAATGGCGAGGGGCTGCGCCGCGGCCGGGCTGGCCCTGAGGCGGCTCTGAGCCGAGCCCTGCCCTGCCCTGCCCGCGGCGCCGCCGCTCGGGGGGTCCCGCCGCGCACCGAGGGGCCCGGGCCGCCGGGGGGGCCGCTGCCGCGCTCGGCGATTTCCCTGCATGAGGCGGTTGGCACCACTGGGGGGACCGAATGAGGTGAGGGGGGAGGAGGAAGGAGGGGCGGCGGGGGAGGGAAGGAAGCGGAGGAAGGGACGGGAAGGGAAGGGAAGGGGGCGGCAGCCCGGGCCCCGCAGCGCCCCCATCCCCGCCCCGAGGGCTGGGGGGGCCCGGGGGGGTCCGCGGGGCCGCAACAAAGGGAGGGGGGCGGCGGGCGGGGGCCTCGCACCGGCTGCGCCCCGTCTCTGTATTTTTTTTTCCCTCGCCCTCGGTCCGTGGGCATTGCCCGAAATGGCTCCGTGCGCTCACGTGCGGAGGCAGCGACACAAAAGAGGCGGCGGCGGTGCTGGCCGCTCGCTCGGTGCCTCAGCCCCGGCTGTGTCAGCAGCGCGGCCGGCGGCGTGCTCTGCGGGGCGCTGCCTCGGGAGCCGCCGGGCAACGCGTGTCCGCCGCGGGGAGGCAGGGCCGGTGCTCCTGGCAGCCGGGCGGAACAATGCGGCTCGGTGCTGGGCGCTCCGGGCGGCCCCGGGGCGCTGCGAGCAGGAGGAGGCCGCGGGCTGCAGGAAGGGCCCGCGGGCAGGCAGCAAAACGCCCTGCTCGGCCCCTGCGGCTCTGGCGCTTGGGCCCAGCTCCTGGCTCGGAAAGGCCGCACACAGCGATGGATGATTGCATGTTGTGTTTTTTTTTTTTTTTTTTTTTTTTTTTTTGTGCTTTACAGTGTAAGGGAGCGTGATAAGTGTCTTGTAATTAAGCTTGCAAAAGCATGGAGTAGTAAGAAAACAGGTTCCCTGATTTTTGTTGTCTGTGATCAGGTTGCTAAAAGCTAACAACCTAATGTTTGTCCCTCTTCTGAGAGCTCAAATTACAAATCTCTTGGAAGAAAAGAAAAAGCATAGTTACAATAGTATTAGGAAATAGGCTAATACATCTAGTTTCTTTTTAAGGGAAAAGAGTACAAGGGGGTACAAAGATTGAAAATAAAATGTAAGAAAGATAATAATGAAGTAGTGAGAGAGAAGCATGGCTCTTTGCAAGGAGCTACAAGCTAGTGAAACGCGCATTACAGTGAGAGTTTAGCAGTCATGCGTTCTGCAGTTAACCCACATTTTGTCAGTTATATGAAAGACAACTCCGAGAAACCACATATCTACTCCAGGACGAATTGGCTTGGTGTAGTTGGTAAATGTTGGCTTGGTGTAGTTGGTTAGCAGTTGAGGTGTGTGTATATATTCCAACTGGCTGAAGGTGATACACGTGGCTAGTTAGTATCAAGACTGAACTCAGAAACCCTAGTTCGTCACTGCATTAGGGGATCAGGTGAAGTATGAGAAGACTTACTGTAACAAGTAGCTGCAGTTCATTTTGCTATTAAGCAGTGGGCATCTGTATTTCCTGGAGGTAGGTGTGAATAAAGATAGTACCTGAGACACTTACAGTTGCTTTAAACCACGTTTTGCGCAACTAACATGGGGAGTAGAGGAAGAAGTTTGGATGGAAGAACCAAGTAAGTGAAAGCCAGAATGAATTCTACTTGGCTTGTGATTTGACAGCACTTCTTGTGTGACTGCCTCTGAGCTTGCTGCAGTTGGTTTCACCTTCTTTACAGACCTTCCTTGCAGGAAATGGAGGGGATGTGTGTCTTTGAGTAAAGCACAATAGGAGAATTATTATAAAACCACAGCTATTGCTGGAGGGTCTTTGGGCAAGGTGATACCTGTTAGTGGAAGTACTGAAACTAGTTTAATTTGCACCTTAAACAACCTACCTTTTAGGCTGATGGCTTTTTCCTAGAAGGTAGAATCTCTATTGTTGAGTGAAGTCTGAAAGGCTTGATTTTCTATGAGAGATGTTACTAGTGATGAGTGTTCCTGTTGAGTCTGGACATATTTTGTTCACTAACTAAAATACCTGGAGATAATACTTTATTTTTTATGTTTTAGTTAGACTTATATCTGAAAGGTTTCTTATAAGAACTGGCTCTTATGAGTGCTGCATGGTAATAAATTCAAAATAAATCTATCTTAATGAGTTTTGATCACCTGTGTTTTTTTGTTTTTTTTTTTTTCCTCCAGTGCAAGTCAGCATGTTGTCTGTAATCTCTACAGCCTGGGTGCCTGCCCATTCTATACTCCCTTAGGTGTGTTGCTGGGCATGCTGTATTTGGATACTGTGGAAACCCAGAAGGCAGTTGTTATGTTCAAGGGCGTGTTAAGTATATGTTTAAGGGAAGATCTGATTTGAGAACCTGATGCTCTTCTCTCCTTAATGCTACCTTCTGCCTCTTCTTGTGTATAAACACATGATCAGTCCCAAACAAATGGGGTGGTACACGGCTACCCCATCCAACCTCCCTAGGTACTACTGTATGCAGGGAAATCTGTTCTTCCTTAATGAAGACTTAAGGACTAATACTTTAACTTTACATGTCAAACACAATTAAAATACCTCCAGTTATTTCTTGAAGGATGACTTGATCAAATAAAACCAAAATCAGAAATGTTTGTGTTGTTACAGAGCTATGTGGCTGCTGGGATAAATGCATTCTTCCTTTTCCTGTTACGAATTGGTCCTGTTAAGGAGAGTCATACTTCATAAGATCAGAAGATGATTTGGGGAAGTCCCCAGTTCTGCTCAGTGCATCTTCAGCCACCAGAACAGGTTGTTCAAGGACCTACTCAGTCAGCCCTTGAAAGCCTTCAGTGATGGAGGCTGCACGACCTCCCTAGGCCTCTGTTTCACTGTTAAACTGTCTTTACGGGGGAAAATTTCTCCCCTATGTTCATCAGAACATCTTTCTTCCACTTACAGTGGAAGTTTCTTACACTTCCACTACATGAAGGCCTGTCTTTCTGCCTTGTGCTACTGTGAAGAGACTAATTCCATCTTGCTAATCCTCCCATAGACTGCAGTTACGTCTCTCTGAAGCCATTTCTTCTGCAGGCCAAATAAGTCCAGCTCCTTCAGCCTTTTCTCACAGGCCAAGTGCTCCAGTCTTTGACCATCTTGGTAGCCCTATGGCGACCACATGCTAGTTTTGTATCTTACTTTGCACTTGGAAACCCCAAATGTGATATCCTTCATGCTCAGAGT
This sequence comes from Aythya fuligula, assembly GCF_009819795.1. NCBI lineage: Eukaryota > Metazoa > Chordata > Aves > Anseriformes > Anatidae > Aythya > Aythya fuligula. The sequence goes on along the minus strand of NC_045566.1, from coordinate 31,213,515 downwards.
TCTGAGTAGAAGGGAACAGTCATTTCCCTTCAGTCTTCTGGCCAAGCTTCTTCCTAGTGCTCAGTTCATGGACTTAACTGCTAATCAGCTGAATTGGCTTCTGCCTCTTAGTTTTTAGTACCACTTTTTTGGAGAAAGGTGAAATTTAGTACTTCTATCATGTAATGTGATGGATATATTTTTGAAAGGACAGAAATACTTAAGAGAAAATACTAGTGAAAATGTTCTGTCATTAGTACAAAATTATTTAAAGTGTGTAACCATACAGAGTAATTTGGAGCGAAAATCACAGCCAAAATGATGGCAAGTCTTTTTTTTTTAAATGATTAAAAAACACAGCCACCCTATTGGGATAGCAATGTAAGTGATTATGCATGGAAATCACTTCTGATGATGATGAATACTATTATGTTATGCCCAAGTAGTGCTGGGAAGTAAACAAGTTAAAAATTCTCATCTTGCTACTATGGAGCAGCTCATCTAGCAAGTGGTTGCCCTGAAACCTTCATGCTGAAGTCTTCATGCTTTAAATGATACTTTAACCTCCCCTCCCTCAAAGGATTTGTTTAGCATGGCTTGCTGGAGTGGGCTTCCAATGGGCTTGCTGCGCATGTTTAAATAAGAATGTGAACTTGACTCGTATGGAACCGTGGGACCAGGTGGGCTGCCTTCAGGAGCACGCAAGTAACTGATGTTCTTGTCGGGCTGCTTTTTGTCATCTGAGGTAGTGGAGAACAAGGATAGTCAGCGATGACTAGAGATAGCAAATGTTAAACCCATCTTCAGGACAGGCCAAAACGTCAACACAGGAACCACAGGTTGCTTAGCCTCACTTGGTTTAGTGGAACAACTTTGAGAATGTATTTCTTTTCCCACAACCATTGCTATTTATTTTTCTAGGTTGAGGTATGCCTAGGTTTGATTTTGATTATCCTTTTTTCCTGCACTTTAGTGATGTGGCTTAGGCTTTTCATCATACTACAACATAAAGTAGTGTGGAAGTAAGGTGCTAAAAGCACACCTTGTAGATGTTCTGTGACAGCACATTGGAAGTAGCTCCATGAATCAGTACAAAAGGACAGACTGTGCTTAGATATGTGTTGGAGCTTCTGCTTATAAGTATAGCAACTTCCTAATACCATAGTGTGTAGAGCAGTGTGGAACAGTGCCTACTGCAACAAATTTGCCACTATCACAAGCAAAGTGAACTTCCTAGGTTTTTTGGATCAAACTGATTTTAAGTTTGGATTTGGGGCAAGCGTGGGAAGTATCCTACTATGTCTGCCTTCGCTCATGGCCCAGCAGAATCTTTTTGTTTGGGGAAAGGGGTATTGCTGCCACAGTGAGCCAGTATTTTGGGTTGGAACTAGATCATCTTCAAGGTCCCTTCCAGATGGAGCCATTCTATTATTCTAATATTGTTCAGTGTTAGATCTGATAAGTAGGAGAGATGGTGCAAGGAAGGGAGAAGAAAAATGCAGTTGCAAGCTAGCAGCTGCATTGGAAGAATGGATTTGGACTTGATTGCGCAGTGTTGGGTAAATGAGCTAAGACTGTGACTTCCAGAAGAGATTAATTCCCTTTTTCTGCCACCCTCTGGCTGTGAGCTCTTGCTGCTTACCTGCTGTTCACCTGTCTGGTCACCTTTGCGAGGTGCTTGAACTCGTTTAATGTATCAGAAAAGTAATCCACAATAAGGGGGGAGAAAATGGATAGGAAGCTTATGGAGAAGTCAGCCTGTTATCCCAGAGCTGGTGGGAGGGGAGCAAGCTGCTGTGTTGGATCAGTCACACGGAACTGTCCTGCTTGGTGTGTTCCCAGTCTTTGTTAGCTCCCCCCCCCACTTTGGTCCCCGTGAGATGCTGACTGTCCTGTGTTAAAGAGCAGAACAGACTGCTGGCATTTTACAACCCTTATTCATAGCTGAGGGTGTGTTTTGGTTTTTTAAAGGTTAATGGAAGCATACATTTCATCTAATTCTAGATACAACGATTGAAACTGAAAGGGTGAAGTTACTTCTGATCAGAACATAAAATTATCTCTAGTTATTATAAGAGAGGAAGGTCTAGTGAATGAACTTGTGTGATGTCACCTCTTCCAGTTCTGAGGCAGCTTTGGGACCTATGAGTTGTCTCAATAGGATGCAGTGTGTGTATACAAGTAAATATTAAGAATGTGTGCCGTTTCTAGACTGAGGTCCTTCTAAACCTGCTGGACTATCCAAGCTTGGCTTCCCTGCAGTGGGGTTGTATATACTGGGAATAAACAAATTATTTCCAGGTCTCCTCCTATAAGTTCTCAGTGAATTTAAAGTTCCTGTTAATGTTTTGGATGCTTAATTGCTAACAATGTTTTGAATTGTTTTTCAAAACATGGGCTCATTGGGTAATGATCACCTGTAACTGGTGAAGTATTTGTGAATCACGCAGTCCTTCTGAAACAAGCTTCTTGAAATTGCCTGGGCTGTCAGCGAGATGCTCTGTGCTTAGTGGTATGCTCTGGCAGTGCCAGCTGAGGGAGTTCCTGTCCCAAGCTGTTTGTTTGCCTTTGCTCTGTTTTGCTGACAAACTATTCTGTGAAACTAGCAAGCAAACTGAGCTGCCAGGAGAAATGATGGCAGAGTTCTTCCTAACAGCAGTGCTTCAGAGCAGCTGTTGAAACTGAAGAAGTACAGCAGTATGAGTGACCTACACTGGTACTTGGAAACAGGACATTTGGAACTGAGAGGGTGAATGCTGCCATCCTCTTCCCATCTTTTCTGCCTGGCTTCCCTAAGTCTTCTTATAGGGCTTTTGGGGAGAAATGGGAGTCAGAGGCACCGTGTGAACATTCAGACTTTCTAACCTCCAGTGAAGATACCTGGCAAGTTCTAATTTCGATTTTAGTAGATACAATGCTATGAATAGGTTGTCATGGTTCAGTACACATACTGACCCAGATTTAGGTAGCTTACTTTCTGAGGAAATTTGCCATTCCAGTTGACAAAGAATGACAATGACCTCCTCCTACTGTAGCGTGTTACTGTAACTTAATTCATTATGTAGATGAGTAGAAGGGCTTCTGCCCTTGAGAATATCTAGGGTTATGGTCAAGACCCTGAGGTGAAAAAAATGAGTGTTCTCAGTACTTGATGAGATTACCTTATGAAGGAATGGTCAAAGGGCATTTCCTATTTTGAAGCATATTTCAACATGCAGACTGAATTCCCCTACTACTGAAGAATTACATGGGTATGTAAGTACTTTCTTTGGACTTCAAGTGCTTGAATAAGAGTAGAACCACAGCATATAAACAGTATTGAATAAAAGATAAAAAGATATAATGCTTAAGTTGGACATTCTGTATTACATGCAACATAGATCAGTTGTGCAAGTTAAATTAGGTAAAGTTTTTATATTAGATGTATTTTTTTGGGGAGAGAGAGAAGTAAGACATCGAATATTCTGCAGTGAGAAGTGCTAGAAGGGAAATCAAGATGGTGAGTAAATTGTTACTTAAATGTTACTAATTTTGTTGGTAATCCTATAAATTGGTGGGAAGATGCTATGGAGGTAGCATTAGGGAAGACCTGAAAGGAAGTTCCTTAGAAGTGTGGAACACTTAGATCAGTTTCAAAATGGCAAGGAATTAATGCAACTTGCATTTTCATTTAATGTCCTATAAATTGATTGTAATGGTTAGTGTAACTTTCTGGTAAGGGTTTGGTAATTAAAATCAACCAGTTAAAACAGTGGCTGTTTCCACTTGATCTCCAGTAAAACACTGAGGACAAGTTTCACTGAGAAGGAATTTCTGATTCATGCGGAAAGCAACTGCGAAGCTTGATGGCAGCTGTCTGCTTGTTTTCCAACTAACCCTGTTTTCTGTCTACACATCAAGTTACACCCGAAACTGCCTCGGCAGGAGCTACTTATGGAGCTGTTCGGTCATCACTTCAGCAGCATCGTCTCCCATAGGAGCGGGCAGCGTGGACAGGGGAGAGGTGTTGCTCTATTGGCTCAGACCTTCATGGAGTCAGGATTCTTTGGTGTTTGAAGCATCTACTGTGAGCTTAGGCTGTTGTGTGAGGCCATGTATAGGCTCCTTGTAGAAGTGCTCTGTACTAGGAAATGATGCAGTAGGCACTTAAGTTAGTTAAGTTATACTTTGGAATTATTGGGACAAATTTTTCTGTACTAAGGAAGTCTTCACAAGCACGTGATCATTTCTTTTGTAAAACTCAAAGTATTTTGCTTGTTGATTTGCTTTTTTTAATTGGAAATGTGTACTAGATTATATAATAAATGACTCGACTGTCTTTTTGCTTACTGTGTCCAAGATCTTTCAGACCCTTGTCATGTGCTGTTATAGAAGAGACACTGTTACTACTTTTCAGCCACTTTCTCTAGTCCTATAAATCAAACTGAATAAAAAGCTGGAAAGAAAACCTTTGAATGTCTAGAAGAGTTGTTCTGTCAATATACGCGTTAAACTGTGTCAGGGTACACCAGACTAGTCAATTTGCTTTGGGTGATTTAGAATACCCACTGCATTTTATTGACCTGTTTAATAAGCTAAATCAAGCTTATAGATGAGATGATATAACTTGTAGTATCAGAATACTTTGATACTTCCTAATGATGAATCCTTTCAAAAAAAAAAAAAAAAAAAAACAGGTTATAGTTTCACAGCTATTTCTAGGTTGGTTTGAACTAACCTTGCCTAGCCTTCGAACATTGCTTGCTTTATGCCAGCTTGGGCATTTATGTAATCAGAGGAGTTGGGGAATTGAAATTTTAATTCTCATCCTCAGGTTACTGGCTAGTTTCAAACCCTGTTTGGTACTTGGGTATGTAAATGCTTGTACAGATACAAAGGAGAGAACAGAAGGTGGCCAGCAACAAGTGTTAAGGGCTGATGGCATATTTCAAAGGCTTTTCCAAAAATTAAAGCTAATGCACAAGAGAAGGGATAAAATCTTGCAGTGATGTACAGAAGATGGTGAGTTCAAATAATGAAGTACTTTGAGGATACAAGTTTATTTGGAATAATGCAGAAGGTGGCTGGCCAAACAGAAGAACTTCAAGCTACTGAGTAGCTGGGTAATGAAATGGCAAGTGAAATCCAATGCAAAGAAAACACACAGTGGGAAGAGAAACAGTAAGCTCTGGACTGACTGCAGTTAGAATGAGAATGTGGAGTTTCTAATAATTTGAAAATTTTTATGCAATGTCTGATGGCACTGCAATGATGGGGGAAAAGACTGCAAATGTTCTGATTAAGAAGCAAAATGACCCAGGCTAACAGGCTCAGGTACAGCAGTTCTCTTGTTATAAACTTACATTTTGAATGCTGCCTGCATCCCGGTGTCTTTGTCAGAGGCTGTAGTATCATAGAATCATATCCTAGAATGACTTGGGTTAGATGGTCTTTAAGGTTCCTTATAATTGCAACCCCTTGCTGTGGGCAGGATCACCTCCTACTAGATCAGGTTGCCCAGGGCCCCATCCAGCCTGGCCTTGAACACCTCCAGGGATGGAGCATCTGCAGCTTCTCGGTGCAGCCTCTTCTAGTGCCTCACCACCCTCATAGTAAAAATTTCCCTCAACCACTAATCTGAATCTCCCCTCTTTTAGTTTAATGTCGTTCCCCTTTGACCTGTCATTATCTGCCTGAGCAAAGAGTTGTTCTTCATCTTTTTTATTAATAAGCCCCCTGAAAGCTGCAATAAGGTCAAGCCTTCTCCAGGCTGAACATCCCCAGCTTTCTCAGCCTGTCCCAATAGGAGAGGTGCTCCAGCTCTCTGATCATCTTTGTGGCTTTCTCTGGACCTGCTCTAACAGCTCCGTATCCTCCTTGTGCTGGGCTGGGGATCCCAGACCTGCACACAGCACTCCAAGTGGGGCCTTGCAAGAGCAGAGCAGAAGGAAACAGTCACCTCCCTTGACCTGCTGGCTGCTCCGCTTTTGGTGCAGCAGGACTTCGGAAAAGCAGTGCTAATATTAAATAGCTTTCATTTGAGAAGCAGCAGAACTTATATTGTGGAATCATGAAGGGGGAAAAAGAAATGGCAATTCTAATAATTGTGTAAGTTGGATTTTATGTGTGAAAAAAGGCGAAAAGACCTCACACTTTTCCTTTCTTATTCTAATGTAAAAGTAAACTGTTTTACATTAGAAATATAACATGTAGAAGCCATTCCTGTGCTGGAAACCTCTACAGCTATGTTTAGTGGCAAAACATGTTACAGTATGGAGTGTATCTGAGTTAACTTGGACCTTGAGTTAGCATAATGCTCAACCTCCTGTTCCCCCATATGTCATATCTTACTACCCTGAGTAGCTAACTGCTGTACACCACATTAACTGCAGACTGATACTCTCAGTACTGGGGTAGTAGAATTGTCTTAGGACCCTTGGAATTTCCTTGGAATTCTAGAACTCTGACAGTGTCTACAGTGATAAGTATTTGCAGAAGCAATCCTCTGATTGTTTTGATGCGTTCTCTGATGCTTCTGGTACCCTTATGAAGAGATTCAGCAGAAAAGTTGAGTGTCTCCGTCCCTATCTATATTACTGTCATAGAAGATTCTTCTTTTATATAAAACTTAACCCTTTCAAATTTGTGGAGTCTTGTAGTTGCAGGGTCTGAAAATATGACCAGCTTCTTAGGTAACTGAAGTTCTGGAGGTAGCTAAGTGAATTGTATTGGTATATCATCAATATCTAAAATAACAGCTTTCTTACTTTACTATAGTTTTGTTTACATTTTCTCTTGCTTTTCTTCTTTCAGAGACTCTACAGCGGTGGGTAATTCACTGGTCCATAAGCGGTCTCCTTTACATCGAAGCCATAAGACCTCAGCATCCTTGACCAAGCTGTCGTTACGTGATGGGCAGAAAGCTAAAAACTGTGTAAATTTGAAGAAGGTCAGGATGTCCTAGCTAGATGGTCAGATGGCTTGTTTTATCTTGGAACTATCAAAAAGGTAAACAGTTGTTTAACTTCAATAGAGTCTTACAGTATATGTTGGTTAAATAAGCATTATTGTTTCACTTACTTAAGATTAAATATATTCTTCTACTTGGTCCTTTTACTCATGGTTTCCACTGTATTCATGTTTTTCAGATAAATAAACTGAAACAGAACTGCTTCATTATATTTGAAGACAGTTCCAAATCCTGGGTTCTCTGGAAGGACATACAAACAGGCAAGGACTTCAGTGAAGTAGTCATTGTTTGGTATTTTGTTTAGATTATATTATATCTGTTAAAATGATTGTATTGTATGCTTGTTTCCTAAAGAGCAACATAGTTTTAATGTGACCCAGGATCGTGAATTAAGCAAATTAAAAAACAAACAAAAACCTCACCTCTTTTCAAAAACTCTTTTCATTGAAGTTACTTTTTTGTTTGTTTGTTTTCCCATAACTATGTGCAGGAAGGGTAGAACACTTCTAAAAATAATCACATTTGTGTTTATTTGGATGGAAATAGAGTATAATTCTGTCTTAACAGAAAACTCCAGGACCTCATTTATACAGAGTTTGACTTCCTGTTGTTTTCAGATGAAACAGTGTAATGCAGAAAGAAACCAAAGACTGGAAGATCCTGCATTTGAATGGATTTTTCATGCTTAAAAATAACACCATACTCTTTCACATAAGAAAGTATGGGGGTATTCAAGTACTGTAAAGCAATGTTCAATTATCAAGTGAGATGTCTGTTTTATATTAACTTTGTTTTTTCAGATATTTTGCGACTAGCAGGTGCTTTAATAATCTAATGCTAGTAAAGCGTGGATGAGAATTTCAGCAAGTTTCATCTGATCATCTGAAAATCAGTTATTTTTACATGATGATGAAATAGTAATGGACAGCTGATCTTGCTCCTGCTGATTGTTGATATTTAAACACTTTGCTGAGAGGAAAAGCTTTGCATTCATAATAGCAAATGTTTTATTTCTGAGAAGATTTTGATTTTTTTATATGGCACTAAGTTACGATCTTTGAGTCATTTATAGTAACAGTCAAACGTTAGTTCATGAGTATGATAACATGTAGATTAAATAGCTTGTATTTTATTCCAGATTTTTACCCTGATATGTGGTGTAATTTAAGCAAGATGAACTTTTTTTTCCAGTCTAAAAGAAAACACTTCTCTTAACCTCTACCGTTCTTGTGTGCTTTTGTTTGCTTGCAGATATTTATAAGTAATAACATGTTTCCTAAGTGTGTTGTAAATTTAAAATTTAAAGCACTTTGGGCAGATCTATTAAAAAGACATGCACTGAACTGTGTGTATAGTATTTATAGGAAGATGCAAACTGCTTTGAACACAAAACACATCTGTCAATTGTCCAGATAGGATTTGTCGATGCAAATTTTTCAGTCTACTTTTATATTCTTTATTCAAATACTTAATTTTTGTTGTTTATATTGAGGAACCATAGAATATGGTTCTGAATTCTGTCTGAATTTAAGAAGAGATTGGACAGTGAACTTAGGCACATGGTCTGAACTTTTGGGTAGACCTGTGCGGTGTCAAGAGTTGGACTTGATGATCCTTAAGGGTCCCTTCCAACTCAGGATATTCTATGATTCTATGATTCTATGATAATACATAGTCAATAGGCAATATATAGCCTAATCTATCTGCAGCCTATGATAAGTGATGCAGATACTTAAGGTCTGTTCAAAATGTGTGAATTTATTTTTTGCTAGGGAGTTTGTCTCAGTAGCAATCTGTTTCTACAATTCATGGATCTGTAACTCATTACCAAAAAAAGATGTACGTGGTGATGGTTCCAACTGCAGATGTAGTCTGGGGGAGAAAAATCATACCTTTGTCTTTTTCTAGGAGCCACTGAAAGTGGGGAAATGGTCTGTACAATATGTCAGGAAGAGTATTCAGAAGCACCGAATGAAATGGTTATATGTGATAAATGTGGGCAAGGTAACTAGATTTTTTTCCTATTTCCTGCATTTTAAAAGACATTTGTTTCATGAAGGAGTATATTTACATGGCTATCAATGATTGCTCAACTGATCTTACAGCTCTTAGAGGCTATTAAAAATTCCGTGAATAATTATAATACATGCTAAAGTAACTAACACCTCTTCTGTAAGTAAAGCTACTTTTTTACTTAAAATTTAAATTTAAAGAAAATTTAAATTTTAGAGAAAATTTAAAGGACCATTTTGAATGTTACTGTTTTTTGGTCAGAGTTTTGGCACTTGGCAAAGGATAATGCATTATAGTTGGATTAAAATTATATATAGTTATTTTTCTTTTGCCTTTTTTTACCTTGGTTAATCGCACTTAATATAGGTTATCATCAGCTGTGTCACACACCAAATATTGATTCCAGTGTGATTGATTCAGATGATAAATGGCTCTGTCGACAGTGTGTTTTTGCAACAACAACAAAGGTACGTTCCTAGAAAAAACTTCTTAATATTCCCGGATTGCTCGCATAACTTGTTTGAATTTGAAACCAGCAAATAATACAGCATTTTTTCAGCAACTTCTCTTTTTAACTTTCATCTGGATGAAAAAGTTTTGTATTTTGGGAATTAATCTTTATTTTAGAAATAGGTGACATTCCTTTTTCATTTCATTTTTTGAAAATATGCTGGTATATTAAAGCATAAGGATGGGTGAAAGCACTGTATTTGATTATAGACAAACTTTTGTAACTTTCAAATTAAAGGATTTGAAAGTTTCTGGAATGTATGATTACTTTTGTAAACTAGTGTATTTATTTTGGCTCAGCGAGGTGGTGCGCTTAAGAAAGGACCAAATGCCAAAGCACTGCAAGTCATGAAACAAACATTACCATATAATGCAACAGACCTTGAGTGGGACGCAGGCCATAAAACTAATGTCCAGCAGTGCTACTGCTATTGTGGAGGACCTGGAGAGTAAGTAAACAGATAACTATGCAAGAACTTTTCTCCATAATAAAGCTGCAAACGTTGACCCTGATCCTGTAGACGTGTACATTGGCTGTTTCTGTTATATATGCTATTAAAGTTGATGTGGAGTGGAATTTTTAATCACTCATACTGTTATTTTAAAATATCTTCTGGGAAATACATTATTAATGTCTTTCATCTTCCCATTCAATTTGTTTTAATTTTGTCATGTGACATCATATAAAACAAGCCCTTCTACAACAAACAGTAATACGATTTTGTTGCGTTGCTATTGCTGTATGATGGAGGTCAGAGCATCAACTGCAGATCACTCCTGATCTTGCAGTTGTAGACAGCGTTTTTGATGTTAACACACCTGTCATTAGTCAGAAATGTAAATGTATCTGGACGTCAGTTTTATTAAATACAGTTAGATAAACAGCTGTATTTATTGTGAAGTTCTCTGGATATTTTTTGAAAGACAAGCTTATAAAACATAACCTAAGTTTGCATATGTATAAACAGTGACACACTGAAAAAAGGAGTATTTTGTTGCCTCTTATTGTCTAGATTTGCACAGGTGCTACGCTGTCTGTGTTCATATGAATAAAGTTATGTTGAGTTGTTCCCTTACATCAGGGTCAGAATTAACACAATGTAGGATACTATGAGGTAGGATCCTGTCTGATTCTACTTCAACATGATGTCCTGTATTGCAGCTATTACCATAAGCAGCTGGCTCTTTTTTCTCATAACGGCATTATAGAGTCCTTCCTTGGTTCTTCCATTTCCAAGAATGAGGAGATCTAAGTAGATAGAAATGAATACTGTGGTGTCCTGCATGGGTTAGTGAATGAGTAAAGTAGCACTGAAGATTTGAAGTCAAGGCAAGTAAGAGTCCCACAAAGAAGTAAAGCTTTTGGTGTTGGAACTAGGGATCTTAACATCCCTTCCAACCCAATCCATTCTATGATTGATCTTGAGTTTATACTCACATAGCAGAACTTTGAGAATTTTGCAGACTTACAAAAAAAGTAACTTTCAAATTTGCATGGTTCTTTTTCTCAAGGAGAAGGTAGAAAAAGGTCAAAAAAAAAAAAAAAAGCCTAAACTGAGGCTCAGTTTGAGGATTCAAATAGTTGAACCCTCAGAACAAATGTTTGTGATGTATGCGACTGTTGTTGCTTTAGAAAATGACAAGGAGCTAATCTAGTATGTGAGAAGGCATTTAAATGTTAAATGGATTTCTTTAATTCTTATAATCAAGATTTAAAAGGTCAGAGGAAATGCAATTATATATTTTTAAAAAATAATACTTTTACTATTTTTTTTAATTATTATTTAGTTCTCTTTCTAGTCATACTTTTCTAGTAATGGTTCATTGTGAAATTGTGTTACTAAAATGTTCATATCTGTATTTCAGTAACACGGGTGACTCTTATAAATAGCGAAAGTTTGGGTCAGAAGATCCATTGCTATTTAATTTAAATTGCAATGGTTCTTTGTTACATTTAACATGTCTTGTTTTTCTTTCTGTTGGTGAAGCTGGTATTAAAGATGTTGCAGTGCTGCAAAGGTAAGCAGTGGTTCCATGAGGCTTTGCGTGCAGTGCCTCCAAAAGCCCATGCTTTTTGGTGACAGGTAAGAAACTTGAACGTACTTTATGGTTGTCTTTATTTAAAATGTGGAGGAGTATGTCATAGGTGACGCTTTTATTAAGGCATCTGTAATACATCAGTATTTTCCAAAGCATGTGGGTGAGTTATAACCTAGAAGTTATAGAAAATTGAAGATGTGTTCAGGTGCCAAAAAAATGCTCTTTGTCATCGTCTTTTAAAAAGGAAAAAAAAGGAGGCAGAGAAGACATACGTGTTGGCTGTAGGAAGACCTAGAAACAGTGTGAAAATATACCATTAGTGGAATGGGGAAACAAAACATTTTTTCTGACTGTTTCCCTTGTTCCATTGTCTGTAACACATCAGTGCTCCTGTCTCCAATCCAGCTTGCCTGGGTAACACCAGCCTCTTTTCCAGCTCATACAGGGGAACTGGAGGAACAGGAGGGATAATTAGATGACAACTCGTTACGTCCTCTGTTGATGTGTGATGAGTGGAGAGCAAAGGAAACGAGGAAAGGGACACTTGTCTGTGCTTTTGTTTTAAAGGAATTTAGAGTAGTTGGAGCAGATAAAAGAGAGAATTTGAGAAAGTAATTGAGGAGCATCTCATTATATTTTCTTCTACCCCTCAGTTGTACTGAAATGTTTTGTGTGAAGGAACCAAATTAAGACCTAGGAAGTGCTCCTTTAAACACATGCTTACACTTGTGCACAGGGCTTCTCATTTGATTGAATGGAATGGGGACAGTGAGGAACATCTTTACCAATATAGTCACAGGTTGAGGAAGCTAAGTTTGAAGACATTGGAGCATAAAATCGACGAAGTAGAGATAGCTGTATCAGGTAGAAGACAGGGTACATCTTAGAAGCTGATGGTGGTGGATGAAAGGACTATCAAATGCTGTATGGCTGGGTTTCTAGACTGCTAGCTTTTCATTTTTCCCCAATCTGTCCTTTAAAAAAAAAAAAAAACAAAAAAAAAAAAAACAAAAAAAACAAGTGAAGAGTCTTGTCAGGAATGATGAGGGTGGTAGCTCATAATAAGTAATATGTTAAATATTTTTTGTGTGTGTGCTTCTATACAGGACACCTACCACCTAGTCACACATATATGTACATTGTATATGTTTTTAGGTTTTATACGTTCATTTGCTCAGTTTGCAGTTCTGGACCAGAATACCTCAAGCGTTTGCCCCTTAAGATGGTAAGTGAAGTTTAAAACAAACCCGAAAGGTGAGTTGTGTACATGGTGTGGTTTTTTTGGTTTTTGTTTTTTTTTGTCTCATTAAAAAAAACAAAGGAAATTCACTTGCTGTCTTGAGTTGTTTCCTGAGTTGTTCTTGTATGAACTGGGACAGTTTTCTTTTCAAAGTGTATCATAAATGCACGAACATATTTGCAATTGCATTCACTTAGGATTTATTCCTGGAATTTTTCACGTAAATTTGAAAATAAATACTTGTTTCTGTATGTGAAGTTTGAGAACCTGAACAAAAGTCTTTTTGCAGGTTTAGAGTCTTTGTTGTTAGATGAGCCAAAGGTACAGAGTACAATAGTAAGCATCTTGACACATTTTATAGTAGTTTCCTTGATGAGATGTAATATATAGTTGTAGTTTGAAGTCTTTTAACTGTAGCTTGTATTAGAAATAATTAGAAATTAATTAATATATACCCAGTTTAATGGGTATATATGCTATCAAATATAAGATGGAAATGACCTTGTTAAATGTTAATTCGTGATATACTTGTATAAATTTAGAATTATTTAAATGTAATGTGGTTTAAACCAGTTTTGGAGTTAAAAGAGCATCATGAAAATGAGGTGAGGCAGAAATGAAAGTACAATTCAAAGCTGAAGCAGTCACATTGGGAAGAAAAAGGGTAGGAGATTTCATAATGTTGTTTCCTGGACTGAGTGTTTTAAGTTACGCTTTGTGTTTGTCTAACTATATTGTGCTCATCTTTTATCCTAAATTATTTCAAAGAAAAGCAATTGGGTAAAACTTTTTGTGTTGATTTTGATTCAAATATTTCTGAATTCTAGGGTAGATATAGCACATCTATGCCTTTACAACCTAAGTGTTATTCATAAGAAGAAATACTTTGACTCGGAGCTTGAACTCATGGCATACATTAATGAAAACTGGGATAGATTGCATCCTGGTGAGGTAAGTAGTTGGAATACTATATTTTTTCCCCCTCACTCCTGAGTCCTGAAGGTCAGTGGGAGTTTAGGGACCTATGAACTGCTTTATGGAGCTTATTAAATCTATTATTACCATAAAATCTGGTAATTCAAATGATGAGAAGATCATCTTCAATTTCCTTGCAAAAATTGCATGTTTGAGTAGTGTATGTTTTTCTGAGCAATGGAATTTCTAAAGTGACCCACTGAACTATTAGTTTGTTGTTTGCATGGCAGCTTTATTTTTTATACTCAACTGTTTATTCTGTGGCATACATGTTTTGCTTTTCTTTTGTAACTGTCTCGTAGTTCTTTGATATTTTCATGCGTGCAGACCAGAAAATGTAGAAAATATAGAACTGAATGCAGAGTATATTTAGTATGAAGACATCAGAGTCTCTTAGGTGTAAAATCTGACAAATTATTATAAGAAACATTTAGTCTTTCCTCCCTCAATCCAAGCACGAGTGGTCAATTCAATCTGCCAGACTTCAATCTTTCCATCCATTTGACTCACTAAACAGTTATCTTAGGGAGGGGAGATTGAGAATTAGAAAACTCACCTCTCTAAGTGGTACTTTTAATTCCTTAACCAATGCTTCTATACCTTCATTGAAACTTCAGTCACCTGGCTACATTTTTTGATGAATAGATTTTGAGTAATTGTGTAAAAGCTGTAAGAAATCTTCAAGACTGTTTATTCTGATAAACTTCTAAATATCTTTCATGAAGTTGGGAAAAATCATATCCTGAAAAATTTGAGGCAAGTTTTTTTGTTAATCTGGTTTCTTTATTGAGCAAAAACTAGTTGCAGAAAGAATAACATATATGGTACTAATGGTAAGAGTTTTCTAAGAATGACAAGCTAAGAAAATTACAAAAATGACATACTTCTCTAGCTGGTTAGAGCTGAATAAGAGATAAAGCTTTTTATTATTGATAAGCTAGAATTAATTGGTGGAATTGTGAGAGCTCTGAAGTCAGTATTTTTATCATGTTACTACCTATGATACAATAAAAATATTGCTATTTTCTATAGCTAAGTGTTGCAGAGTTGCAAGACCTGTGGAAAGCAGTGGATTGTACTAACTGCATATGTTAAAGATGCCTAAAAGCAGTTGTTACTTTGTGAAAAATCAGTCAAATTTCTCTCCTAACTTTGGTAGTCAACTAGAATGACTGTGAATCTTGCCCTAAATTATATTAAAAGATTGTTTGTGGGTTTTTGAGTTTATATTTAGCTTTTAGAAGTGCTCAAGGGTTAAACATGCTAGCTCTTCTGTCTGGTCACCATTTTATTCTTTAGAAAGTGTGTGAGGGCTTTTTTTGGGCTGCAGGTGTTGTACAGTCTTCTCTGCAGTATCCATACTGAGAGTGAAACTTTATCAACTGTTCATCATCAGCTCTATAATCGAAGATAGATTAACTGCAGATCCAATTGGATATAAATTCTGGAGCATTCTGGCATGACAGCTGAAAATATGGTAGTTTCACAGCTACTTTAAAAAATAGCTGTCTAATACAAAAATAATACTGTAGACTCTATTACATAAATGTTATGTCTGCTTTATAGTCACCAGTGCAGGCAAAAAATGGGAATTAGGTCCAGTAGCAGGATTTTGGTTAAAATAATCAACAATAAAATAATTAAGTTTTTGTGCCAATGTAGTTGTACTCTGCTTGCAATCTCACTTCGTTTGGACATACTTAATGCTACTGAGGAACTCTTGTTAGCAGCCTTGGGAGGGCAGACTAGTATTATATTATTTGAGTATACTAAAATACTTCTAAGAGAAGTTTTTCTTGTAATTCTTAAAAGTAAAAGTTAAATTATTTGGCCTGGGCCTAATTCTAATATAAATTCTATGGATGTGAACTGCAGAATGTATGAGGTAATGGCCTAATACCCTTTTGGGGTTAGGCAGTTTCCACAAGTAATACTTATAAATGTACTTCAATCCAAATCTATAGTTTTAGTGACTCAAAGTAACTGGAATCTTTCTATTATTGAAGAATTCGTCAGGTTAAATGATTTCTTAATACTTCACAGCTGGCAGATACACCGAAATCTGAAAGATATGAGCATGTACTGGAGGCATTAAATGATTACAAGACCATGTAAGTTGTTGGTATTTTTTGTTCTAAACGTTTGCAGTTTTATTGTTTGTAATTTCCAGTTTCCTTTGCTCAGTCAACCTGATAATTGCTGTGGCTGTGGATAATACTGACATTTTGAATACTGTTTCTATAACATCCCAGTCCTATTTGAGTGGAACCCAGATTATGAGAAAATTTTTAATTTCCATCCTCTTCCGAATTCTCATTCTGTATTTCAGACTGAGGATTGCATTAGAGGAAGAGGGTGAATAAAATAGCATTAGGATGAGTATTATAATTTTACCATCGATTTGTTTTGTCTGACCATCTATATGTATTTGCATATTGTTTTCCTTGGAGTCAGAATTCTAACAATTAACTTAAAATCATCTAGGTTTATGTCTGGAAAGGAAATAAAGAAAAAGAAGCATTTGTTTGGCTTGAGAATTCGTGTTCCTCCTGTGCCACCAAATGCTGCTTTAAAGGCTGAGAAAGAACCGGAAGGAACTTCTCATGAGTTCAAAATTAAAGGCAGAAAATCATCTAAACCAATTCCTGATGTGAGGTAAAATAATCCAAAGGTTTTAGCAATGTTATGGTAAACTGGAATTATTTGCAGTATATTTTGGTACCTATAAAAAAGTCCTTTTCATTGTTTAATGAACATTTATTTAAATAACTGTAAAGGTGGACAGCTATTTGTACACTTTGCAAATATTTTAAGTTTTAAATTGATCTAGCTGTATATTTTCCTTTAAGGTGATTATGAGAACAATGTCTTCAAGCTTATTGGTTTTCCATTATGATCCTTCTGAAAAAACTTGGTATTTAGCAGTAAGAACAATACAAAGTATCCCATCTTTGCTGCCACTGGGGAGACATATCTCTTGCCTTTCTGGTGTGTTTATGCAATGATATTAACTGTATTTTTAAACAGAAAGTATGATGTGAAGCTATATCTTACATTAGTACATCTCTTTTACCAAGTGTGATCATATGAGTAAATGACATTTAACATGTGTCCATTCCTCTTCAACATTAGGGAATCCGTAATGTCACCAGAAGGATCTTGTATCCATTGTGTTATTCTAGAGACAAAATGTGTGGCTTTTACATGACAATTTTGGTTCACCAAAAGCTTATTTAGCACAATCTTTATTCATTGTCAAAGGAAAACATTTATTCACTGAAAACTATCTTCAATAATACAGAACAAAATATAAATTTTCTTCTAGGGAATTAAGTAATGGTATAGAAAGAAAGGGGAAAAAAAAATCAGTAGGTCGTCCACCTGGTCCCTATACAAGAAAAATGATTCACAAAACTCCAGAGTCGTCTCCTCTGGTAAGGTTTTGGATATATTTCTTTTCTTTTGCTGTAACTGGATTATAATTTTTGACGAAAAATATAACCAGTTAATCTAAATCATGATATCCCTCCCCATTTACCCTAAAACAAAACTGATGAGCAATTCAAACTTGATCTGAAATACTTTGTTTTTCTCCTTAGGATAACGAACCAGTTCCAGTGATAGAGAACCCAGCCTTGGAATTACCCTGCTCTGTTGGGTAAATTTAAAAACAAAACAAAACAAAAAAAACCTCTGTAAAGCTATTTTAACAACATGCCATTTGTTTGTTTGCTTCTGAAATGTCAGCTGAGTTTTTAATATAACATTACATTACTTTCATTACATGGCAACCCTTATCTTGCATACCAGGAAATCTGATGGAGCTGCACATTCATCCAATACCTCAGATGTAGAATCCACAGGTGCTGCCAGTATGAAAGAAACTACCTCATCTAGCATTTCCAGACATTATAGGTAATTGTACAATTACTCTATCTGCTATAACGATTAAGAGATTTAATATATTCATTTTTAAAAGACTTTCAGAAGGAAATCTTCAGAGGAATGTTCAGGGGAACAGAAAGCAAACAGTTCAGCAGTAGTTCACCTTTAATAAACAGAAGTTGTAGAAATAGTACAAGAGGTATCTTGCCAAGCATGATGTTTAATGTTCTAAGTCTGGTTTCTTGAAGAGCAAGGTTGTGTTATACTTTCAGTGAGTTTTGAACCTTCTGGCTAACTTTGACTAAATCCAAGACAGGTAGTTTCAAAGAGATTGCATTTTAACAAGCTTCAAGAAGATGCCACTTGGATGAGAGAAACCCAGAATAGCAACATGTTTGTAGTAAGGCAGGCAATTTTCTAATCATCTGTACTCTAGACACTTCCAGTGCTGCGTGGCTCTTCTTTCTGTCTTGTCTTTAATTGAAGTTTTGGTAAAGCAAAGCTAGAAGATAAGGTGGGAGATTGAAAAATGTTGTGTAATGATGTGAAATAGAGATAAGGATACTCTGGAACTGGTTGGAGAAGGACTAAGGACCTAACACTAAGGAAGTGGAAATTCACTGGGATTTGGTATAATGAGCTACTGAGATGCAGAGCTATAAATTGGCTGGGGGAATCTAAAGAAATAAGACAAAAGAAAACTTTCTTCACAACACAGGTCTTTTTTTGTACTAACTGCTGTTCTTCGTAATGTAAAATGCATACTTAAATTACTTTACAGAAAAGAAGTCAACTCCACAAACACTTTCTGAGCTTAATTTTATAATAATGGTCAGAAAAGAACCGATATGTAACCCAGATTAATTTTAGCAGCTTTTGTTTTGGTAGGTTTCTGTATTCATGTTAAAGAACAGTAAGTATGCTGCTATTTTTACAGTCTAATAGAGCATGAAGTATTTTTGGCACAGTCTGCATAATAGCTGTGACCACATTTATGACAATAAATTGGTACTGAATTTTACTCTCTTGTGGTACATTATTCCTCAGTCTGTGTATTGGTGGATGGATCCTCAGTCTACATATTTTCTCCTGTCTTTCTGGTTCATGCTATTGAGTCCTTTCGCAGGGATCTTTGTGTGCATTATTGCTACAAATAATCTGTCTTCAAAAACTCTTCTGCCTTACAGAACGCTGAAACAATTACCTAAGGACTTAAGTCACTGTCTTGTATTTTTGCAGTTTATTCCATTCTTTGTTATGTTAAAAAGATGCCCTTTTTTCCTCATGATGTTACGTAACAGACTTGAACATCAAAGTAAGCATACTGTTTAATTTAGGACTTGTTTTAGAATATGGAAATTCTAGATGTAGGTTTTTACATAAGGTTTTATATCTTGGATAATTAATATTTGGATGATGGTTTATTCTTGGATAATGCCAGAAGCTCCTGTTTTCATTACCAGATACAAATCTGTGAGTTTTCAATATACATATTTTCCTGGCCAAATACAACAAATCTTTGGAATGTCAAATGTGTACTATAAGAAATAGTCATGTAGAATAGATTTTTCAATTCTTTGTTCACATGTCAAAGTTTTAATTTGCTGAGATATATTCAGCTTGGGAAAAAAAGTATGCATACATTCCTTCTTCTACTTATGGCCATCAAGTCACAAACTCTTACAGTACAGCTTTGTTTTGTAATTGAATGTGATACCTGTGTGAGAAAGCTGTATTTTTAATTTACAAATCTAAGCACATTTGGGGCAGATTCCTGTGAAGAAATTTGTTTTCATTTGGGATTCATCTGTATCGAAATACTTTCTTACCATAACCAGGCATAAGCTAGTATCATTGGTTAAATTTGTACAATTTTTCTTATGTAAATTTGGCAAGTGCCATGTCATCTCCTAACTAGTCATCGTTACCTATAGGTAACAACTACTATTATCACTGAAATAATAGAGCAAAAGTTGTGATTTGAGTTGTGTGGGAATAACTGATGATAAAAGATACATTTTGAATGTTTTTTTCTTAGAGTTAATGCTGGCGTATTTTTTTAATAGTTTATCTGACTCGAGAAAAAGGACTCGTACAGGAAGAACTTGGCCTGCTGCAATACCACATTTGAGAAGAAGAGGTCGCTTTCCACGAAAAGCACTCCAGACTCAAAATTCAGAGATTGTAAAAGATGATGAGAGCAAGGAAGATTACCAGTATGATGAACTCAATACAGAGATACTTAATAACTTAGCAGATCAGGAGTTACAGCTCAATCATCTAAAGAACTCAATTACTAGTTATTTTGGTGCAGCAGGTAGAATAGCTTGTGGTGAAAAATACCGTGTGTTGGCTCGTCGGGTGACACTTGATGGAAAGGTGCAGTATCTTGTGGAGTGGGAAGGAGCAACTGCATCCTGACTGTAGGACTGAACATTATGTTCACTGCACTGTCATCTGTAAGTACAGTTCATAACGCAGAGCCACGAGAGAAGCGTGTCTTTAAATGTTTCTAAAAACAAAACAAAAAACCAATTTAGCCTTAACATGTAATTGTTATCATTACAGCTCTTGTGATAAAGACTTATCTTTTTAAAATCTGATCTGAAACTTAAATTTTTTAATCTGAACATTGTTAGATTGTTTTAGGTTGGGATATTTTGGGTTACAATTGCTTAAAAATGTGCATGGTGTTTAAAAAAAAAAAAAAAAAAAGACATTTTCTAGAGAACATTCCATGGATACAGTTATTGTGATTTAGAGAAAATATTATGTAGATAGCACAAATCTTTGAAAAATTTTGGTTTGTTTTCTTACCCAAATGTTTGCAGAAATGTATTTCTATTTCAATACTTTCTAGATTTCATAAGTGCAGTGTATATAATGCCTACTGAAGACTGTAAAATACTGAAGTTTTCTTTCAAACAAAGTGTAAAAAAAAAAAGGAAAAAAAAATATATTGAGCCTGTAAATTGCTCTGTGACCAGACTTCATTGTCTTCTTAATATATTCTTTTGTGTGTGTGTGTGTGTGCGCGTGTGTGTATATACATATGTATATATGCACACACTCCCTTGTGTGTGTATATATATGTGTGATTGTGACCTATGCAATACAAATTATGGGATTGGTCAGCTTCTGAGTATACATCCCATAATTCTTTTTTCAGGAATAGTTGCCAGTATTTACACAGCAGCATTTCTTCTCAGGCTTATTGGGTGCTGTTGCTTTCTGTGTACTAAGGAAAAGTGTCAAACCAGTGCAGCGTGTTCTGGCAATGGGTGCAGTCATTGATGTTCATATGCCCTAGGTAATATATTCCATTATTTTTCATGTGACTTAACTATTAAAACCAATGCAGGATTTTAACTACTAGAAATAACATTTTTAAAGTTATTGTGGCACCTTGATTGTAACTTTTGTGTCCCAGTTATAAACTAAGTTGACAGGAAACGCACACAAGATTCCTAAATACCTGTAGTTCACAGTCTTGTTTTGATAAAGGTAGTATGAACAAAGTGTGTTATTGCACAGGGTCAACAAACAGTATGTTGCCATTTGAAGTAACATTACTGGTTTTATTACAACATTACCTCTTTTGTTTTTGTAAAATGTACTGAGTTTTAAATTGATAAGTTTATTTTACTTGTTTAAAAAAAAAAGTCAGTCTCTTGCCAGTATTAAATGTTTTTTCTTTGCTACTTTGAAGGCGGGGGGGGTTAGCCAAAGAGTAAACAGAAGAATATTTTTACTTTGGTGGTTATTCACTGTAGTACATAAGGCATCTTTTCTTCTATGATTACAGTTTACCACCAAAATAAAATTATGTAACAAATGACAGTGTGGTTTAAAATGTACTGCCTGAGTTAGTGCTTATTTATTCCATTACTTGATTATTTGATTCTTTTTCTGCTCATCTTGAACATCTTGAAAAGGTGATCTGTTTTTTCCCCTGTCACCTTATAGCCAAAGGAAGCAGAGAAAGGTTTTTATCCTGTGCTTGGGTTATGGCTGGCTGGGTAATATTAGCTTTATAAAAAATTGCTAATTAAAAATTGCCACATCTGTTTACCTTCACTAAAATGTTTTTTTTTCCTCACACCCTCAGCTATTAATTTAATGTTGCCTTGCCTGTAGCTGCAATATTTTGATAACACAGCAACTTCATGTTAATTTTTTGAATGTTTATATCTTGGGATAATGCAAAATGTAAAGCCTTTGTAACCTTACTTACACCATCTGTATCTGTCTTATTATTTCACTTAATTCAAGTCCTTTAATTCTAACTGAACACCAGCAGTATTTTCAGTAAAGTTTCATTTGAGGATAAATATTGGAATGTACTTGGGGACTTTAGCTGGGGGAGAGGGGAAGGGGAATATTTGTCAAACTTAAGCTGTCCATAGACTTAACTATTGTGAATGTCATTGTTTCACTTTATTATGATGGTTGACTTGACTCTGATGTTCAGTTTGTATTTTTGGAATTGCTTTTTTCTTAGAATTAAAGACAAACATTAAATGTGTGTATTTTCTGAGAGAGAAGAATGAGTTTTGATTCTGTATTCTTGTGAAATACATACTTGGTGGCTTCCTCCCATCCATCATTCCTCTATCTCTGACTTGCCTGTTACTGTCCTAGAGACATTTGCCCTGCGCATAGACACTAACTAGTGTTTGAGCTGTACTTGAGGGATGCTCTGTGAAAAATGTCATGTACTGGAAAATGCTGCAATGGTGCTGCTGAAGCTATGGCTAGAGTAGTACAAATGCCTTTCACGCCCTTTGTGTGAATTTTGCTGTATGTGGTAATGGAGTTTCTTAACAAAAAATACAAATGTTGCTGTACATAATGATTTCATTTTAGTACGACTTGATCATTTTATGTATGCATGTGTGTAAATATATGTAATTCAGCTATGTTGTGGTCACTGATTTAGAGCCGTTTCCTTATGTACCAGATTTGATATTTTTCCATTATATATTATTTGTATTACTGTGGTATTTAGGTAGGTGAACTCTGTTTAGAGACTGTTCAAAAAAATGTAGGCATCAGATAAATAAATGAGACAGCAAAGAAATAATGGCACATTGCTGGTCAGAAATGTGAAATAAACATCATAGCAAACTACTTGTCAAATCATTGTTCACAACAAAAACTTGAGGAATTTTCTTTCCTCTTTTCCTTGAAGAGGAATATTCTATGTTTTTTTTATGCATGACAGTTATTTTGAGTGAGATTACAAAGTAATTCTGAAAGATCTTTCATTATGGTATATAAAAATGAATGTTAAAATTGTCATTTAACATGAAAGATGACAAATAATTCAAATGTGGTCTTGAAGGTGAAGAAAAGCAGTTTGTCATGGGAGCAGGAGAGATAAGTGGATAAATAGAAAAATGGTCAAGTATTTGATACGTCCTACTAAAGCGATCTTTAGTGTTGTATTTTAAAAGGAAATTGGTGAATTCAGAAGGAACATACCAAGACCGGAGATGGAGCAATAGTAAGAACACAGCGATAAGGATGAACTGGACAGGAGCATCGGTTCTGTGCAAGGAGGGAAGAGGCTGGATCTTGCAAATGCTATGCAGGTAACATTTTTCAGGCTTCAAACTCACTTTTCAGTTCAATGTGGAACTGACGCCTAAACACCTCACCTGTGTGGAGGTGTCAGGTCTGTTGAGATCCTAGTTTAGTCAGAGAAAAAAAAATTTAATTGTCAACCTTAGGTTTATTGGAAAGTTGTTTTTTTTATAATAAATTGAATCATTTATAGATGGGATATAAAGAAGAGAGAGTCCTTGGAATTCCCTAAAGAAAGTTCAAAGGGGAGTGGCCATTTTCTGAAAAAGACAATACTAGTGCGATTAGAAAAGCAAAAGATGAGTAGAAAAAGAAGCTGTGCGCAGCGTGAGAATGAGCTTGGAATTCACTGCTTTTGCTATTCTTTTACTTCCATCCTTCAGCAGCTATGAAATGGGGTTTTGTACCGTGGCATTTTACTCAAAGTCTTATGGTTTATATCTGTTTTAGCAATGTCCAGTGCATTCTTCATATTCTGTTTTTAACTCGTTATTCATTCATTTCTAGTATTCATTTCAGATCACTCCTGCCATACATTGAAAAACGCCACCTTTTGTCTGTGATAGTGTAGTGGTTTGGTAATTCACAAACGCAGAACAGAAAAGAATATTAGATGCTAATGTTCCTCTCAGCTAGTTCATCTCTGCTACTTTTTGTCATGTTCCTTCGTTGAGAGCCATATACCATCAGATCAAGTTGGTTTTTATCAAATACAGCTGTAGCTCATACAGTTTTTACATATCTTTGTCCTAATCTATTCACTGATACGAATTTACCAGTGAGAATTTTTCAATTGTTGTAACTTATTTCTAGCTTCTTAGTTTGACAATATTCTGTTCTTTCCATTTTTAGCCAATTTTGTGTTTGACATTGATTGACTATTATGTGGATTTAGTTTCCTTGTCTTCTCTTGGAATACTTAATGTCCAGTGTAGTAGCATTAACTTGCAATCTGGAAATCTGCAGGATTGCTCAAATAAGCTCGTTTATATTTTATATATTTCTGCAAAACCTGCTTGACAGCAAGAAGCTAATTAATGTTTTTATCTTGACGTAAATAGTCTGCTCTTTTGTAAACACCATTTTGAAGTACTTAATTTGTGCTCTGTCATGTCCTAATGAATACTCAAAACTGTTGCTATTACTGCATTCATTCAACACCCAACTTGGCAGTGATAACTATTCTACATATACTTTTTCCTCATTCATGAAGGTTACTGAGAATGTCATAAGCTGCCTGTTTTGTGTTCTCACCTGCTTGCTGTGGCTTGGTATTCATAATCTGACAAATTGGTTGCATGAAATTCTAGAGGTTATACACAACAGTTGGAAATTCAGGGAAAAGTAAGTAATGAATAAACAGTTGCAAATGTTTTCAGGTTTTAGGATGCCTGAATATATTTGTAGTGAAAGGAGGAGGAAAAAATGAGCCAGAAAAGGGGGGGAAATAAAAGGTAGAACTAAGAATTGATCAAGTAACAGTTTCTGAGTTAGGGAAAGTGATGTTTTTTCTACAAAAACACACTTGGAATTGTCCTTGCTGACACTTACTTAGGGAGGATAGCTGGCTTCTTGCAGAAAAGTGTACATGTATACATTTGTGTACAAATATACACATCCTGGAAAGGCAATGAGAAACAACTTGAATTGTATTTAATAGAGACTTTATTATTTCTAAGAAAGTTTTTAAGTGGGCTGTGAAATCCTGATTAAAAAGACAGCCTTTGAAGGACTATATATATATATATATAAAAGGAGGTCCTGGCCTTCTCTCCTCTGATGCTTTTTCTTCTCTGCTTGTGATAATAAGCCCAGGTATTGTATGCGCTCACATGCCCTGCAGTCACTGAGAGGTAAGCGCGCCAATGGCACCTGAGCCTACTTCCTTCTTCCCAGTGTCTTGTCATCTTGTGGAAGAGAAGTCAGTGGCAAGAATACTTTCAGGAGAGATGGCATAAATGAATAATGGATGAAGCATCCTCAGGGCTTGGAGGGTGTTTGGGTGCCTGCTGTCTCTTCAGAAAATGTAATCAAGAGTCTTCTCATTAATTGTTTGGGGCTAGGATTGATAGAACTGTGAGTGAACAGTCATGGGATCTTTTACTTGGAGTTTCACCACTCCCTAAAATCCTCAAACATAACGAAAATGACCTTGACTTGACAAAAAGTATTTTCTAATTCTTTAACGTTTAGTTTGAAATAGAGACTATAGATAATGCACTTCTATAGCTTTTCTCTTGGCAACTCTCTCTTCCTTACACACCTGTATTCCAATTTGGCAGGTAGCAGATGGACAGTGAAGAAGGGTATCTTGTTTCCAGAAATGGAAGAAAGGGACTTGTGAGCTGCTTGGGTTTTCAAGTCTTACTAGCTATCCTCACCTATAGCAATTCATAGCATGAGAGAAGATGCTGTAATTCAAAAGCTTCTGATGAAGCTTCAGCAGTATAGGTATGTTTACTATTAACATTCACTATACATTTTCACCTGTGTTAAAATAGTTGCCTTAAGTAAATTGTTGGTTTTGAAAACAAAACCATTCTCTAAGGCAAGGCCTACAGCTTTTGATCCACTGTGCAGTAATTTATGAATGTGGTGCTTATTCACTTCTGTACTAGCATTCCTCCTATATGAGCAGTGAGTTTTTGTGATAGAGTACTGCTGTGGAGGAAGCAAGTTGTTAGACTTTTTTGTATTTCCTTGACATGCCTTGGTCACTTTCCATTAGTAATGCTAATACTTAAAATTGGCTTGCCTCCCTTTAAATGCATTCTACCAGAAGGTTGCTGTAATTTTACTGCTTTGTGAATTCTTAAGACTTGGTTCATTTCATTATTTGAAGTAGATTATGCCTCATGACTTTTCTCAAGGACATACAAATATAAGGTTTTACTTTTAACTGAAAGTCTTTCACCAAGACTATCTTTGTCATTTTTTTTTAATTTACGACAGTAATCATTCTAATTATCACTGTTAATAAAAATAAAACTGACAACAGCAAAAAACAACCACATGATTAAAATCACTTCTATCAATGAAAGGTACGTTCTTCATCTTTCTCAAATACGTTGTTGCACAAGATTTTCTTACCTATGGTATTTACTAATTTTCAGTTTAGAGAAACCTTGAGTAATGAACTAGTTTATTCTATCATAAATTATAACAGTACATTTTGAATTGGTAGGTCCTGGTGAAATTTTAAAATATACATAGCCTTAAATTTTAAGGAATTACTTTAGCAGATGGAGAAAAGCTTCTCTTGTGGAAGAAACAATGCTAAGGCAGGCCTTCCACACCAGAGGGGGTGAACGCTATGTTGCTCCTTTTGGAAGACAGAGAATGCCTTGTTAAATACGGATTTCTAGCTGGGAATGTCACAATATTTCTGCATTCTTTCATACCCAGGATGAGGGAAAAATAACAGAAGTTCAGTGGTTATTTCTTTTGGCATGGATTCATCGTTTACAATGCAATCAGGATCTGGATGAATAAATGTAATACTGCAATTCAGTTACTGCAATAAGTGAATGCTGCCTTGTAGTTTGCAGAAGCACCATACCAAGGAGTAACTCTAATTACCGTTAAACATTTTATTCATTACTGCTCTCAGTAGTATTACTGACCTCTACTATAGTTTTGCACAAGACAGCCCCTGCTGTCCTTCCCAGAATTGTTCCTAACCCCATTGCTTGCATGGAGGCTACTCAGTTCTGGGTTGGTGTAGTAAACTGCATGTGCAATAAGGGATATTTTTAAGACAGGTTTAAACTTAATTTATTGAAATAAACTTTATTAAAAATCTCAGGGTATTGCATATTTTTATTCAATGTTTTCAAGTCTTAGAACTTAATTCTGAATAAAAAGTCCATTAAGAAAAAAATTATAGATTGATATTGTCGTCTGTAAATTTTATACAATCAAAAGCAATCTAGTCTTCAAAATCCAAACAAAATTTTATTTAATGGCACATTTAAATGCCAAATCCTTCACCTACGATAAGCATCCCAGCTGCCACTATCAAAGCACAGTTAGTTCTTCCCTGTTTAGTTTTCTAAAGCAAGCCTTGAATGGGGAGAAAATACAGCAAAAGCTTAGTCACAAAACAATTTTTCAGATGAACTGACAATTGTTGCATTATTTTCCTTCTACCAGAGACTGTTGTGTCTCTGTCTGTGAAAAACTGCTGCAGTTCAATTTTGTCTTACCAGAGAAGTCTCCTTTCATGAGCAGCTTAAGCGAATACACTAGACAAAAAAAGATGAGTGGTTGTTTTGCTAGTGAAAGTATAACCTTTGTCAGAGAAGCACAGCAGGACTGTTGGCAAACCTAATTCCTTGAGGTGTCCTTGAAAAAGGCAGCAGAGTTTCTCTTGGAGGTCTAAGCTGACAGCTAGAATCCAGTAGCTTTGGTATAAGAGGTAGATATCTTGGTCACAGCTTCAGAGCTGCACCAGCATTTTGCAGATGTTTTGTAGCATCACATTTTGAGTGATGGAAGCAAAGAGAAATCTCTTTCTTGTAGCAAAAGGGACTGAGACCTAAGAATCTTGATTTGCTTGCCCTGAAGGGACCGGATCAAAAATTTGGAAGCCAATTCCAGGGAGCTTCGGCTTATGTCTGGATGTAGCTACGCAGTATATTGGTACTGGGAGATGTATTGGGGAAGTAACAGGAAAATATCACTTGCCATTCCAGCAGAAAGAATCAATGTTTCCTAGACTATGTTCTGATCACAGGAGTGAGCTTTCTCATTCAGGACGTAATGTGGAAAAAAGACATGCAGAACCTGAAGATAAACAATCTTATCTCAGCCACGGATTTGCAGAAGGAAAAAGTAGCTCAGCATACTTTGCAGTCCTCTATAACAGGTTTTGTAAGGAATAATACTTCTGCTTATAAAAACTATTTAGAAATACTATTGCTAGGTCCCACTGTCTGAAGTTGAAGTACTGTTTCTGTGTACTGTAGCCCTTGCTAGTAAGACCGTATCAGCATTTCTTCATTCACATAGTGACCCTGTCTTATTTCCATATAACAACTTCATTCACAGAAAGTCTCAAAGTTGCAATTTTGCTTTTCACACATATGCTGTCATTTAGAGACTTTTGTGATGAAATAGTTTAACACATTCATACAGGAAATTACTGTGACTTGTGACATTGAAAAACACAAAACTCTCATAGGGGTTTTAACCAGAAGTACTTCATAATCTTACTACACCATTAAAAGCCATTTAATCTGGAAATGACACATTAGTGATTTGAGGATGGCTTTGCCTTAGTTGAGTCATAGGGCATGTTCATTTGATCCTAAAATTTGAAGCCTGTACTTTGAAGTTCACTTAATTCATGCCTTTTCATATAAATAGCTAGATACACAAATGCTGCTTATGTGATCTGAGTGTACTTACCCACCTAAAAGACTTGTTAGGGTGAGCAAAAGGGGAAAGTTTAGTTGAAGAGCTTTGGTTTTTGATGCCTGTAAGTCACTTAACTGCTGCATTAGTCATAGACATGTAGTAGACAAAAACTAATAAAAGAAATAGGTAAGTAAAGGTGATTTTGAGACTACAAAAATAACGTTAAGATAATGTTTTCACATACTAGGATACACCCCCCCCTTATAAAAGGGAAAGAATAACATGCGAAAGAACTTCTTCAGAAGCTACCTATTACATGAGGTTACTATTGCATAGCCTTCACAAACCATTCTTCAGTGTGTGTGCTTTGATCTGTATACCCTATAGTCACTTGTTTCCTGAATCTTATGTAACAGCCAAAAAGAAAAATAGGGTTGTACAGCTGTCAGAAACAAGATTTATGAACAGGAATGGCATCTATTTTCTCCAGTTCTGTTCAACATCACCTCAATTTCACAGACAGTGCTTTTTTTCTTTTAAAGTGCTGATGTTAGTCATCTATATATTAAAATAAAAAATTTCTTTCTATTCTCACAATGTTAGCCCAGTGTTTCTCCATGATGCTGTACACTACAAGGTAAGGACTTCTTAAGACACGTAATTTTGAAAATAAATAACAACACCACCAGACTAATCCTGTGGGTCCCAATTCCATAAATGTTTAGGCACATATGTAAATTCACTCACTGTTCACCAGTAAATAAAATAGTAACTGTAACACTGGGTTTAAGTTCTGTGAATTTGAAAAAAAGACAAACAACAGTATGAACATTACTTTGCGTATGCACCAAGCATTCTGCTGCACTGCTTGATCATAAGCTGGTCATCAATGTTCATTAACAAATGCTACAAGCATTAAAAATGTTTGTTAATAGTAGTTGCAAAAAATGGAAAAGCAGTGGGCAAGATATTCTGTTCATGATAAAAAACAAAGCTCTAACACGTAAGAATTGAAAATCTGATGTGTCTATTGCAAGTTTAAAGGAATCTGAAAAATGTTTTCTCTCCTGTAGAAGTTTTTGCCCTCCTTCCCCTGCCACC
This sequence comes from Aythya fuligula, assembly GCF_009819795.1. NCBI lineage: Eukaryota > Metazoa > Chordata > Aves > Anseriformes > Anatidae > Aythya > Aythya fuligula. The sequence continues at coordinate 31,183,879 of NC_045566.1, read as the reverse complement.
TGTTACACTGTTATAGCCATACTGAATATTAAGTTCTACTTTTTCTCTTGTCTTCAAAAAGATTTTTCAGCATGTAAACCTGAACAGCTGATACCACCACCATTACTCCCAAGTTGACCATGGACCAAAAATTCACTCTGTCAAAGTTGCTTTCTTGTATATTTCGGTCACGAGCTTCAAATGCTCTGAGCAGGGTCTGAATCTGGACGCTTTTGCTTAATCTGGCTTTGACACTGTTGATGGATTCCTAGCAAGTAAGAAAAGAATATATTTAGAAGAGAAAAAATAACACTTAATAGCTTGCAACAAATACTGAAACTGTATTACTACTTTTAAGTTCTTGCCAAGTAGACAGTTAACTTCAGTTTAAAATGCATACCTGTTCACAGGTTTTTCATTAATTTTCTAGCCTGTTACATGTCACTAAAAAGGCTGAATTAAAGTAGCATTAAGGTTATATAGCAATATCATAGAATCATCATAGAACAATGATTGTCTTTCCTTTTCACAGGAGGATAGGGATGTGGGAGGGAAATCAAACCTAAGAAGAATTTTTAATATTCAGTTGTATCTTGAGGCAGTGTGATTCCAGGTACTCGGAAAAGTAAAAAGCAATTACCTCTAATGGATTAGTCTTAAAATAAGTGATGTACTAGAAGACAAATGTAGTTTTTTCTGCTAGATAATCAACTTAAGGTACTTTTTAATGCAACCTACTATCAAGATTATAGCTGTAGAAGAAAAAATGTATAGTAATGTTATATTCTCATATTCTGTTTTATGCTTTCACAGTAGTACTGAGTATTTATTAAAGTCCTCATTGAGCTTGCAAGTAATGCCATGACTTGACTAAGGGAACAATGACATCAAACACTAGTACTAACATGACAAAAAATATAAGATCTGTAAAGCCCTCAAATAAAGACATGCCCTGCCTTTTTTCCTTCTGGAAGACATATTTATATCTACATAAGTAACTCAAATTCACCTATTTTTTTTTGTGATTATTGCAAGAGGGATTTTCTTCACAATTTCCCCTACAATAATTATTTTCTATAATTGGTTTGACTACTGGTTTAAAGAAGATCTGGCTGGCTTATCAGATTCAGTGTTTGACTGTACCTAGTAAAAAATATATCATAGACATGTAAAAAATCTGTCATCTTTAACACTTTGTTCTAATGTTTAAAAGTCTGCATTTTGCTTGTTGCAAGGAATAGGATACAATTTTTTTTATTTTTATTTATTTTTTTACAAGTCTTCAGTCTTTGTGGATGCTATTTTTTTTTGTCTTTAGTAGATACACAGATCTGATGTAAATAGTTAACAGCAAACAAACTTTTTCTGCATTGTAACAAACACTAGTAGTGCTCCAGGAGCACCAAATAATGTTCTGCTTCTAGAGAAATCTAAAAATAATTTAGTGATGAAAGGAAATAAAAGCTTTGAGTGGGCAGCTGTTTTCACCCTAGAGCAAACAGGGCCAGCGTACAGTTTAAGCAAGCGTTACCATTCATATTTTAACTGAAAATCTGAATGGTGGCTGTTGTGACTGTAGACTGGATCCAGATTGACTTAAGCATGCTTTAAATATGAAAAAAATAGAAGAAAAGAAGCTATGACAGTAGGTCTCATATTTGCTTGGGGTCTCTGACAAGTGTTCCTGCAGTTGCTCAGGGCCTTGGGACATAATGTGCAGTATCACGCCAAACCAGTAACATATAGCATCCACTTCTCTCCATGTACTTCAGCAGTAGCACCATGTTCAGCAACCCTAATGATGGTTCACTATTGCTCTTCCAGATGTCATCAGAACATCAGCAGGGGTGAACCTGCAGCCCCGTATAGGTTACTTCCTGGTCTGTTTATTAGGTGGAAAGTTGGAAATAAAATGGGGAAGACAAGAAGAGAAGGATTAACCCACATGCTGGCTGAGCCACTTCTGCAGAGATAGGAACATGAGGCTTAACCAGTACTTCTCAAACATATGATAAAAAACTATACAGATTCTAACAACATCATTGGGATTAAGTAATATTTTAATGGTATAAATATTCATTTAATTGCTACAAGGGAAAAATGTCCAATTTTAGCAATAGGAAGAAAGGAAGCTGAATGGGAAAAGGAATTACTTTAATGGCTACACAGTTTTTTCTTGATGATTAGGGGTCTATTCCAAAAATATTCTCAAGTTTCTGTGTGGAAGTGCGAGATTCATGCTGCTAGGCTTCATGTATCAGTAGAAAAAAAAAAAATATGGGACTGGAAGAGTTTCCAGAATGACATGACAGACCAAGACTGAATGGCAGTAAATATTTTTTCCAAATATTCTTACATTCAGAAGTATTAAGTATCAAGTACTAACCAGAATGTCTTCCAGTTTCATATCTAGAAGATCTGTGCCTGTAACATACTTCTTCCAGTCCTCTTGATCTTGACCTTCTTCTCCCATATTGTCCAGGATCAGTTCAAAGAAAATCACCTTTTCAGAAATGGTACTGAATGTGTTGTCAAAGCAGAACATATAATCCCCATCTTCTGTTTCCACCCTGTGTATATAAGCGCATCATTAAATTAGCTACACTTTCTGTGATGGTTCTCAAAGAGCAAGTTCTGTAAGTGAGCTTTCTTCTTTAAGAAAGACAAACATGCATTTAGGAAAAAAATGAATAAGCTTTTTATATAAAAGTAAGAATAGATTACAGATTGGTTAGTCATAGCAAAACCATTCCGCTGACCAAAATCATGAAGATAACAACTTAGTTTAATTTAATTTGAATTTTGAATCATTGTTAATGATAAAGAAAAAGCTATATTATGAGTAGAATTCTTGTACGCTACAGTAAAACACCAGTGATTAATACATATCTTGATAAAAGGACTGGAGGAGGAGGGTCCTTTTGAGTTTTGATGTTTATATGCCTAAAAAGATCTTTTAGTATTATATGTAGAGGCTTTTTTCAACTCCACCCTAATTATTTTTGTTCACTGACCATTAGCTGTTACTATTAAAATAAAAGTATACTTCACTTCATGGCAAGATGCATATGAAAAGAGATGTTTATAAACATATAGCTGGTATTCTCAAACTGTCCTAATACAAAGTCTTTTATAATACTAAAAAATAATAAAAAAGTATTCAGCCTTCATTTTAGATGTATTTGCTAAAGAAATCAGAAAAATGCTTTATGTAACACTTCAAAGATTTTAAACTTACGTATGAACTCCATCTGATTTTCTTTCATCAAAAACTAAAGTTTCACCTTTTGGGGAGAGTAGATGAAAATCGACATCTAATCCTGCTCCATCTAGAACCTGTGAAACAAACAAAAATCCTCCAACCAGTGCAATTTGTGGTTACTTTGATGAAGGTAACACTTTTAGGTAGGGGAACACAGAAAAGAACTGAAATCTGAACCTGTCTGAGTTCATACCAAGTTAATTTGAAACAGATTAGAAACTGGTTCAACCCAAGAGCATTTTAACCATTTCAAATCTTAAACTAAGTATGATCTAATTATGCAAGCCTGGGCTTATATTGAACATTTCCATAATGTTTTTAAGAACACATACAATTTCATCACGAAACAGGGTTAGGCAGCCTTGCAGTACCAGCAGACAGCTAAACCTGGCATTTCTATGACGCATCATTGATGAACAAATACCAGTATTCGTCCTCTGGTTGCAAAGAAATTTCTCAACACAGGTTATGTGTATACCCGTATATATTTGCGTAAGAACACAATCGATGCAGCATCATCCCTCTGATCTCCTTGTTGGGTGAATTAACAGCATAGAAGGCAGGACTGGACTTGTTACACCAATTAAAGGTGTGCCACAGAACTTCTCACCTTTTAATGCAGATTTAAGGTCTAAGCTCTCCTGGGGCATTCTCATTTCCCCAAAGTAGAAGGGATGGAAGGCATTTAGTTTCTAGGCTCATAGTAAACGTATACAGTATTACAAAGCTGTGCTGCTTTAACTATGACATGGCTACAGTTGGGTGACCACATCCATTGCATTGGAGACTTTTCTGTAGCGAGGTAGTGACTGCGCGGGGGGCTATGGGTGCAGAGTGGCATTATTTTTATGACGTTACTCAGCTCCATCTTTGCTTTCCAGTGAGCTGTTTGAGCACAGCGGTCCTGATGAAATGGAGGGCAAAGTTTACACCAACTGGAAGTGATGCTGGAGACTTACCAAAAAGATGAAAAGGCTGGGAAAATGAATCACTAACATTTGAGAGAAGGAAAAACATACATAGTGATACACCTTTAGGACTATAATACAACCTAAACATATGGGAAGAAGGCTTCCTATCAGCATAGCATTTACTGCATTATGTCACCGGGGAACAGCTTGCCTCTCCACCTTAAAGACCCTAGGCTTTGGCCATTAGAAATTCAGGGTAGTATTTCAATTAGAAAGACGAATCACTACTTTTAATAGTAGCAGAAGAAATTTATGCTTGAGTAGAAATAAGTTTCCCGTTAAATACATCTGTTTTCTCTGTAATAAACATTAAAGGTCTGCTATGATTATTTTGCATTGACGCTTTAAAGTAGACTTTTATTTTAAGCTCGTTTTGGTTAGACAAGACCGTGAAAAAAGCTTGAACACCTCAGTTTTTGATTCTTTTTCAGTTCTGCTTGGAACAAAAATAATTAGAAAACAAGCGGGGTTATCAGCTTTGCATTTTAATTGGGAAAGAGGAAAACAAGGAGCAGGGGGCAGATGCTGCCCCATTCTGAAAGCAGGGGGCAGAGGAGCCCAGTTACATCAGGCTGCTTTTGGACACCTCTCCTCACGGACACGAAGGCGTTCAGCACGAGCAGGGCGGGCGCTGTGCAGCAGTTCCGCTCACGCTTTCAGGCTGCCGCTACACACGGGCGCAGAAGCCCAATTCCTACTTCTTTCCCCTGTTTTAGAGGACGGCAGCTGGGAGACCCGGCACAGCCCCAAAGCCTCGTCCCCCGCTGTCCCCGTGCCGCGCCACCCCGTCCCGCCGCCCCCGACCTGGTACTCGAGCTCCAGCGAGGCGTCCTTGCGCATGGGCTGGTAGAAGCACTCCCTGCGGCCGGCGGGGAGCGTGAAGGTGAAGTCGCTGTCCAGGGACGGGCTGAACTCGGCGGCGCCCAGCGCGGCGCATCCCGCCGCCAGCACCAGCAGCACCGCCCGCGGCCCCATGGCGGCTGCCGGCACCCCCGCCCGCCCACAATGCACCGCGCCGCCCGCTCCCGGGCGGCGGCGCTGACGCAGGCGCCGTGGGGGCTCCCGGCGGCGAGGGGCGGGGGGGGAGAGGAGAGGAGAGGAGGGGGAAGAGCGCGGCGCGTGCGCCCTGCGGGGGGCGGGTGCTAACGGCCCGCGCGGCTCGAAGCGGCTGAGGGGAGCGCGCAGGCGGTCGGACGGACACGCGGACGGACGGACACGCGGACGGACGTCCTCTGGGGAGTCTCTTGCCGCCCGCGGGTACGCTTTCCTTACCTGAGGAGCTGCGCGCAGCCCTTTATAGAGGAGATCGGAACTGCTTTTCGAGAATCGCCGCGGCAGGCGGCGAGCTGCAGCGGGCACGGGTCTCTCCCAGCCGTTGGTCAGCGGCGGCGGGGCAGTGCCCGGGCTCCTCCTGTCACGCCTGGCCGTTACCGCGCTGCCCGCAGCAGCTCGTCCGCAGGTTTCCTCAGCAGGAATTCACGAAGCTTCTTCTCCTACTTCCTGAGTAGATACAGGGCATTTTTTCTTTAATAGGGCTATAAGTTAAACGTTGCGTTTGTACAGAGTGATGTTTATCTAGTGAACGTAGGAGGAGGTGACGTGTGAAATGTGCGTTTACATTTAGAAATATATTTTTTTTATTTTTTAAATTTAATTATCTTTAAAACTAGAAAACATCTTTTCAAGTAGCATTCACATACGTTTAATGGTGTTTTAATATCTTAGCCAAATGTGGTGCCAATGGAGCGTGCTGCGTGGACTCGTTCTGAAAGTGCTGATGAAGAGCTGGCTGCAAATGTGCAGTCGTTACGAGATCAGCTGAGGAGAACTGAAAAAAGTCTACAAAGTCTAGGGGAAGAGCTTTCCAGGTACGAGTGTGTTTGGGAATGAGAGTGGTCTGTCACTTGTAGTGTAAATATGTTTTACTGAGTGTAGCGGATTACTGCAAGTAGTTACTTTAGTGCTTTGCTCTTGAGTACTCTTTATGAGCAACTTGAAAATAATAAAGAAAAGTGGGGTAACAACTTCTTACTCTCCCTCTTGCCACTAGTACAAGTGAACATTCTGACAACTGCTTTGATGAAACTGCAAACCTCACCCTGGAGGACCTTGTTCAGCCTAATTGCAACTATCAGTGCTCTTCCAACTGCAAGAAGATTGCTGGTAGAACATCTCGCCAGGATTTTCAAAGAAAATCTGAAGTAAATATTGCACTTGATAAGTTTTTTACTGCTTTTGTTTGTTTTACGTTCTATGATTATGAGATTTTCTTGCTCTTAGAACTTCCATACACTTTATCCTCAGGTAGCTGTATCACAGAGCACTCTTTAAACATAATATGATATACGTATATTTGTTCAGCAGATATTCCAATGGAGCATATATTCCTGCAATATGCACATATATGTAGAGATAAATATATATATATTTTTTATGTCTAGTCTGAATTGACACCTATAACTTATGATAAATCTGTGGAAGAAAATGAACGTCTTAGGGAGAAGCTGAATGATCTTCATGAGCAAAATGCATCTGTGGCTTCTCAGAACCACTACCCCAAGAATAAAGCTGAAGCAATGAACTTGGAATTGATGCAGTTAAAAACAAAAGTATGTATCTTTAAATGTATTTGCTTTCAAGAACAAACAAAAGCACGAGGGACCATGACTTCTGATTTTTTTTTTCAACTTCAATATTTAGAGTTTGTTCTTATACATACATTCTATACAATTTTTTAATAGTCACATTACTGTTTAGTACAATTCAGTGATAATTTTGGAACAGAATAGTTTGGAATCTCTTTCTCCATGAACAGAACATCTATTAATTTGATCTATTTATGTTCCAAAATTTAATCTTAAAGCCAATAAGTCATAGAATGCAAGTAAGTTGAAATGACAAATTGTTATACAAGGTGATAAATCAAGGGGGGGAAGCCTTTTCTGCTCTTCACTTCATAAATCTTAGTTTGCTAATAAAGAGATAGAAGAATAAATTATATAAGAGAATAGTTCAGTGATGTATTTAGCACTGTACATTTGTGTGACTATATTTTTCTGAGCAATATTAATGTGAGTAGTAATGCACAGTAGCCATTTGTCTAGGAAACGAAAAATAACATTTTGGGTTTGAATTGTATTGCTATTTTGAAAAAGTAAAGATGAATTAGAAGGAGTTATTGTAGTTAATTATTACTGTTTTAATACATGCTTTGTATATATACTTTTTAGGGCAATTGTTATTCTTTGTTTATATGTAACACTGATAAAATGTAGCTATGCTTAAATCTTTTTGTTTGACAATTGCTATTTCCAAGGCAGTGCAAATGAGTAGATAAGCAAAATAGTTGTCTGTCTGGCCTAGAAAGAACAAGTAGAGGAACATAAACCTTTGGGGAAAAAGACAGAGACAAGATCAACATGTAAAGAAATCACTCTCTGCTAGACAGCATACCAAGCTGGAATGGTGCTTGGGAACTGGAATTAAAAGAGCAGAAAGCTGGAGGTCAGTTTGTGTTATGAACAAGCATCTTCTACAGCAAAGTGAAGAGCACTGTGTCATTCAGTAGGCAGATAGTTTGCAAGCATCTCATCTAAAGGTATATACATAAGCACTAACGAAGCCTTAAATATGTTTGTATTTCAGATTTTTTATCTTGAATCAACTTTAGGTACACGTTTAGTCAGCATTTCTAAGTTAGAAGAACGGATTGTAAATCTCGAAGCAGAAATTTCAGCTCAAGATAAAATTTTAAGGTAACGTAGTTTGTAATACTATTATGGTCTGCTTTCTAGTTGCATCTGTTTTTTTAGGATCACATAAATACTGTTTCATTGTGGGTCGTGTAATCTAGGGCTTGAAGCTTTCATTTTTAGGGCAATGTATATGAGGAGGGAGGTGTTCTATTTTGTGCATACATCCTATGTGGAGAATGCACATCAAGAAAGGGAAAAACATAGTAAAGGGAAAAGAAACCAGTTTATAATCTATACTGAACATGAATGCACTTACATGTATAACTGAATAGAATGATTGTATGCCACATGACTGTACAACTTCTATAATAAACAATTGAAAAGCAGTATTTTCAAATGTGACTGTGTACCACGTAGTATTTTCAAATGTGACTGTGTACCACGTAGCACAAAGGATTCTTTCTTTATGACTATATTAATCAATACAAATGACCAAATAAAACTAATGTAATCAATGTCCAGAGGATGTCAGGAAGACACACCTGGTTGTCAGCTTATCTTAAAACCTCATGCTGTATAATATTAAAATAATGCCTCAAAAGTCCATTTTCACAAAACGAGTAAGAATACTTACCTTACCTTAGTGTTGTTTACCATGTATATGTGCTGGCCAGTCACATATTTCTAGAAAAATAGTGATTCCTGTGTTCAGGTGACACAACCCCAGACATCTAGGTCCTTAGCAGCTGTGACACCTGATGCCTACTGATGTGTTTGAACATCACTCCAGACATAATGCTGGGGAGTCTTATGGTCCATCTGGAAGCCGTGGGTTGTCCCAAACCTGTTTTTGAGAGTTGCGATATGTTTGACTAGCTCTTCTCAAACAGCATGTGCAGAAAAGTTTCCACTCCTTGCCTTCCTCATTTTTTTTAAAGGTTTCTTTATGAAAAAAAAACTCCTGTTTTTAAATCACTCTTTGTTTATTTGTCAGAGATACAGAAGATAAACTAGAGCAAAGCCAAAAAACATTAATGGAAAGAGAAAGCATGTTGCACAGATATAAAAAGGACTATAAAAATTTGAAAATGGAATTAATTGAACAAAGCAAGCAAGGAAAAAGGTGACTAAGTGGTTTTAATAAAATAAATATAAAATAATAATGCTTAAGTGTTTATTCCTTTTGGCAGATGTTTACTTTATGGAATGAAATTATTTCTATGCTTTATCAATACTACTTTAAAAAAGAAAAGGGGAAATTGGCCTTTCTGTAAAGGCTGTTTTAAGTAAGCTTTTTTTTGTTTTGAAGCTTGCTGGTAGTTGCAGGCTGATCCATTACACTAAAATGTAATTTAGCTGCTTATCCAGTTTATTATGTGTTTTTTCCCTTCACAATAAATGTTCTTTAGTGCTGAAATTTGTCCAGAATGTATTTTTCCTGGATTATTTTTGATTCTGTCTTGCAAGAATCTACATCATATGCTTTTTGTGTTTCAAGTGTATGATATTGTGATGAACAGAACTAGTTACCAGTACACAGTGCTGTGTTTTGGGGGTACGTGTGGAGAAAGCAATAGAAATGCAACTTATCTGAGAGAATCATAAAATGGTTTGGGTTGGAAGGAACCTTAAAGATCACCCAGTTCCAACCCTCCTGCTATGGGCAGGGACACCTTTCACTAGATCAGGCTGTTTTTTGTGTTATCTTTAATTTTATCTGTATGTATGGTACAATTGAGAAGGGCACTATGAGAGCAGGAAAATAGTGAAACAGTTGGCAGTGGGGGGTGCTTCTTTGAATGCTTGTTTACCTGATACCACTCCAGTCTGTTTCCTTCACTTATTGATGTTATCTCTCTAGTATTCCCAAAATAATTTATCCTTTGATCAGTTCCTATCAGACCTGGCAAGGGGGCAGGAGAATTATTTAAATAGCAAATGCTTTTTGAAGAGCATCAAAAATGCTTATTTTTAGGTTCATAGTATTATTGGAATTTTACTTAACATGCAAAAATCACATTTAAAATGTATTCATGCCTTGTGACTTTTTTTTTTTTTAATCTAGGGGCTTGGGAATTTTGAAGGAGAAAAGAAATTACCTGAAGTTAATTTGGTTGTTTGTTCTGTTTCCTATAACTGGATGAAGGAGTTAACAAATCACTGAAATTCTCTCTTTTTTAATTTGTATGCTGCTTTGCAGAACAGAACAGCAAAGAAATGACGCTTTGTTGAATGCTGAGGAGCTGACAAGAGTTTTCAAAAAGTATAATGAGAAAATAATTGAAAAATTAGAAAAAGTGGGTTTATTTTCTTTACTTGTTTTTGCCACTCTTTTAGTACTTTCCTTCTTTTAGTATACCAGGCAGCAAACAGCTATGGGTTCACTGGTGGATCAGTTGTTTCTGCTTGTTCGTGACTAAGTCTTAAGAGAGGTGGGATGTGATAAGAAACTGTCGGTGGTGATAACGCCAGTTTATACAGTTTAAAACTTTGTACAGTGTGGTTCTTACTCATCCCTGAAGTCCCTGGGGTATCCTAACAATGCTGCTATTTCTTGTCTCTTGCCTGCAGCTGGGAATCTTATTTTTAAAGGTTTACAATCCTTTTCAAAGAATTGTTTTGACTCCATCTTTATAATCTGTCCAATGAAATGCATGCTAGAGAACAGCTGAGATAAAAATGAATTCATATCCCACAGTTCTTATGGTCAAAATGTTTCCTGCCTTTCAGAAGGAGAAATTATACAGGCTTCAGACTGTTGTCTCTTATGGGGAATTTTGATTTGATTTGATTTCTTTCCTTTTGGAAAGAGATTGCCAACCTCAAACGTGCCCTAAAATATTAAACCAAAATGACGTTACGTTTTCCCAAATGATGGGGTGGGGGGAGGTGGGGGAATGTTTTCTGCTATTCTCATTTTACTCATAACAGAATTCTCTATATGCTTAACATGGGGGGTGAGTGGAGAGAACAAACAGCATAATGTTTATAGTATTTTTCTTAAAATACAATAACAAAAAAAAACAAAACACTATACCTTCAAAACTAGACTATTGCTACACAGTAATGAAAACTTACTTTTTAAGGTTCAAGCTGAAAAAGAAGCCTTGGAAAAACATATAACTAATTGTGAAGAAGAAAAAGAGAAGTTAAATGAAAATTGTATCAGCTACAGGAAGGATCTCAGCATCCTAGAAGAGCAATTAAGGTAACACAGGCTTTTAAAAAATCCTGTAGTTATTTTACTATGAGTTATTTGGGAAGAAATTTCATGTTCAACTGTCACTGGGAAACTGCTTCTCGATTTGCACAGTTCAAACCAGATCAGGACCAGAATCAGTGAACGCTTAAGGTTTCCCTGTTGTATTGTTGATATTTATCCTAATACTAGACACGTTAAAAAACACGTTGCTTATTATATGCATACATCTTCAGATTTTTAAATGCTCTTCTGTAGCAAATCCCACATGCTGCCATACATTCACAGTTACAAACAACACTTCTACAGCTTTCTGGGAGCATGGGTTGCCCTGCTTGCCCACAGTTTCTGTGGGAGGTGTGGGTGTTCTGTTCTTTTTTTTGTAGTATACCTGTTCTGCTGCCTACAGTCTGCTAATACACATGCTGATGAAAAAGCACCCTAAGAGTTCACCTGCACTGTGAGGTGTGAGTGCTTACTTGTTGCACACTGTCTTGTCAGTCCCTAGCTAGAATGAAGGCTTTTCTCAGCGTCCAATGGGGAGGTTGCACTCAAGTCTGAAGGGAGGCTTTAATGCTGGCTGCAGCTTCTGTTGGTGTCCAGCCAGGTTTGACTGCTGTTTTTTCCACTCCAAGCTCCTTTCTCACTGTTAGGAATTTTTGTGCTTCCTATGTGTTTCTTTTCAAGCAGAATCCATCTTTGTTACCAAATTTTTTGATAATTCTCTAATTAGTTTAGATGTAGTAAGTTGTTATACCCTTTTTAGCATTATTAGGTTTAGACAAACACTTCCTCAGGCAGTTTTGGGTATCCCTTTTGCACACGCTATCCACACTCATTCCTGTCTTAACAATTGTTCTTTAAGCCATTTTGCCAATAGCACATGGTGTGAGCACTCTTATGCCAGCTTGAGCCTGTTGAATAGCTTTCTGTTGCTGATGAGGACCTTTCCTCTAGGCTGCCTTTTTTTTCCTGTTAAATTGTGCTGATTTTGGCACTCATCAAGACCTTTGAGCTAATTCAGTTTGCTAAACCAACAGGTAACTTAAAAAAAGTGCGTAATTTATGATGGGCTAAAAATGCTATCTCACTGTACATTTGGATATGAAGATAGAGAAGAAATAGTACTCCTCGCGTTTGCTTGTAACAGAGTACTAGATTATCTCAGTCTTAGTGTGTTACCTTCATCCCCTGTCTTAGATACAGTTATACAGTTATTTTATCCCTTTCTTAAATTTCCTTGGCTTCAGCACAGTTAAAGTTACCTTGATATATTTCCTATCAATGACTACTGTGACATTGCTTGAAAAAGAAAGATAGTTTATTCTCTAGTTTGCTGACAGCAGTTTGTGCTGTGGTTCTTACAAAGAGTGAAAGCATAATAAAAACAGTGAGAACTTTTTGTCCTTTGTGTGGTGCTCATTTCTAGATTTTGAAAGGGAAGAAATTACTAAAGCAATGTGGTTATGTTGTGTTCTTCTGGTACTTCTAATAAAGAAAATCCTAATCTATATCTTTGTATTGAGCTATCCCTTTTGAACAGATGTACTTTTTTTTAGGCAATTAAGGAAAGAGAATCATAGCACAAAAGGGGAAATTAAGACTCTAGAAGCAAAGAACACTGAAATGGTATCAGCGCTGAGTCGGTCTAATCAGAAGATTCTTGAGCTTAAAAGTGAACTTAATGAAAAAGAAACAATACTTAAGGAGAAAAATGCTCTCATTAGTGAAAACACAAAGCTGAAAGCGCTTACTGCACAGCAACGTAACCGCTTGAAATTATGCCATCAAGAAATTAAGGATTCAAGGGAAGAACTCAATGTGCTAGAAACCATTATTTCCCAGTTGTCTTTAAGTACATCTGAAGAGGTACAGTAACTGATGCATCGTTCTAGTTTGTGTTTCGCGCCTTAAATAATTCTAACTGATGTTGCATAGAAATTCTGTGAAGTTATTGAGATATAATCTGAGTGTAATATTGTTTCCAAGATGCATGGAGAAATGTTATCTTTGTTTAAATATTTTACTTTTTTCTTCTGATTCAAGAACAATGAATAGATGCTTTGGAGTTGATTAATTGGCAAGCATGTAAAATTACATTTTCTTTCCCTCTGTCCTATGTATTTATTCTTCAGCTGAAGGTGTATTCTCCAAAATACAATATTGTGTTATGTGATGTTGAGATTCTTCTCAGCTGAACAGCATGACATTTCCCAGATGGCAGACACATTGTGGCACACAGCCACAAAGAGATAAGCTGAGATAACCTTGACAATGGAGAAATTAGAACAGGAGAGATGTTTTAGGAACTTCTTTTTTTCTTGGAAAGAGAAGGGACACCTTCCCTGACTGCAAATTAACTTTTGTTTTACCACAATGAACCCTGGCTTGTGAGCCCAAATCTTGCACTAGTCAAGTTTATGACTAAACTGAATGTGCTTGGCAGTGTTGTTTAAAAAACAAAACAAACAAAAAAAAAGTTGTGAACTGATGGGGGTTACTGTAAAGGGACTGCTTGGGAAGCCAGAAAGGAATAGAGAGAAACATGCAAGGTCAGGAGTACAGATTGCATCAGATCTCCTTATTTTTGAAATATAAATGTGAATAGCTGTAAAGAAAACAAAATCAAAAGTATTGTTTCTGTGTGGCCAAAGTGACTCCTGCCCGCGAGAATGTAGTAGTTTTGTATAAAATGTGATGCTTCAGGCTGTTGTATCCATAGACATTTATTTGGATGGTCCTCAAAAGTTGTTTCATGGTCTTATTTGGAAAATGTATTTTAATTTTCTGGAAAAATGAGGGATTACTCTGGTAATTCAATGGAATATTCAGAAGCCCTCTCACCTGAGGGTGAAAAAAATGGTATTAAATGCAATTGCTGAAATCTGAAAGGAAGTATGATGTGGAAAGTACAAAAAGTAGAATTTATGATAGTATGTCCGTGTATCTAATTTTTCTTGGTAAAAACACTTGTGGTTCTGTGCCTGTACAGAGATATATAAAGGACCGAGGGCCTTAATGTCTATAATTTCCTCCAACGTGAGATGAACCTGCAGTGCTCTGCAAGCACATAGGAGAATAATTTTAAAGATCAAGTTACCCAAACTTTTAAAATCCTGGCACGTCTTAAAATTATATGATAGTATTATATATGAATTAGTCATACTGTTAGGCAATAAAAAGTCAATTTCGCGTTGATTTTGTTTTTCCTTTTAGTTCAAATGGCACCACTTGAAACATCAGGTATCCTGTTCATCTACAAAAGAGGCTGTCTCTGAATCTTGTGAATTACGTAAACCTCTGATTGCAGACCTAAGGTATAACTTCCAGGTTATTGAATTACAACAAGAGGCAGATATTTAGGTGGTACTAGAACTAGCCTGTACAAATAACATTAATTATATCTTTCTTTCTAATAGCATTGAACTGGAAACGAAGGAAGCAGAAATTCAAAAGCCTCATGCCGACTTAACTGTCTGTAATATTGAACATCTTTTGGATGAAAATGAAGGACAAGAAAAAAGCGGGTTATGTGGCCTGGAAGCAGAGCCTGTCAAATTTATTAGAGTTCAAGGAGGTAAGCTTGCAAAATAGCTGCACGGTTTTGTGTGATTAATTCAGAGAACAGAGGAAGTGTTTTTGTTTTTGTTTTTGTTTGGTGGGGTTCAAATTGGTTTTAGTGGGTCTGTATAATACATCTCTTAGCTAACAGATGTGCTTGTGTTGAATAGGGAGCATTTGTCACTTAGGAGTTCTGGAAACTGTCACGTTCTCTAGGCCCCAATATTCTTTTTATAGCTAGTTGAGTTACTTGTTACTTGAGCTACAAGTTGTGTTGAAATAGAACCACATTTTTTTTTTCTTTTTGCAGGTTATGCTAGTTAGTACCTGCATTTTTTTTTTTTTGATTCTTTTGTTTGTGTCCCATTGTTACAGAATTTCTGCAATGGCCTCTGCAATCACTGTTAGGATTGCTCCGTGAAATGACTTCAGAGCACCCACATAATGACGTGTGTGTGGGGAGGGGGATGGTGGTGTTCCTTTTTGTTTTCTTGTGAGTTGCAGCTAACAATAATCAAGTTACAGAGAAAAATTAAACAGTCTCGTCTATGTTGGCTTAATATGCTGTCATTAAATTGCTTCTTCTCTTTGGACTGTATGATTACCTGTGTGAGTGTTGCTTTGTATGTTCTCTTATAAAAATAATCTCAAATTATGTTTTCTACTTTGAGAGAGGAAGTGTCAACTGTTGGAACGTATCAGCAAACAATTTGAAAAGGAGAGGCAAAGATTCAAGAAAGAGATAGAAGAATTACGTATTAAACTGACAAAAATAGATGATGAAAATTCTGTTTTGAAGACCAACATGGCTCAGAGCGCCAGTCAGTGTCAAATCATACTGGAAGAGCTTTTGGAAAAGGCTTCAAAAACTAATAGTTTAGAGCAAGAAGTAAGTAAGTTACTAACAGCACTGAAAAAAATGTATCACATTTTGCTTAGTTCAGTCATCAGACAATCATTATAGAAAAACTGCAGTTGTCATCCTAATTTGAAATTTTGGCATATTTAGAGAGAAATTGGAAATAAACTTTTGAGTATGTGGGAAAACTTTAAGATAGAAGCCTCAATTTGTCTTTGTCAGAAATACTTAGTTTTAAAACTGATGTTCTTAGTGGGCTAGCTTGATTTGTTATGTGGAAAATGTGCATGGTCTTGTTGCTTTGGAATGGCTGAATTAATGTGGAATATTAAGAAGGTAACTGTTCTTTCAACATCTAAGAATTTTTCCTCATTAAATTGCAATACAGTTGCCAGAGATTAACATCAGGAAAGAAACCAACCTTCAGCTAGCTCTTCTCTGAATAAATGTTAATATTTACATTCTGGTGCTAATGCATTAGTTCCAGCATAATTTGATTTTTTTGTGATATTTTGTGATATATTGTGACATTTCCTAATAATGAAAATAAGTATTATAAATTTGTGGTAACTAATTACAGTGTATGGCACTAAATTATCACAGATAGGATGCTTTAGAGGTAAATTGTCCTGAATTCTTCTCTGTGATAAAAAAAGATTAATAGAGCTTACAAAAATAAATACATAATTCATAAAAATTATTAATGAATACAAGTAGCTACAACAGAATTGGCAATAAGAAAGCATAGAATATACTTGAATAAACCAGAAATGGTTGTCTTCACCTCTGTGTTTTTTTTTTCTACATATTTAATTCCAGATAGTGAAGAAATCTTCTCAACTTTCTGCACTTGAGAAACAATTGGAAGAAAAGGCTGTTGCTTATTCTGCTGCTGCAGCAAGAAATGCAGAATTGGAACAGGAACTTATGGTAAGACGTTCATGGTGAGAAACAACGTCTGTATACAATGACATAAATGAAGATCAAAGTTTAAATTAAAGCGTTATTATTCCATGTGGATAGACTTCCAGGTCTGCTAGGCAATCTGCATGGTTTTTAGATGACATAGTTTGAAAAGAAGAAAGAAAACCAAACTTTAAATAAAACATGTTTTTTTCCTTGCTTTTGAGCATGATAAGTTGTTAATGGACATGATACTGTTTCCTTTTGATGTGGAAAAATGGAAAAACACAACGAAAATCTAGCCCTATTAAAATGAACTTCAGTACCATTTGTTTTGGTGAGATCATCATTTCATCCATACTATTAAAAAAAAAAACAAAACAGCATTGGGTTTGTTCTCTAAATTTCTTTTCCATACCTGCTTAATAAAATTCCTTGAATGTAGACCTGTGAATAAAAATGTCTTCTAGATGTTAACTTTTGAAGAAGGTGATCTAAAACTTGGAGCACCGTATCTTTCAGTTTTGATGTTATATAAATCTTCCTGTTTTTGGGGAGGGGTCAAAAGTTGTGAGCAAAGAAAAGAATCTGTGTTTCTTTTCAGTGGAAACATGTATTTTAAGAGATTGCACCTGACCATTTTTTTCTTCCTATCAGATGTTCCTTCCTCCACTGACTGGCAGTTGGTTGACCTTAGCAGACACCCCATCTCTGTACAGTGGCTGCAGTGGCATGCTACACCTTTATTATAGGTGTGACATCCTTTCAGAGGAGACATATTTTGTATACCTTTAGCATTTTCTGTGGTGTTTGTAAAATCTGGGAACTTGATCATCGAATAATAACTAATATCAGAGCTAACTATTTTTAAGTTCTTCCTGCTGTTGCCATTTTCCAGGGAAAAAATAGCCGCATTCATGAGTTGGAAACAACTGTCAGTGAAGAACATGAGCAAATAACTTCTGCTTTTGAAAAAGCGAAATTGGTTCATCTTGAGCAGCACAGAGAGATGGAGAAACAGATAGAACTAGTAAGACCTTCTTTGTGTGCTAGTATGTATGCATGATAGATGTGGTAACTTATTTCCTATGTCAATTTCTTCATTTTTTTCAGTAGTTCGGAGACAGACACAATTAAAAATGTATATTATCTTCTTCCTACGTTTTCTGATTTTTAGTTAATTGTCTGTCTAATGCTACACAATCTCATGACTTCTGTCTGAGACACAAATATCTTTTCTGCTCAATTTAACTGCTCAATTGCAGGCTTAAGAATACTGTGGCTCTTTGTATAGACACCTAGTACAAAAAGAAAAAGTAGAATTGTAGCTTCTAAGAGTACTCTTGCTTGCTGAACCTCTGCCAACCTTATGAGCACCTGTATTCAGGAAGAACCGTCAGTGGGATTTTTCATTCTTTGTAGAGGAATTCAGTTGCTTCATGTCACTAGAAATACAACCTTGGCTATTTCTAGCTGTTAAAGAAACTTGTTACCTTTTAGTAAAGAATGTATGAGTGTCCTAGTGCCTTGGCTGACAACAGGCAATTATATTCTTATTCTCTTGTTTCTCCTATTGCTTTAAACTAACAAGGAATTGGGATTTCTTGTTATATTTAATACTATGCAATACTGTCGATGGCAGAAATCTATTTACTTTTCATTCTTAGTGGTGGGTGAATAAAATTGAATTACATATTTAGATGTATAAGTTCTCTGAAAAAGCTTGTTAAAGTAGTAAACCATTAACTACTTATGGACAGCTTCAGACACAGCTAGACAAGAAACATCAACAACTTGTACAACAAGAAAAAACAGTATCTGTTTTGCAACAAGATGTTATACATAAACAGCATCACATTGAATCATTGGATGAGCTACTGATAGAGAGCAGAGAGGTAAGGTTGGCTTTTGACTTTCTTTGAATACAAATCAAGCAAGTGGCTAATCATGAAAAGTACATCCATGGACACGTGGTAAAAGTAGAGAAAATGAAAGATAATGTCTTTGCTTCCTTCTTAATTTTCGTTTGACTCATTGACTGAATCTACTACTCCATACTACTCCCCATACTACTCTAAAGTGTGTGAACTTTCATGACTCCTTGTTGTTTACCATCTCACCAGTCTGTTTATACCTCTGGTTTGCCCCTTGGGCTTCTTGCTTTAATTACGGAAAAGAGATCTGGATAAAGAACTACTGCATTTATTCTGCGCTAGATGGAAAAACAAGAATGTTCTACTATGGCAATCCATGTTCCTTTTAATAATTCCTTTTGATGCAGAATATGAAGGGACACTTCTTAGGAACCAAATTCTCTTCGAAGTATGATATACACAAATACAGTATGCAAGCTGTATATGTATATGTACAATGATCAATTTTTTGCCTTGATTCCTAGTATGAATTCTTAGTAGCTATACTGTTATTACTGCCAGTATATTTACCTTTTTTTGTTGTTGTTTTGGAAAAAAATGCTTAAACAGGAAATGAAAAAACAAAACATCAAAAAAGATGAGGGACTGAAGATACTGCAGAGTCGGTTAACTGAACAAACAGTCAAAGTTAGTAAACTCTTTGTAATTTTCAATTAATAGTTTTAAAGTATGCAATAGTCATGTCTTCTTTTCTTATCCTTTGTGGACAAACTATGTTGAGGCTGTTTTACAGACATGTCTTGCACAAATATTTCAGAAATTGTTAGACTGAAGTCTTCCCACTACTTTTTTTTTTTTTTTTTTTTTTTTTTTTTTAATAAAAGCTATGGTGAAATCTGCCATAAGAGATTATGCAATGCATAATTGCCTTATTAAACTACTGTAGTTACAAATTGGGCAGATTTGTACTTGTACTTTGAAAGCAAGAGGTTGCCTAACAAAGGTAATATTTCATAGGTTTTTGCTCTAGGTATAGTTTAGCCATACGATATCATAATACTGGTCGTCTATTAAAACAAAGAAGAAAACCATCTGTACTACTTCTTAGTGTTTGCTTGCTATTTTCCATGCAATAATTGCAACAGTTTTACTAAACATTATCATGTGGTGACTTAACACAGTCAGTATTCAGGCAGTATTAGATTTTCAGGATGTTACCAGGAGAAGATACTCGTGACATCGCTGGTAGCATGTTCTCTGAATTTGTGTTGGATCAGTTTTCTTTTTTGAGTGTCTTTCTAGTATTTGGATTGTTTTCCAGAGACTTAAAATTAGGACCCCTGATCTCTTACATTTCTGAATGTTATTTCAGTTCTTTGAAGCTTATAATCTTTCACATCTGTTTTAACACTCTTAGATTAAAATATTTTTGGGTAAGATGTCTGAAAAGCTATATATTTTCAACATTTTTGGACTACTAACTAGTTAATAAAAAATAGCTAATTTGAGGTAATTTTTACATTCAACTAGGTGAAACAACTTGAGTCAGCACTAGATATATGTAAGGAAGAACTTGCTCTGTATTTAAGTCAGTTGGAAGAAAATAAGGAGATGTTTGAAAATCAGCTCAAAAAGAAATCTGAAGAGGTAATAATTTTAGTGGTTCTTCTGTGTTGCAGAGAAGGCTGTTGCTCTGATTTGTTTAATCTAAAAAGCTTGTGAAATAAGAAACAAAGCCTTTGCAACATAAATTGTGATGAGGAACTTAGCTGGGGGCAAATACTATACATTTTGTGAGGGTAAAGGGGAAAAGCATAACTGAGAAATGTTGGATAAACCTAGGAAAAAGGAATACCAATAGAAATGAGTTGTTTAAAGAAGTAACAGGATTAAAGAAATCATTGTCGTAAAGAATGGAGAGCATGCTATTGCAATATAAAGTTACATGTTTGTAGTTGATTTGTGTCACAAGCATCTCAATGGGGAAGAAGTCCTGGGGATAAGAAAACTTCTACTTCAAGCCACTGAGTTTTTATCATGCTTCTCACTGTTACATGAAAAAATGTAATAAAAATGCATTAAAAATGTTTACTGTAATGGAAAGTAAATGTATTTTTCAGGTTTTTTATTTACAAAAGGAAATAAAACTGAAAGGTCATGATCTTCAGGACACAACTGAACAAAATATTCTTCTGCTACAAACCTTGCATCATCATCAGCAAATGTTGCAGCAAGAAACTATTAGAAATGGGGAACTGGAGGATGATCAAATTAAGCTTGAAAAACAGGTACAAAACCATGGAAAGAGTCTATGTAAGGACAGTTGTTTAAATTCTTTTATATGCATTTTTGTAACAACTTTAGAATCTGAATGTTTATCTGATAACTGAGGTGATAGTTGTTAATTTAGATATATCTAAAATAAAGGAATTACAGTTTGTTTTGTATTAAAGCAAGCTCTTTGCTATCAAAAACCTCTTGTATTTTTCTGGCTAAGTAGTTGGGAAATCAAGCCCTAGACTTTAGTTAAGGTGAGGTTTATTGAAATTCAAAAGTTAAACCTAGTTACACTTACTCAAAAACATTTGTCTTCTAGATGTGACTGCAAAGTTGTAGTGTTAAACTACATACAATTTTAGACTATATCTGTTGTATTAATAGTGTGTGAATTTCAAGGATGTATTTTTCTTTGTTACATAGTTTAAAAGTTGTATATATACATATTTAAATACAATTTTAAATAGGTATCTACTTTGGAACAAGAACTTCTGAAACAGAAAACGCGTGCAGAAGATGAGTTGAGAAAGGTAGAAGAGAAGCTTTGTCTAGCTTCTCAGGAAGCAGATTTAAACAGAGTGAAGGTAGATGAACTTAACAGTATATTCAGGTAGGTTTAGAATAACTGAGAGGAATATTCTGCACATAGATGTAACAATGCTTGCTCTGAAATGGTATTCAGCTATGTAATGACCGTTCAGTCTCTGGGTAATAGATGGGAATTTAGAAAGTTTCTAAGTAGCAGAGGCATGAGGTTCTGGAACAGACCTCAAATGGAATTAATATGTGTACAGGCAACCTATTTAGTCTAAAAATGGCACTTCATAATACAGTTCAATTCATAAATATATCAAAGTGTTTGTACTTTGAGGAGGGCTTGGTATTCTTAAAGAATGTCTTCTTGTTGCAAGAAAAACCTACTGTATGTGACTTCTTGTTGTTCCTATGAATGTCACAGTTACATAATTGATGGGAATAATGATAATTCTACTTCTGTAAGATCTTTTCCTAACAAACTTCCTTTAACTTTACTGCTTCAACTGAACTTGACAGGATCTGCTGTGTATTTGTGGCCAATCTGCTAACAGAATTCCACTAGATTCAATAATATTATTCACTATTCATGAAAGGATCTGTCTTTTTAGAGCATGTAAGGATGTAGATTTGCTGCTTTTGTTATTACAAGGGTCATTTTGTTCTGGCTGCATCTTTTATTTAGGCAAATTAAATTGGAGACAGATCAATACAAGAATGAACGTACTATTATGGAAAAAAAAGTAGTACAATTAAAAAGAGATGCTGAAGACAAAGCAATGCAAATAGATCAATTGGATGTCACTTTGAAAGAAGCACAATCAGTACTCAGTGAAAAGACAAACGAGGGTAATTTAGCTATTTTGTTTTCCGGGCTTCCTTTAATCATGCTATATCTCTGTGTATTAGGTTTGATATTTTCCCTTTTTATTATTAAGTACAAGCAAGTCAGAATATGATAGTTTTGAGGGTTTTTCCATGGTCATATTTTAAATTTGTTGGTAATTCAATAG
Organism: Aythya fuligula; assembly: GCF_009819795.1. Lineage (NCBI taxonomy): Eukaryota > Metazoa > Chordata > Aves > Anseriformes > Anatidae > Aythya > Aythya fuligula. Next base: position 31,161,752 of record NC_045566.1, on the reverse strand, counting down.
TTAAACAAACCACCGACTTATTTTCAAAGGGTTTCTGCAAATTCTCTTTTTTGTGGGTATACCCTTACCCTATGTGAAATGACTAAGCAGGTTTGCCTCTGTAAGCTGGCAATGCAGATCCTTAACGTGGTAATCAAACAAGACACACAAATTTAACAAAGTTGTAATGCCATTCATGAAAATTCAATTTCAAAGAAAAAAAAGTACACAAGAGCTTGTGGAAATAAGCTTTCTAACCACTCCTTTTCCATTTACTTTTACCATTCTTTTAAACTGGAGGCTTACTAACAATTCTGTTAGCATTTTTTGTAGCAGTGTATATTCATTTACTATATTGTCTCTCTTTTCTCATTGGCAAAATGTTTTAGACTTGAAATTTGAGTATGCATCTATTAGAGACTGTGAACTGAATAGAAAATGGTGAAGACTTAAGTTCCATGAAAGGGTGGTTGTATAATTTCACTGTCTTTCTAGATTTTCCTAAAAATAGTGATACTGAAAATAGGTTACCAGTGCTAATAGACAGTGGTGTTCGTAAAGAGCCTGACTTACTGATGATTCAACACTTCGATTTGATTTGTGTGTGTGTCTGTAAAACAGTGAATGATTTAGAAGATAAGCTGCTTCAAAGTGAGACTTGCCACAGGGAAGCATTACAGAAAATAGTAGAACTGGAATCTGCATTACAGAATGCCAATGGAAAATTAGAAATCACTTTAACACAACTTCAGGAATTGCAAGAAGCATTACAGAAAACAGAGTCCTCTCTAGAAGAGAAACACGTTGCTGTCATGAATCTAACAGCTGAGCTCAGGTAAGCTGCTATCTTTTCTGTCATGAAAACTTAGTTACATTATTGTTTGGTTAGGAATAGCACATAGTTTGGATGGTCTTTTTAAAATCTTTTTACCAGCTGTCTATAACCGTCAGGTGGTTTGTGGCTGTAGGATAACATGGTGCAGTAGCTTCTCAGCTCACTTGTAATTTCTAAGTGGTGGTGAGTTCTTTTTGCAAACTGTTTTAAAATCTGTTTAGATTTTTTTTTTGAATCCCAAATCTGTGGAAATGATAGTAAAAGGTATAAATTTATTTTATAGTGAAATTCTCAATTTTACATTCTGGCCATAAACTAGTGATACCTCTATTTACTACTGTTTTTCAACAATATGTTGTCCTGATAACCAGTTAAATAGCTTGAATAATGAAGTTATTGGGAGATCCCCACAAGGAAATTATCACAATTACTGTGTTTGGGTTTGTCCTTCCAATCAGTAGATTCACACTTTAAAGTAATCTGGCTTTAAGCAATAGATGTGATGTTTTTCAAGCTGAAATTCGATCACTTGAAGTTAAGCAATTGAATGTGCATTAAGCAGTTAAACATATGTGAATTTCAGGTATTGCAAGGGAGAAATTGAAGACAAAAAGCAAGAACTGCTTGACATGGACCAAGCACTGAAAGAAAGGAATTGGGAACTGAAACAAAGAGCAGCTCAGGTCAGATTGTTTTCAAGTATGTTACTGACAGCTGTTCCTATTATGTGGTATTGTGATACTTTATAAAAAGTATACTAGATTTAATTGTGTTAACATATCATTCCAAACTGTACTGCTAAGCTAACCATAGTATTGACTGTAAAACTTGCTGTATCTTCCTGAAGCGTTATGGCAACAGGAAAAATCAGGTTGTGCTCCCCTAAAGGGGCACAAACTATTATTTTCATAGAACAGAAGCCTCATGTAAACCTATCCCATAAGTCTTTTAGTAAAAAAGTGGCAGGACAACTGTTGACATACTGATTTTTGATAACAGGAAGGAAAGATCTGCACTGATGTGTGCCTTGAGATGATAGATTCCTTTCCTGGTTTTCACTGGATCCTATTTAATTAGATCTAAAGCAATCTCTAAATATAAAACAGCATATTTACTGTGAAGAAATTCTGTATCTCACGTGAAATATTTTCAGTCTTTTGATTTGGCTTCAGCATTTGGTACTCCTTGTGGAAAAGCTATTATTTTGTCACTTACAATTAGCCCTTAGCCTTCTAATTGCTACTTCCTGCAAGAATTAACAGCATGTGTATCCAAGAATATTTGAAGTGCAAAAAAAATACATCTGTAGAAGGAACTGAGACTGTAACGAGGTCAGATCTTCCAGTATATTGTTGTCACAGCACGCTGTGAGCTGCTCTGGGAGTTCACCAACGCAACAGAATTAATTTATGTGTTTTGCTTTGGCAAAAATTGGCACTTTCTAACATGATGGACAAGTATAACGAACTACTAATTAAATTCAGATTAAACTGAATTAAATTCAACTTGGTTTGTATTCTGTGTATCTGATGACCAAATGTGTTCCGTTAGGGACTTTTTTTTCCCCAAATTTTCCACTTTGCTCTTTGTGTTTTGCCCCTGGTTTTCAAATGAGGTAGCTAGGGTGCATTTTTATTTTGACTTCTTGGAAGAATATTTCTGAGACTACAAGAGTTTAGTTTAATTCCTTTTGCTATCATATTTTATAATGTTGCTGCTTCAATTCTGCATAGTAGTTCAAAATAATGTCTCCTTTTTTCCTGTTTTATATCTAGATTACCCAGTTGGATATGATGGTTCGTGAACATAGGGGAGAAATGGAACAACAAATAATTCAATTAGAGAGCAATTTAGAGAAATCTGAATTAGAAGTTAAGGAATGCAACAAACAGGTAATTCTTGCTTTAAAACACGGTTTCCCTGACAAAGGACAAATGATTATATAAGAATATCTGGTTCTGGAACACAAAAGCTGGCCAGGTTTAACCTGGAAGAGAATACTGGTGCCGTGTTGTAGGGAGGGAAAGAATACCTTAATATACTAGCAAAAATATTTTATTTGACAATTAAAACTATTACAGGGATATGACAGCGCAAAAATGAAGATGTGTCTTTCTACTTAATAAGATAGTTCCCAAATTATCTTATTCCCAATTCCCGAATGCTCTTCTGATATAGGAAAAAGTTAGCAAAATAAAATCAAAAATTAGCAAGGGATCCCAAAGTCAGTATTAATATTGGCAGCGTTTGTAATTTTTTTTTTTAATTGTTCTGATTTCATTAAAATAACTGTCCTGATATTATTGCATTTTCTGTTCAGATTGAGAGCTTAGAGAACAAACTCCAGCATTCTAAAGATGAGCTTCGTGAAAAGGAGTTTGAAATACTCCAAAGAGATCAAGAAATAAATCAGCTGAAGAAGAAAATTGAAAGAAAGCAACAGAGCCTAGAAGCACTTGAGAAGGTGAAATGCTCCTTGGATTTCAATCCCCTCCCCTTAGTAACTGTTACTCACAACGTACTGCACAATTCTTAGTACTTAGGCCCATGTGATTGTTTAATAAACAATGCAAGTAAAACAGCCTTCTCACTAAAGAGAGTGCTTGCAAATACTGTGGAGTTACCTACTTAAATTCTTAAGTAGAGTTCATTTAAAACAAATAGTCAAATTTTTAATGCCATTACTGTAACTGCCTAGAAAGAATTGTACGGTGTGGTGTCTCTTTAGAATAACTGTCATTACTTCTCCCCATATAATTGTATTGTATATCCTGATTTTTGCTGGATCTTAATGCCCCAAAATGAAACCAGTTTAATGATTTAGAACTTAAAAATTTATTGGCAGACTCTTGTCCGTTTTGTGAAGAAATTAAAATATTGATCATCTTTAATAATCTGATGCTTTGGCTATAGAGATGGTCTTCCTTAAAATTAAATCAACAATCAATCATTGTTCATCCTAATATCTCATCTAAATCTACCCTGTTTTAGTTTAAAGTCATTACTCCTTTTCCTATCACTATATCCCCTGACAATAAGTCCTTCCCCAGCTTTCCTGCATTCCCCTTTAGGCACTGGAAAGCCACTATAAGGTCTCCGCAGAGCCTTCTCTTCTCTAGGCTGAACAACCCCAGCTCTCTCAGCCTATCCTCATAGAAAAGGTGCTCATCTTGGTGTGGCCCTTCTCTGGACTCATTCTATATCAGTGATACTCTGTGATGAGACCTTCTTGTGTCTTAAATATTTATCTTGTGGAAATAATTGCATCAGAAGAGTACTGAGAGCTAGTGTGCTCTTAGGAGCTAGAAGAGGTGTGGTGGTGGTTTTCTTTTTTGCACAGTGAGTTGAAGCATACAGATAAAACAGAAAATAGGTAACTTTTTGAATTATACAAATACTTGTTTTCAGGCATATATGAGATGCTAATGAATATGTGTTAAAATAAGCTTTTTATGATTGTGTTACTGTATATAAATCAACAAGTTTTGTTACATCTTCCTTTTAAATTTCTGTGTTGGCTGCTGTGAGATGACACAGAACTTAGATGGATCACAGGTCTGCAGTCTTTTAGAGTCTATTATATTTATAAAGTCTATATTATTTTTATATTTATACAAATGTTATGGTTTTGGGACTTTGCGTTTGATGGGAATTTGGCTTGATTGTATTTTTTATTTTCTTGCTGCTGTTTTTTCCCCTCTGAAAGAGAAGAATGAATGCAGGATGTTTTGAGATTGTTTGTTTGTTTGTTTGTTTTTGAGATCTGTTGTTGTTTACCTGTTACAGACAGTGAAAAACCAGGGGAACTGCATTGGAGACCAGTACAAAGAAACATTAGATTTGGGTCAGCAACTGCAGCTAAAACAAGAACAGCTGCAGCACACTCACTCAGAATTGGTGGAGACTCGTCGAATGTTAGTTCAGGCCCAAAGAGAAGCAGACAGGCTCTTGCATGAAGTAGAAGAACTAAACCATTTATCCCAAGAAAAGGTGACTGAATGTTTCAACATTTCAATGCAGAATATACATTCAGTAGTAGTAGAATTTGCTATTAAAAAACTTTTTTTTTTTGGAAAGGATGCATTTGTTTAGGGCTTAAAGTTTTCAATATGCATATTGTAGTTCTGTTTTGAACTCCCACTCTGTGGGAGTGTCCAAATTCTGGTTTTCCTTGCCATTTCACAGTAGTTAGTAGCTTCCTTCTTTTCAGTTCTGAAAAGAGAAAATTTCATTTTTTTTCTGATTAATAATGGACAAAAGAAATGCCCAGATTTAAAATGAAATCAGTACTAGTGTTTTTTGTTATTACTTACCAGAGTTAACCAAGCTTTTCACCAAAAAGTGGTATTTCCTTTGGTATAGAGAACAGAAAGGGGAAATAGCTGGTATATTTCCATAACTAAATATCTTCAAGGAACTAGACTAAATCAGAACCCATACAGTAGCTGTCGGCCCATTGTCTTTCCTCTTTCTAGTACACAGGTCAGACCCAACTACAGTTCCTGTTCTCCTTTGAAGACAGGTACTCCTTCTGTAACACCAGTTATTAAAAAAATAAATAAATAAATAAAAAGAAAAAGAAAAAAGAGAATATTGTAGGTTAGGAGGGAGCATTCATTTGTAAAAACGTACTTTTGTCTTTGCCAGTTTTCAATATCTAGAAACATACTGCTGCAGCTATGCGGTCCTGTCTAAGCTTTGGAAGAGTGTTCTCATACAGAGATTTTTTTTTTTTTAAATAATTTTTGAAAGCAACTTCATTACCATCTATTTCAGGTAATTTCCTGTTTGTGCAATCTCTAGAAAACATTCCAGATTCTGAAGTTTCTTTCTTGACCTGTGTAACTATATTAATGGCAAGCAAACTCCCTCTTATTTAAAGGGGTAAGACTCTACCAGTGTTATTCAGTAGGCTTATATTTGGCTTAAGAGCTAAACAAGAATGTAGCAGCACTTTGATGACTACCATATTCTAGGCCTTGACCTAATGTTGATTCCATATGAGCAAAGAAGGAAATGGGTAACCTCATTGTGTTTCTTTACAGAAAATAGAGAAACTGATTCACTTATGTCCTGCGATGTTCTTTCAGGTGGAAATAATGTTTTGCATTTACAGTGTTTTTCAGGTGCAGGCATGATTTATAGTATCTCTTACTGTCTTTCAGGAATCTCGTGCAAACCGTTTGGCAGAAGAACTGGGTGCTGCCAAAGTTCGTGAAGCTCAACTAGAAGTACAGATGCAATCTGAGATAAACAGGCTTTCTGCAGAAATATGTTCATTAAGAGATGCTTGCCAGAGAGAGGTAAATACTAGAACTGAAATTGCTCCTGCTATTTTAATTATATTGTCTTTGTTATTCCTTGTCTCGGAATAAGACATCTGAGAAGTCTTCTGTCACTAAAGGTGATCTGCGTTCTAGAGTATGGGGGCTTGGCTGTGTCCCACCTGGGTGTGAAGGTTCTTTCACCACAGATTGAAGCAGTGTCAGCTCTCCCACCTTGACTTCTGTTAAAGGAGATGATTTAGAACAGTCAAGGACTGGACAAGAAAGGGTCTCCTACCTAGTGCCTGAACTAAACACTTCTTTCCCAGACAAAAAAAGTAGTCTGTTAAAAGAATACACATACAACTTCTTTTGAAGCAGTAGCTGATAGGCTTAGTCAGAACTGCTTTCAATCAACCACTTTTATTTGAACAGGGAGAAGGTAGAAGCCTCAAAGGCCATTTATGACTTCTGGGTTTTTATGCATCAACTAGATTACAAAGGTATCAGATCCTTGAGAAAGTATCTAGTTGTGTATTGAGTTACCTTCTAAAAATATAAGATCCACATTTATTCAAAAATAAATTCACATATGCAGGGATTGTCCTCATGTCATGAAATGGCTAAATCCTAAAAGAATGAATCCAGTGTATTACTGGACTCTTCAGACTCTCACAGTGAGAATGATATAAATGCAGTTAAGGATAATTTCTTGTGATAATGTTGTATCTTTCTCAGAGAAGTACACCTGGACAAAATTCTACACCAGATTAAAGTTGCAAAAATAAAAGTAAAAAAGAAAAATGGCAATCCAAAGATGTAAGATAAATAGTCTATGTAGCTCATAATGAGATTCTCTCTACTGTTTACCATTTATGCTGGGATTTTTTTTTAATTTTTTTATTTTTAGAAACATTCTGTATAAAAATTGCGTTACAGAGGTTCTAGCTCCATTCAGAATATTATGTGGTTGCATCTGTGTTTGAAAATGGTGTCTGTCATACCATCCTGTAAGAGAAAACTTTCTACTTCAGTGATGTTTATGGCAGACTTACTGACCAATCTTCTACCTTTGTGCAAGATCTAAAATGTCAGTTAGTAATGTATCTGGGTAAAGCAGCGGGGGTGGGTGTTAAGAGGGATGGTTGTAGCCTCTCTCATTCTTTTTTCCTTAATACACAACTTTTCCTGCCTGTTACAGTGCAGGTTATAAATTGTTCTCTGATTGTTTCCTTGCTGGATTGATTTCTCTCCTGGTCCACTCTTGCCCTTTTGAGATTCATAAAATAACCAGGGCACACATTTTTCAGTTGATTCATTCTGTTCTTACTTTGCTCTAATCTGCATTGAAGGTCTTGTTACAACAGCACTCTCTGGGAAGTTGAACTAACTTTCTTTTATTAAAAAGAAAAAAGATTTGACTTAATTTACGATGGTAGATGACTTATGACAAATTAACTTCTGTGGCCAAATTTCTTACTGAAGTGAGAAATAAAATTTTGTTAATAATGATCGTTGAAGTAAGAAAAAAATAAGTACTTTTTTTCTTCCTTAAATGTAAAAGTCTTTAACTTTTACAATGTTCTTTGGCATATTTCTTAAACTTGAAGCGTGCTCATCCGAAAGACCAAGCAAAAAGGCAGATACCAACACAACACCAAAAATTTGGTTCTTATCATGTAAGTGGACAGTTGCAACAGATGAAACGAGATTTAGAAGAGGCTCAAGATACTGTTACTAATCTGCAAAAACAACTTCAGGTTAGAGATGAAATGTTTCATGCTGCAAGTGAAGCATTGCTTGAGGTAAGTTGACTTAACTAGCCATTATACGTAAAGCAGCTAAGGCAATTTTTGCACACAAAAACAAATACAGGATCTTTAAACCAACAAAGTGAATTACCGGGTTCTGGTTTTGCATTACTTGCTTTTACTTCATTTGTAGTAATTGTTGAGAAACTAGAATAACTAAAATGCATGTAAATTTAGGCCTGTAAGGCTTAAGAAAAGTTCATGTTTCCCAGCCTCCTGTGTATTATAGAACTATATATAGAACTATTATAGAACTATAATACACAGTATTATAGAACTATAGAGGGCTTTTTTTTTTTGTTGTTTTGGTATGTGAAAGACATGGAAGGACAATAGGAGGATTTTGCGTCGTCTAAGACTTGAATGTGTCACTTAATCCCAATCAATCTTTGTATATCTATGCCTTTAGAGCTTGCTATATATATCATTTTTTTTGCAAAAAGTGGTCTGTATAAAAGTGGTCATATAAAATGCAGAAAGCTATGAGGAAGATGAGACATCTAATACATGGTATAAAATAATTAGAAGTATGTGTAATAGTCTTTCATTCATTAGCTCTAAGCTTATTATGTGCTACTTATAGATGTCTGTGTACTCCATTTATAGCATTCCCTTAAGAATAAGCATCTAGCTAATAGGGAATAGATGCAACATAATGGATTTTGTAGGTATAATTAACAGGAGCCATAGTATATTGTGATGTTACCAAATATTAGACTGCCTGATATGGGCCACAGTAATGGCTAATCTAAATGTAGCTGCTGTTAATCCTGTACGAGAGCAACCATTTTGTTTGCTCTCCTGGTTTTTGTTTTGTATTTTTTTTATAAATACACTGCCAAATAATTAAGTCCAGAATGCAAGTTCTTAAAGGAGGAGAAAAAGCCAAGCCCCTTAGAAATTAACAACAAAAAGCATGCTATAACTGACCATGCATTTCTGTTTACTTTATAAAATCCAGAATATATAACATTAATAAGATTTTTTAAATAAGATGCCTGTATTGGTAGAAATCATAGTTTTTTTTTCCTTTCACATGGTGGAAGCACTTCGATACTGTCAATATGTTGTTTAAAAACTCCTCATGAATTTTTAGAATCTTAAATTGTGAGGAACTTAAACGAAATAATCCAGTTCACAGAGAAACCTTAAGCCTTACAAAGTGCAATTATTTCAAAAGACAGTACTCCTTCAAATTCTACATATTTGTGGAGAATTTGTATATTAATATTTCTTCTCAAAATATGCTGCATAGAATTTTAGTACGGTTCTCTTAAAACTTAACATTGCTTACAAGTTTTTCAACATTTACTTATTTTGAAAGCAAATGCACTTCAGTTGACAGAACAGTAAACAGGAATTCAATAATAACTTCAGTCTAGGAGGCAGAGTTTGAGAAAGAAGCCATGGACTTGAGACCTGCGCATAGTTGGCTTAATTTGTTCAGTGAGATCTTCAAAATAAAAAGTAACATCTTACTGCAAAATGATTTAGATAGGGTAAATTGAACTCTGAAGTTTCTGATCAAAGATATTTTGTTGCAGGGGCAAGAACTATGAAGGAAGAAATGTTGCCTATTGGACAAGCAGTAACCCAGGAATGCTGTTGCTGGCAACATAATAGTGCATTCAAAGAGGAAATTTTAACATTGTATTTGTAAATTATGAATGTATTTTTACTGATGCAAAAGCCAATCTTGTTTTTTCCAACTTTTTTTGAGATTATTGCCTTAATAAATTCACTTATTTTATTTTTCAGAAATAAATTTTAAGTATCTTGAATTATAGGAACTAGTTTCAGCTCTAGTGTCATGTAGTCCTCTCTTCCCCCCAGGATTTAAGATGATGTAGCTGTGTAGCACGTCTAATAAGAGCAAAATGGTATTATCTTTTTATCAGTTTTTCTTTGGGAATAGTTTTTTGTTGTTTGTTTGTCTGTCTTAAGATACTGTCCCTGCAACATTTTATGTTTATTAGAATGAACCTGTGTGTAAGAAATGTTAGGTCACTGATTTGGTCATTAATAGATGCTGGGAAAATCTGTGCACTTCACTCCAACCAGAGTCCTTCAGATGCAGAGTTGTGTGGGACAGGGCCGTAAGGCTTGACTGTTTCCTTACAAACTAAAACAGTTTTTCAGAAGTATTACACAATTTAGTATAAATGGCTAGTGACCCCAGTCTTTAGTGCTTGTATTACATAAGTGCCAGAAACTGCAAATATGAGAGGCCTAAATCTGAGTCTGATTAATGCAAGCATTTATGTGCATTAAGATAGGAGATTGCTAACTGGATATTCTGAATTACCAACGACATTTGATGTAGAGCAGAGAAGAACAGAAATTAATTTAAGGCTTAAGCCTGAATGAGGTGTTTAGTGTTTTAAGAGTGCATCTCAGACAGAAAACAAAACAAACCAAAACCAAACCAAAACAAATTGTTGTATTTCAGGGACTCTGCAGGTGGAAGTGTGCTAACCTCCTTGGTAGTAGGTAGGTCAATTTAACTAGTTATTCAAACATGCTCCACAAGTCCAACTATTCTACTTCCAGTGGTTATACAAAATCAGGCACACACTTTGCAGCTGTTGATAAGTTCAAGATACACTCATATGAAGTATGTATTTCTGCAGTTTCAGATAATTTATTTTTCTCTTATAAAAATTATGATGTATCAAAAAGTGCTGTTTACTTGGGTAAATTACTGTATGACATATTTCAGAATAAGCTATCTGCTCCTCTACATAACACTAAATTACAATCAGTAAAAATAATTTGACGAGCATAATTGAAAAAATATTTTTCCTCTTTTTAAGCAGATCAGTTTGCCTTCAGGCTAGGAATGTGTGCATCAAACTTCAGACTGGTCTTTTAAAGCAAAGGAACATTAAAGCCCTTCAAACCAAGATTTCAAGGGGAAAATATAACCTATCTGTAATTACAGTTGCATCACCACACTAGTGGAATTCCACTAACGTAGTATTGCATAAAGCCTTGCTTGCCCCTCCTACATGCACTAAATATAAATGTGCATGAGCAGCAATAGCAATTTGCCTAATGGCTGAATCAGCTAAACAGCTTTTTGCAGTAAAATTGTGTATCTAATTGTGTATACTAACTTCTTTGGTAAAGCCATGGGTCTAACCTGATAAATAAACAGAAACATAATTACAATTTCTCATTAACTTTAAATGTTGTATTGTTACTTTGCGGGTCTGAGAGGTTAATGATTTCATTTGTTATACTGTCAACATGAGTTTGTCTGGAAAGCTAACATCATTTCAGTGAAGCATTTCTGTAGAGTTCTACTCTTTTGAGTTACTAACTAGTTTACATCTACACAAATCCTGGAAAACTAAGTTAATTCTTCTGAACTGTATTGTATTAACATGGGGTTATTGTCTCTTGGAAAACTTTTTTCCTTCAGCTTGTCAGCTAGAGAATAGAAAATGTTCGAAGTCTTCAGTGATTGCAAGGATGCAGTGAAGTTGGTCAGTTTAGTGTCTTTCTAGTTGTTCTTCACTGCTAGCATGCTTGCTCACTTTCCCCCTTCTTGTATGGGAACAGTGCCAAAAATAAATGTGAGGAATCTGTCTAAATAACTTGTCTCCTTCCAAATCGACAGCATACTTTTCAGTTTACTTTTTCTATAAAGCCTGTTAGGACTTTTAGTTACAAACATGTCTATAATAATAAGATATCAGGGAATAAATTCAAGCGCTGCTCTATTTCAAAAGGATGTGGAGGGTGCTGTAAGCATTGAAATTCTGAACACCTTTAGCAAAGGGATCGTATTTTGGGTATTTGTCATTGATGTGAGTGCTGGACTGAACAACAGACTAGTTGTCTCTAGTGGCAGTTGTAATTGTGGCAAAGCTTTTTCTTCCAGTAATGTGCAAAATGATTATTTTACTATTTAAAAAATCTTATGTAGTTTACAAATGTTTCATTTCAAAGACTAATTAAGTTTTATATTAAATATTGTCCATATTGGTAATGCAGATTATAAGCTCATGCAGGAGCATCTGTTTCTGTTTTTGTCTAGTTGGAGATTATCCCTTAATCATGCAGGGTCCAGGTGTGCATTTTGGGATTTGTTGACTCAGGAAAGCTGCAGATAGCATTAAAGGCCAGTGACAATTATACTGTAGCTGCATTTAGGTTGTTGTGCCTCTGGGCAAGAACTCTTGCTTGAACCACACAGTGAAAAGGATGGCAAAAAGAAATGTCCTCATTACAGGTTGCTCCTCAGGAATTGGACTGGCCTTAGCTGTAAAAATGGCAAAAGATGAACAGAAAAGATTTAAAGGTAACAATATTTCTGTTATTTATCTTTATTTATGTATATGTATACGTTCTTCAATGCAATATTCTCTTCCCTCCCTCCATGATTTATCAGAGCTGACTGTATTCAATCTGGTGATTGCTTTCCGTTTAACCCCCTTCTACCATGCAAGAAAATGCAATACAGTGCAAATAAACTGCTTCTTGTAAGCAGATGGTACTTCTGTACCTGTATCAAAGCTGAACACCTACTTGAACTTGTTACAAAATTAGTTTACAAAAAAACTCCACCATAAATAGTTGAAAATGCCTGCAGTGTGCTGCCTGGATATGCATTCACACAGTTAACTTTGCTTCTAGCTACTACATTTCTGTTGAATGAAACATGCATGCCAATTGGAAGACCAACAAAATTAATTTAGGAAAAGAATTCTTAAATTTACATTTTTTCCCTGAAGTGTGATTCATTATTCCAACGTTGCTCACCCATAAAAGTGTGAGACTGGGATTTCTTTCTGTTGCAAAATGGGATATTTGCTATGACTGAAAATGGATGGCAAAGTAAATACAGCAATCTGTAGAAAATCAGTTTCTCAAGCTTATTCTTACGGTATTTTACTGCCAAGTGGCTGGATGCAGATTCATACTTTTTTTTTTGGTAATCAGGGCGTAAGAACGATAAAATTAATTTCTAATTTGAGAAATAGGTTGCACAAATGAACATTTTTTGCAATCTGAGGAGCCAGCTGTCTTCCACTTCTTTTTTTTTTTTTTTCCTAGTAAAGTTATGATATTTCTGCTAAACGTATTGTGCTTGGATACTAAAGATGACTCAGCAGCCTGACTTGGTACCCATTGCTTAAAATTTTGCTGATAGTAGTGTCTTCTCATGCTGCATGTTTTACATTGCACATACTGGTTTAATTCTTCTTTTAGATTCCTTGAAGGTTTCAGAATGAGATTATGGAATAATAGTGTCATGTGCATTGAAAATAAGTTCTTTCCACTTCAATTTTTAACTGGGTTTTATCAATGATATTTAAGATATGAATGAAACAATATTGTTTAATGCTTCTCTGTTACATCACCACAGAAAAGGTCTCGTTTTTGACTAACTATTGCTTCTGACATGTTGCAGTGTACGCCACAATGCGCAATCTGGCCAAGAAGGAGGCACTTGAGGAGGCTGCAGGTCGCAGGCTGGGCAAAACCCTGGAAATTAAACAACTGGATGTCTGTGATGAACAGTCCATTAAAACTTGTGTGAATAGTATCCCTGACAGAAGGATTGATGTCTTAGGCAAGTACAAGATGTGTATGCTGTGAACAGATAAGTTTTCTGTTTATCATCTATTCAAACACTCTGGAGAAGTTTAATTAGTGTATTTTTTAAATTATCAAATTAATAATAATTGCCTAATTTGTTCATTATTCTTAAGGCTTCATGCAGATATGGATTAAATCTCACTGTGCTTCCCTGAAGCAGGGAAACTTGTTTCTCCTATTTACAAAGGAGAAACTTGATCACAGAAAAGATACATCTTGGATAAGATGATGCAGTTTTTTAGTAAGTGTGAGAATAGAACTTTTGCCTCAATCTGTGTCTTCATGTACAACTTTCTGCCCTATAGATGAAGCACAGCTCTGTTCATAATAAAATTAATAGTGTTGTCTACTAAGAAAGCAATAGCACTTGGTAATTAGCAAGTAAAAGAACAAATGCAAAGTAAGAGTACTTTAATTTTGTATTGAGAATTATAGTTGTACTGTGCAAATCATTTAGCAAGAAGTGTTCTTGTACTATTTTGCTAAAAATAAATAGTAATAGAAGAAAGATGCTTATGTTCTCAGCAATGAAATCTCTAAGAAAATCAAGGACCTGTCTTCATTTTGAGAACTCATTAAAGAACCATTTAACAAAATTTTTCTGCAGACTGTATTATGCTCTGATTTGACACAGTAGTTTTATTGCAGCATGCCAGTTTTGTCATTCTCCACTTATAAACACCTAAGAGACACATGCACACACACACAAAAAAACACAAACAAGTTTCTTTTTAAAGACTTGTATTTTTAAAGCAAACAAAAACCTAAAAGGCATACTAAAATATGGCCTAGTCTAGCACCTTTTGGAATAGATTGAAGTCTTGTATTCATTGATATGGGCATTGACTATAGGCTCTAATTTATGCTACTGAATGATGAACAAATAATGATGATTCTTGACACATTTTCCTGTAATCCTTTTCTAATTTAAAGAAAAAGGACTAATCAGAAATAAATTGGTTAAAATGCAAAGTATCAGATAATTGGATTTTTTAATTGGATTAAAACCATAATTAAGCAAAAAATAAAAATAGAGAAGTGTATTTGCAGAGCTTGACTAACGCAATAATTTCTTTTGTGCTTTAATCCTTTCTCTAAGCATTATTTAATCCCTAATCCTTATCTTACTTCTAAACGCCTTCCAGTAAAGATAAGCTAATGTTTAGGGATGTTATTGGTCACTGTCGTCTTCCGTTTTGTGCAGTTAGCAATGCTGGAATGGGGCTTATTGGACCAATTGAATGTCAGACCATCGATGAAATGAAAACGGTGATGGATACCAACTTCTTTGGACTGGTTCGACTCCTGAAGGAGATTTTGCCTGACATGAAGAGGAGAAAAAGCGGGCATATAGTTATAATAAGCAGTGTTATGGGAATACAAGGCAAAGTGTTTTTTTTTTTTTTTTTTTTCTTTTTTAATCTAAAAGTTCAGTATGTACAATCTAGAACACACCTCTTTTTTTTTTTCTCCCTAAAAAAAGTGTAGGAGTTAGCATATCTATTTATTGAGCTCTGTAATACTAAAACTCCAAGAAGCATAGCATTTATTTCTGGTGTTTTATGTATCCCAGTAGTATGCACAACTACTCTCAAGACATCTTAACAACAAAAGCTGTGGAGTGAATTCTTTTTTCATGGGAGTAAAGCTATCAGTTTTAATTCAAATTCTATTTTTTATTTTATTATTATTATTTTAATTACTAGAGATTACCTGCAAAACAAGATTTAGTAATATCACTTCTCACTTTACTGCTGGAAAGGATTCTGGGGACAGGCAAGCACACTTGCTATGCTGTGCTAATGGAACAAACTCCAGTCATGTCCTGGCCAACTGTACCATCTTTTGGTGAAGTTTCCCTTCATAAAATTTCACAGAGCTAATTCTAGCAAGAAAAATTTCTACCACTCCCTCTGGTCTGACTGTATTTGTTTCAATTACTAAGGCACTGGCATTGATCTTAACCTGGATTATTCTGGTGAGCAAGTGTCCTAAAGCAAACTGCAAGTGTGGTTATCGGATTGCTGTACTGCTTTTTCCAAGTCATAGAATGGCTCAGATTGGAAGGGACCTTAAAGATAATTTAAGAGACACCTCCCTCTAGATCAGGTTGCTCAGGGCCCCATCCAACCTGGTCTTGCACACCTCCAGCGATGGAGCATCTGCAGCTTCTCTGGGCAACTTGTTCCAGGGCCTCACCACCCTCCGAGTGAAGAATTTCCTCCTGACCTCTAATCTCCCCTTTTTTATTTTAAAACCATTCCCCCTTGTCCTGTCATTATCTGACTGAGCAAAAAGTTGCTTTCCATCTTTTTTATAAGCTCCCTTTAAGCATTGAAAAGCTGCAGTAAGGTCACTCTGGAGCTTTCTCTTCTCCAGGGTAAACATCTCCAGCTCTCAGCCTGTCCCCATAGGAGAGGTGCTCCATTCCCCTGATCAACTTCATGGCCTTAAGCCCCTCAGATGCAAGATGGATCTCTTGCATAATCAAATCTGGTCAGTTTCTGTGTTTATCTCCAGTCTATTTGAAGTCTTGTTGATAAATAGTGCAGGTGGCATTGTATGTGTATACATTTATCCAGTAGACTATAGAATATTAAATAGCAGCCAGAGAGATCACAGTATCAGCTAGAAAGAGGAAAACCGTTAAGTTAGTCAAGCATGCTTTAGCATAAGGAATTTTGAGAACATATGCAAAAACAAACAAACAAAACAGCAGTATTTAATACTACTTAACTACTCAGAATATTAAACTACTATTACTAATGAACTGTCTCATTAAGAAAATCCTTGTGGATATTGGTCTAATGTATTTTCCCAGAATTTCTGTAGTCTTGCTAGGAAAACAAGTGTTAAAACTAAACTGCTTGCATGATGAATATGATCACATTCTCAGGCTGTTTTATTTGTACCATCAGGTATCTTATTTAATGATGTTTATGCTGCATCAAAGTTTGCGGTGGAAGGATTTTGCGAAAGTTTAGCTATACAAGCACTGAAGTTCAAACTGCAGTAAGTATCGATCCACAGGTGTAAATTACACTTTAGACAGTTTTAAATATATTCAGAGTTACTGCACAAATGTTTAAAGCTTGCTGCTGTCTAGGAGAAACAGATTGAGAAACCCACGGAAATCATATATCACAAAAGGCGTCAAAGCGTCCACATTCTTCACACTACATAAATAATTTTGATACAAAAATAAACATTCTTATAGACAGTTAGAGGTTTTTAGGTTTGGACAAAATATACTCTATTTAATACTTCTGAAAACAGATTCTTGCATATAATATTGTAGAAATAAAATAATACCAACCTGTAATGTTTTCCTTTTAAAAGGATAACAGTCCTTTCTAGAGGTCAAGATAAAAAAGGTCAAGGGCTCAAAGACAGCATGTAGAAATTCATCAGAAAGGAACACAGGATGAGATTCCTATAAGGACAGGACGTGGGAGGAAAGCAACAAGAATGCAGTACTATTTTTCAGTGTTTAAGACAGTATTTGAGAGAACAGTCCTGTTCGTTGTCTAGGGGACTTCAGTGATTTGTCAAATGTATTCACTTTGGTATAATTCTCCCACCGTTCTTTGTGTGAAGTCCAACAACGGTTAAACATCCCTTGTGTCTCTGTATGCTTGAGTGTTTAGCTCCTGTACAGTGGGAGAAGAGACAGCTGCTGTCATGGGATTACATGACTTTGATTTTGTATAAATCAAACTTTGATTTTGTATAAATCTCTGAAAAGCCTGGACAGATTTAAAATGAGTATTGTAATAATAAAAAGCAAAAACAGAAAAAAAGAAGGTTTAAAAAATGTAGTGTGCAGAATGTAGTACAGGAAAAGTTCAAGGTCCAGTGTGAAGAGTGATGCAGGAGAAAAGGCTTTAATTCCAGCAGCAGTTGGAATTCTGCTGTCAAGGTCAATAGTAGATTTAGTTCTAAAGAAGAGCCTGCCCAAAATTCAACCCTATGAAGAGATCCTATCCCAAGGAGTGTCTTATTAGAAGTTGTGACTGGGGATAATTACTGTCTGAGAGTAGAACCAGAAAAGATCTGACCAGTATCAAAATAAATTTTTCCATATTTGGCAGCAGCCAAATTGGTCTATCAACAGCAAAATTCTCAGTATTTTGTTTTATATGGTATTGTAGGGGAATCTTGAGTTATGTGATATTGACAGCTTGACAAATAAAATCCATGTTTTCGCAACTTTCATCTGCTTCTAGTATTATCATGAGAAAGCTGTAGCAAATCTATGTAGGATTTTGTCCATATATATATATATATATATTTTAACTTTATGATCCTGAAGTTATTTTTTCTTTGTATTTCTGAAATTCTTGTGGATAAATAATTTTCAGATTCTACATCTGTGAGATGGCAGGTAGTAACTGTACTCACTTCCATATGAATTAAGTTGCTGTGCTTCCCTGAAATTTAAGCTCTACAGACTTTCTGATCTATGGGGATGGGTAGGAGTTTCAATAATTCAGTATTCATTGAATAAATTCAACATGTTATTGATCACCTTGTCAAAATATAATGTTAACATTGCTTGCTAGCATGTAATCAAGACTGCAATTCTTTAATGTACTTTTTAAAGAAGTATAGAGAGGTGTGTTTCCCATGAGGAGAGTAGTCCGTAACCAGTATATCTTGGCTTTTGAATAGGTTAAGTCTGATTGAACCAGGCCCAGTGATTACAGAGTTTGAAAGAAAAGTGTTTGAAGATGGAATGAAAATGGATCTTTCAGCTGCAGATGAGGAAACAGCTGAGATGTTTACTAATATTTACCTTAAAAATTACAAACAAATTTTCCAGAGCCTGGGACAAAGTGCTGAGGATGTTGCAGAGGTAACCTACCAACAAATCTCTTCTCTTGTGTATTTTTAATTTAAGAATGCACCAGTTGGTTGGTGATGTGTTTTTTTGTTTTTGTTTGTTTGTTTTTGTAGAAATGTTAAGATATAAGTACATGGAATTTATGTAATTTAAAATAATTTTTAAAACCTTGAGAGAATTTCAAATCTTAAACAAAACCAGTAAGAACATTAAAAGAATGTTTGTTTTTCAATTTAAGACTATTGTGAACTGTAACTTACACGCAACTGGAGACATGGACCATCTGGTGAAGTCTGGGCATTCCGCAGTGCTACCTTCTGTCTCTGCAGGGTTCCTACCTTTGGGAACCTTTGTTTAAAGCCTCTCTATCTCACTAATACTCCCTTCACTAATGCAAGGCTAATATGAAGTTCACTTGGCTACCGTACAACACCAAGGCATAATAGAAAATACCTGGACATAGTTCCTGGTGTTTAGGGCTGTCTTCAGGAAGGGGACAACAATTTCAGGTGCTGGGTCCTACTGAGGAGCTTCAAGTGTCAGCTGAAGCTTCCCTATCTTGCTGCAAAGCGCACTGTTCTGATCCTTTTCCAGTCAGCAGTAAGAGAAAGTATCTACCTATTGTGGGCCTACAGGAATAACTTTGGAGGACTATGCAGGATAGTTAAGTGTAAAGTGCTATCATCATGCTGTAGATGAACAGAATTAGGACCATGCATAAGTACTTCTGGCTTTAACATTATTTTAAGAAAAAAAATGTAATGACATTTTCATAAAACTACATGCAGCATTTTACACAATGCTAAAACTTTATTCTTCCACTTTTCCTCTCCTTAGCTGAAAACTAAATGTTTAATTTACTATTTTGGTAAGGGTTCTTTAAATATTTCATTTTTCTTTCTTGACAGCATACAGTAAAGATAATTCTTGCAGAAAACCCACCTTTTCGCCATCAGACCAACACCTTGTACACGCCGATGACAACTCTCAAATATGCAGATCCAAATGGCGATCTACCCATTGATATATTCTACAAAATGGTTTTTCATCATGACAAAATCTTCAGTGCAAGTCTTAACTTTATCAAATTGCTAAGGTGGAGAAGCAGAAAGAGCTTTGACCTAGGAAAACCCTCACAATAAGCATGAGATTGTGTAACCTGGAACATTTGTTATAGTTACTATTTTGTTAAATGTCTTATGATTTGATGCAAGCTCAAAGATATTAATCTCAATGCATGTATCTTGAACTTTAGTTTGCCAGACCTTAAAATTAAAATGCTCTTAACTATAGGTTTAGTTTGCTTTATAGAGATTTGTTTTCATGGAAACAAGCATCGACTACTTCTTAAGTATTTAATATACGTAATATAATATATATATACAAAAAATAACCCGTGCTTCTTCACTGCTTACAATGTAGCAGCACAGCCCGCCTGATTCTCAGCACCGGCTGATTTTCCTGCAGCCGCAGCGCTCTCGTTCCGGGCCCGCTGGCGCCCGCTGCCCTTCCCCAGCGCCCCCCTCTCCGTGTCACGTGCCGCTCCGCCCAGCCCCCCCGCCCGGCCCGGCCGCCCCACGTGACCCCGCCCCCCGCGGCACCGCCGCTTCCGGCGCTGGGCGGGTAGGCAGGGGAGGAGGCGGGAGGCAGGCGGCGGAAGCGCGCTCCGGCTTCCGGCGGAAGCGCCGCCCCGCGCAGCCCGCAGTCAGGCCGTTTCCGCCTCGCGGCCGCCCTCAGCACCGGCCCGGCCGCCGCCGCCGGGGAGCGCAGCCGGGGGCGCGCAGCGCAGCGCAGCTCGGCCCGGCCCGGCCCGGCCCCGCCCAGCGGAGCGGGGCCAGCGTGGTCGTGCGGCCCCCGCCCGCCGGCCGCTCCTGAGGCGGCGCCGCCGGCCCCCGAAGGATGTGGCGGAGGCGGCCGGGGCAGGCGCCGCGGCCGGAGGAGCGCTGAGCCCCGAGCCCCGCCGCGCCTCCCGGCCCGCCGCGCGCCGCTCGCCCAGCGCCGCCCCCGGCCCTTCCCCGCCCGCCGCCCCTCGCCGGGTCCCCCCGCGCTGGAGGCGAGGGGGAGCCCCTGAGCGCGGCAGCCAGCATGGCCTCCTCGTCGGGGAACGACGACGACCTGACCATCCCCCGGGCGGCCATCAACAAGATGATCAAGGAGACGCTGCCCAACGTCCGCGTGGCGAACGACGCCCGGGAGCTGGTGGTAAACTGCTGCACGGAGTTCATCCACCTCATCTCCTCCGAGGCCAACGAGATCTGCAACAAGTCCGAGAAGAAGACCATATCCCCCGAGCACGTCATACAAGGTGAGCCCCGCTGGGCAGTCGGGCTTCGGGGCACTCCTGGCCCACGCAGCGTTCTCCTCTGTGGCTTCTTGCATTGCGAGGGAAGGCTGTCTTTGTGTGGCTAGTGAGTGGTGAGCGTGCTTGGCATCAGCCCTTGTTTAGTGATTCAGAGGAGTCCGTGATTCCTTGGGAGAAGTCACCACATTCATAAACCTTTTTTGTAGCTGTGAAATAAGGTCTGCATATTGGAATGGCTGTGCAGGTTTATTTTACAGCAAGACCTGCACTTACTGAATGTTATTGGAGACTGACAAAAGAGACATGATTGGATATGGGGGGTCCGGTTTCTAACCCAGAGCATTCCTGTCTGGACCTTACAAAGAGTAAAATATTTCCCCAGGGTTACCCACCAAGTATGATCATTTAACATCAAGTATTCATATCTGATGGAGAGAGCACTTAAATGAGACATATTTCCTTGCATCTTTTTCAGCTGTTGCCTTCTGTTTCCCATTGTTGAATTAAAATTTCCTCTTTGTGTCTTGTTTACTTTTTCTTTAATTTCTGCCCTAGTTAGGGAGTTTTCTTCCCTCATGGGTAAGTCTGCAGCAGACATCTTTTGTCCGAAACCATTTGCTTTGTTTTTTAAGCAAAGATGGTTGAAGTCAGGGCCTGCTGCAAACAAACTTGTAGCAATAATAGTGAAAGGGTGCTTCATTTCACTGCCTGGATTAGCTGTAATCTGTAGTACTCGCAGTAAAGCTATTTCCAGGACTGTGAAGGTCTTGTGTCAGTCATAAAAAAAAAAAAAAGTTTCATTTTGTAATGGGCTGCTAGATTCTCTGTTTTAAAACAATCAGACAAAACAAAACTTGATTCCTATCAGCTTGCTTACCAGAAGTGTTTCAAGTACTTGACAAGGCTATGAACAGCGAAGAAGATACGGAATTTAGGTGAGCTTTAATGTTAAATAAAAAGGATGTGTACCTGGAAGCTTAGCAAAGCAGCTCTGTTACAGAAGCTCAGAGAGTGAAGAGTCAAGCAGGTGCCTGCACATGGAAATGTTCTTTGGATGTGATGCTTCTCAATGCAGGGATAGTTTTTTCAAGTGATCTCTGAAAGTTTGGAGCTCAGTTCTTATAATGGGGGTAAAGGTAGTCTTTAAGGTTGAGCACAATAAAGAATTCCGGTATGGCAGTATTTTATGCTCAATAAATGTGGTTCTTAGAAAACCTATTGCTGTCAGAGGTTTATTGTTTTTTATTTATTTTGAAGACAAACTGAAATCAGAATGTCTATGTGTGTATCATCGGCAGGTGGTCTCCAACTGAGGATCTTGCTGAGCTTGTGTCTTTGTGTTATCTGACTTAGTAAAAGTTTGTTTCAGACTAGATTTCTCCATTTTATTGAGATACTGCTGAAGAAAACTTCTTCCAGCACCTTCTTGTAGTATTTCTGGAGGTGGGAGTTATTGTACCTGGACTTACTGCAGTCCTCACCTGTGGGGAGGTGTGTGTGCTGCTAGCTTGTGCCAGGTGCTGGTCAGTTAGCAGCTGGTACTTCTGTGAAGTATGAGGATCTAGATTGTTAGGTTTGGAAACAGCAGAGATCTGTATATAGGGACAGCATTTCAGCACTTTTATTGATCTTCGTACATGCTAGGTACTTGCTCTTTTGACTGTCTTTTAGTGTAGCTTCATGACAGTGATGCTAACAAAGCCAGTAATTGAAATATGTTTGTGGTCATCAGGATGCCTCTGTCCTCTTAACTATGTGAGCCAATTCCATTACAGGTGAAGTGAGGCTAATGGGTATCACATTGCAGCTAACTGGCTGCTGCCAAAAGGAGTCTCTTTGCACCCTCCCTGGAGCTGCCTCCAGCAACCTCTGATCCAACTGCCCCTGTGGCTTTTGGAGGGGCTGGAGGCGGGATGGGGACCACAGTCTGTTGGGTGAGATCATGGATCTGGCTGTTCTGTAAACAAGCCGTTGCTGGGTGGGGAGCAGGAAGGGGAAAGAGACCCCTTTGCAGCTGGTGACTCCCTGCTGCTGGGCAGTGTTAGAGGTAGTGTGAAACTGCAACTCCGTTGCTGTAATTACGGGTTTGGCAGCAGTGGTACTTAAACCACCCCTTCCTTTGCACTAGTGAAAGTGGCTGTGTGGCCCTGGGCTGGGCTAGGACTCTTCCCCCTGCCAGCAACTTCTGATTCAGATGGAGGAAGTCCATGCCATGTTCCATTGTGTGGTAGCGCAAACACAGGGCTGGCACAGTGCCTACGAGCAGCACAGAGAAAGGAAAGCAGAGGCTCCTTGCATCCCTTGGGAGGTCTGACTCTGTAGATGGACTCAGGCTATGCCAGGCACTCGCTCCTAGTGATAAAATGCGCAGCTGCTTCCCTCGGAGTGCCCAGAGGCATCAAGGCTGTGAGGCTGAAGCGGAGATGGTCTTTGTGCCTCTTGCTGAAACTCACCGTTGGGGACTTCCACCTGGCACAGAAAACAGCCGCACTTGGTAGTTCTGTGAGTTATGATGAGGCAGATTTCTTTGTGAGAAACTGAAATTCCATTGAGTTCTGAAAATAATGTGTTAGATCACTATTTTTATGAAGCTGATTACTTTGATTATTTTTGTCTACGAGGCACTGCGTTGCAGGAAGGTAGGCTCTTCTCTTCATGGACCATCAGGCTATTGACACCGTTCACTTCAGCATTTAATGCAAAAATCTGTTTTGGTTTGGAATTTCACATTGGAAGCTATTTTTCTTATGAAAGGGGCATAAAGAGTAAGAATCTCATGTATGAGTGACCTGATTGTATTGAAAACAAATGTAGAACTAATTATGCTTAACTATTTAATCAGATCTGCACGTTCCTGCAATCTCTAAGAGTGGGAGGAAACTGGAGAGTTGACAGTTGTGATTTGGTGTTTGTAAATGTTTCCTTCCCCTTACCCCTTAAAGATGCTGCTTTAAATTTGGTGTGATGATTCTAACATCTGCAAGATACCAAATTTTCAGCAATCTGGCTAGACAGTCTTTAAGACTCTAGAAATAGAAAGATTCTAAATTTTGGTGGAATAGTAGCTTGGATAAAGTAGTAACTTATCGCATGTACAAGTACCACCTTGATATAAGGCGGTGCTTGTTCCTGCCATGCATGTACTCCATAAAGCCATGATGTTTCAACAAGACAGGGATTTCTGAAGTCGTTTTGCTTCCATTGGAGTTTTGAGGCAGCAGACCTCTGTTCTATAATGTTTCTTCATATCTTGACCATGTTGAACAATTGTACAATTTTATCATGGTTATATCACGTTTTCTTCTGGATCTTTGTCTCGTGTGTGATATTCAATGTGTAACTAAGTTCTCTCTGGTAGTTTCGCTGCTGTAAGTTCCATGTAAAGCTTCTATTAAAACCTGCATCTTGCTGGTCACTTCAGGTTGGGCTGTTGCTCATACTCTGCAGCAGACTGACAAGCCTGATCACTGTGGATGATCTTTTCATAAACATTTACGTATTTGCTGTGATAGTTAATCTTAGTGGAGTTAGACTTGTAGGGTTCTTACACTAAAAAGAAAAATCATTATGAGTCTGAGTGGTTTAACGTATATGCTGTTTATGTATTAGAATTGAATTCTTTGATATTTATGGGCTGCTTAGTTAACCAGTTCTGCACAATGAAACACATTTCCCTCCTCTCTGCTGAGGCTGTATTAAATAGTTTCTGGAAGGCTTTTGGTGATTCTCACAAACTGTGGACTAACTTTAAAAAGTGTTTCCAGCATCTGTGTGGGCTGAGGCTGACCTGGAATACTGCCTAATGTAATTTAATTATCTCTAAATCAGTTCATCTTTTAATTTTATTTTTCTTAAGAAATATACATACTATGTAAACTCATTTGCCAAATGCTTGCCAAGTCTCTTAAAAGAATGGTAGTTCTGCATGACCAGACAGCTGCGGTGCTGCCTGGCTGCAGACAACGTGCTAACCACCTCTTCGGGCCCAGGTCGGAAGCCAGGAGCTTACAGAATGCCTTTGGTTATTGTTTAGGTGTGCGATACAATGGCATGCCACCTTAGTTATGGGTAGGAAAAGACTGCTTACAAAATTCATGTTAGAATGTAGTCTGGGTTAGTGTAAATAGGAATTGGTTTAGAAAGTTATGTATGTTTGCTGCTGTGTGTTGTAGGTTAGTGTTATTTCTTGAATAGCGTGTGACAAGATTGAAATAAAGTAGGATAAATATTAAAATAAGTGACGTTCCATAAGAAACTCAGATTTATATAAACATTGGAAATGAACAAGGTATAATAAAATGGAGGCTTGTTTCATATGTAATTGGTGTTTATGTAACATTTCTAGCATAGTCTGTAATAGGTTCCACTGGGGGGGGTGTATGCATGGAGGCATATGGCAAGAAATGGTGAATCAAGAAGCAGTATGCCTTTTACCACATGTTCTGTCTATATTTGTTAATCTTCTGTTACTTCTGCGTTTTGTTTTTTTTTTTAAATGTTTTGTTTATGTTTTTGCAGTATATGTCTGCATTTCAAGTTTCTTTGGGCAGGTTAAAATGCTGCGTTTTAGTTTCTGAGTTTGTTTTCATGTAGACATGAAAGGTTTATAAAAATAAAAAGGAGTTGTACGTAACTTTGCATATGTTTAATGTACACTTCTAGTTCGTGGGCATTCAGAAAATAAATTTAGATACGCAGAGATGAGAGTTAAAAGTTTTAGTTCTGTGGTAATATCATGTCTGTATTAATCCAAGATCTGTGGTCACTTTTCATGTGTTACATTTCTGCTCTGTTACAGGTACCTAATTTACCTTTACGGAAGGCTTGCAGAAAAAATGGAAGTACAGAATTCCACAGAGATTAGTGGATAATGATTCAGATGGGAATAACATCTTCACTCTGTAATTCCTACTTGGTTCTGATATGTAGAACATCTAAAAGAGGTCTTAAAAGAATCATGCCTCTCTCTAGAAAAAATGCATCAAAGTCCTGAATACTCTGCAAGTGAAGTTGTCTTTGCTTGCACTTGACTAAAAACTTAAAATTTCTAGCCTGAAATCATGCACTTTTAAACTGCATAAGAGAAGTGGAAGGGAGAATATCATCAGATCTTCTTACAAACATAGATTTTCACCAGATAAGAGAAAAATGGTCAAACTTATTTTTTTAGAAAAAAGTCTTTCAGAAAAACGCAGTGGTATCTATTATCAAAAGCCTTCTAAAAGATGAATGTGTTTTTTTTCTTTCTAGCACTAGAAAGTTTGGGTTTTGGCTCCTATATCAGTGAAGTAAAAGAAGTCTTACAAGAATGCAAAACAGTAGCACTAAAGAGAAGAAAGGCCAGTTCACGCTTGGAAAACCTCGGCATTCCGGAAGAAGAGCTTCTAAGGCAGCAACAGGAATTATTTGCGAAAGTAAGTGAAGCAATACTCGAACAGATGAGGTTGGAATAATTAACATGGTAGACCTAAGGCCACAAAGACTTGCACACCTCCAGAATTATGCCTTTTCCTTTTCAATTTCTGTGGCATCAGAGATACTATTGATTTCCTTGGCCTGTTTGATTTAGGGAAAGGAAAACCAATAAAAAAGATGCTACTTCTGGTTGTTTCTTTGATTTGACACATACAAACAATTATATTTTACATGTATACTCTAGTTTTAGTGTTTGATTTTTTTTGCTGCTACTTACAGGTATTTCCATTCTGTTGTAGAGAATACGTTAAGAATTACTTGGCTGAGAAAATTAAAAATGACAACTGGTGTTGTAGGAATTACCAGTTTTTATCATGTAAAAAGTGAAAATATCTTTCTGATGGCCAGAAACAGCGTGCACATTAATTCTTTGGCTCTGAAAGAAACGATTGTTCAAAACTTCTAATTTGTCCTTTCTTATCTTTACTCTTGGCAAGATTCTGTTTGAGTGAATTCATGCATACATTTTTAAGGAGGCAATTCAAGCACAGAAGACTGCATACAAACACTGTGCGTGCCTTTGCACATGTTCTCCTTTATCCCAGTCTTTGCTTTTCCATCTTTCCCAGATAGTTTCTGAACACTTCTGAGTTTAAATGACTAAAACCCGATTGTATTTATTTTTCTACACCATCTTTCTCTCTACTATTCTTAATTTGAAAATAAGATGGTTCTCTAAATTAAGTGATGTGAAAATAATCTTTGCCTTCTCTCCCCTTACCCATAGCATGAGTCTTGTTTTCTGATTTTGCTTGCTTTAATTTCCTCTGAAAAATTCTTACTGAGTTGTCATGTCTGATTACTGCAACTTCCTCTCCCCTTTCTTTACTGTCTTACTGAAGCATTTAATAACCATTACTTTTCTCTGATTAGGTGACAACTATGTTAACCTCGTTTGCATGATGAATTTTTAGGCAGTTAAATTTCAGCATTGCACATGGCTCTTGTCAGCTTTAATAGAACTAATTATGAGAAATTCATATGTGCCCAATTTTCTTTGTGCTAATGTTACAAATATCAGTATGGCTGCCTCTGAATTAAGGGTGCAATTTACAGGGAAATTCGCCATGTTTTTTTTTAGTTATTTTTTGTTAAATCTCTTAGCATAGTTTGAAAAATAAAATAAAAAAAAAGAACCAACAGCAAAGATAAAGTGTATTTAGGGAATACTAGCTCCTGAGTAACATAAAACCATTGCCACCTTATTTAGGCCATGCTTCATGACCCCTTGAAGTATGTTCTTTTTTAAATTCTGTAGTACCGTGCCTCAATGTGTAAAGTAAGGCAATTAATACAGCTTTGACAAGATGGTATGAATAATCTTAAAAATGTATACATTCTTTAGTAATATGGAAAATGTATGCTTAAATTCAAAGATGTCAGTCTGACTTTCCAAAAATACTGTACAGTATTTTCAAAAATACATACAGTAGCTGTATGCTGTTGGAGGCACTATAATTATTCTTGAAAATACTTACGAAGTGCCTGTTTGTGTTAATCTTGTTAATATTCCAAAACAGGACACTAATGCAGACTTCCTGAAGGGTGAAAATACCTACTCTAGTTTTAAAATAATTGCCTGTTAATGTTATGAATGTTTGATTTGGAATGTTGTCTTGGATGCTCGTAAATATTTGAAGTCAGTGAATGGCTCATCCTGATGTTCATGCGTGTCTCTAAATATCTTTGGAGGTGAGGGTATCAGCAGGTGGTTTTTTTTTTTTTTTTTTTTTTTTTTTTTTGAGGCTTCCTTACTAAAGGTTGCAGGTGATGTAAATGTCCTATCCAATAAATGAGTTAAGTTTACCAGATGCTGTTAAGGTTTCTTAGACAATACAACTCAATGGAATTTTTCTTTTTCCATTTTTGAAATGGCTAAGGAAGTGATATAAATGTGGCAGTGAGGGTAGGCACTGAAGTACTGAGTCTCCAATTACTGGTGCATGCATGTGCATTAGCTCACTTAATGTAGAGTAAACTTAATTGTAGCAAGGTTAGTAGGGAACTTGTTACTTGCATGTTATAAATATTTATGCCTCTGTGCACAGATGCTCATGTCTTCCTTTGTTTAAAACTTTAAAAACTTTTCAGTGCCCTAAGTTGTTTTTCACCCCTTGTAACTTGACTGCCACTTGAACTTTGAAATACTGAAAAATCCTTGTTGGAAAGGGCTCAACAGGCTGAAAGAAATGTGACGCAATATGGGAAGACTGTTATTTTTCACATTTTGAATAGGTAAACTGGTTTTGATAATTTTTTCCAAAGCATCATCTTTTAGCATTTGAATTCTGCAACTGATTTGTTTATGCTTTGGTGAAAAAAATCAAAATTCAGTGAGGGAATAAAGACGACTGAAGGGCTTTTAATTCAAGAACTTTTTTCTAATGTTCATTGAAAACAGGAATTGAAGTTTTAAATTTAACGCAGTGGGCTGGTATACTGTTGAAATCAAAAGTGGTTGCCAAACAACAAGCAAAAAGTGTAAATGGAAAAATGTGAGGGCACCATTTGAACTATTTGAAATGTTTTGTTAGTGTCTTGTACCTTTAAGTACAAGCACTGTACCTTTCTGTAACAGACACCCTCAGTGTGTGTGTCTTTATTTGAGAAGAACTTAGATTGCTCTGCTTTACAAATTTATTTGAGAAGAACTTAGATTGCTCTGCTTTCCAAAGATTGCTTAGCCAAATAAGATAGTGGCTTTCTTTTTTTTTTGTAATAATGTGTGTCTGTGTGATACAGTTGTATGAATTCATAATTGTGAGTTTTAGTATTTGTAATCAACAAAGTGAGGCTATTCCCATCTCTAAATGGTGGTTAAATGTTAAGATGCCTTGAAATTGAAGCTTAAGTTTTCCATTGCTTTGCCTTGCTTAATTTTTCCATTAGTAAGTTGTATAGCACAGTCTTTACAATGGAACATGAGTAGACTAGCTCCTGCCTCTTGTTCTTGGAAAGTGTAAATATTCCAAGTAGTGGCCTCTTGAGAGGAAAAGAGAATATAGCTAAACATCTTGGTACAAAACTATGTTTAGAAGTACCTCTATTTGTATGTACAATTAATAAAAATTATACGGAAGGAATCTGCAGGTGTGCAGATAGAGCTGCTTTTACAGCTGAGGTGTTCTAGAGATTCTTCACAAGCTACAGTATGGCCTAACAATTAAATTCATGTCTTTAGGCTAGACAACAGCAAGCAGAACTGGCACAGCAGGAATGGCTACAGATGCAACAAGCAGCTCAACAGGCACAGCTTGCTGCTGCCTCAGCCAGTGCATCCAATCAAGCAGGATCTTCTCAGGATGAAGATGATGAAGATGATATCTGAAATCCACCAGCTGAGTTTCCGTCTTCACTAAGAAATATTTTTCCTGCACAATGAAAACAGTGAAATGAATGCTTACCTGTAAGTTTGTATGCATCATGGACTGGCAATTGGTATTCTAGGGGTGTCTGCTGTTGTGTGCTGTACATGTATAAACTGTCTTTTTTTGAACTCTTGAAGATTTAAGGTTCAGTATCATATCAACTTTGGATTTTTAATGGTGTATATGGAAATTTTAGATAGCAGTGCGTCACTTATTTGATCAATAAACAGTGTTACAATAAACAACAAGTTTATAAAATATAGCAAGATTTATACAAAAAGCTCTAAATCCACATTTGCATTTTTTCCCTTTTAACTAAACTATAAAATCTTACTTAGAATTTTTAATTGTTTTTTGGGGGAGTGGTACGGTAGACATAATCTGTTAATGGAAAAAAAAAGTGAGTTCAGCATAGTACAGTCTGAATTCTTAGTTCTTTTTAAAGTGAGGATGTGTATGGCAATAAATATTATATATGCTCAAAGACCACACTTGTTAAAATTTGAAAATGATACATTTTCATCAAGCTAGGAAAGGTATGTTTAATAGGAGTTGTACAAATTCGGTCATTTTTTGTATAGGGGTGGAAAAAAATAAACCCATGGTTTTATTATAACATCCTTTGACAGTCCTAACTGAATATTTCACTTCAAAGACTGCCTATTTTGGAGAACTAACTCTTATTATTTCACTCCAATTTAATGTTAACTGTTGTTGATGGTATTGCTTAGTCCGGATATATTCATGTTGCTGAAATTTAAAGCTGGAACTTGATAAAACAGAATTGTTCCAGTTCCACTGATTATAACTGGGAATGATTAACATTCAAGCCTATGAAAGCTGAAGCTAAGAGCATGCTTACAATAAAAGAGGGATTTTTTTTAACCTTGGTTTAGTCGTTGTTGGCATAATGCTAACATTTTCCAGATTAGATTGCCACTAGATGACTAAGATACCTTGCTGTACGTAAACATTTTCTTCATTCACATTTGTTTGTTGGTA
The DNA here is from genome assembly GCF_009819795.1 of Aythya fuligula. NCBI lineage: Eukaryota > Metazoa > Chordata > Aves > Anseriformes > Anatidae > Aythya > Aythya fuligula. Next base: position 31,131,266 of record NC_045566.1, on the reverse strand, counting down.
AGTCCAGGTTTTTGATAAACCATTCCCCAGAAGTGGTCAGCAATACATGGAACAGAAATGATGTAGTAGTCCTTTTGATAGTTGATTTGAAAATTCTGTTGATTAATGGATGAGCAGCTGTTCTTTGTGTTGAAATAAAGCACAGTAGTGTCCATTACTGAGTTTTAATGTGTTACTTGAAGTAATACTGGCATATCTTCTGGTACACTAATCTGAGCAGACTAGAAAAGCCACTTGAATACTGCTGTAGATGATCTGATAGCTCTGTAACAATGCAGATTGTTTATTTTAACTCATGTCCTCAGCAGGTTTCTCCAGTCACAGTTCTTGAGGAGGGCAGCAACACTCTGTTTACATAAGGAAGCAGACAGAAAATGATGTGCCCATTTTTACATAAAGATCTGAACAAGGTACAATTGGCATATATTCAGGTCTCAGTCACATAGTGGCATTTGATTTAAGTGTGAGATACGTTAAGTTTCATATTGATTAAATGTGAACACTTCCTTAAGTGCATTCAGGCAGTGAAAACTCAGAAAAGTATGTGTTGGAATATTTAACTTAAACAAGCAAACAAAAAACCTTTCATAGCTACTATATGAAATAGGCAAGGTTTGACTAAGGAAGTGGTTTTCTGTGAAGGTTTAAGTACCAAAGGTAGGAAAAACTAGTCTAGTGATACAATGTTAACGTGCAGTGTTGGCTCTTCTAATTTGTACTGTAACACCTTCACACTTTCTATTTTAAACAAATTTTTCCTTTTAAATATTAGGTATATTTTCACACATTTCTTTTCTGATGCAGAATTCAGGATAACATTTTACTGCATCTGGTATGTATGGTGTAATATGTTTGGATTGTTGTTACCTTTCTTTTGGACATTCTTGTGCTTTTTTCATATGCTGTATTCTTCAAGCAATAAAATTCTGATGTGTTTTTATAAAACTGCTTTTATATTTAATGAATAGTTTGCTTTCTTCATTGCATTTATAAAGGAAAAAAAAAGACTAAACTCTGCTGTTACTTTGACCCACTGAACACTTCATGTGACCAAAGTCTCTACAACCTGAGTGCTGTTGGATGGCATTGCTGTTCACTGGGGTTGTTTGCAAGCATGTAACAATATTTCTGGGCTTGTCCTGCTCTCGTTCCTCTTGGGAATTTCGTTTTGTGTATAGGTGTTCTTATAAGCTGACCTTCGTGACTTGGAAAGTTGGACAAAAACCCTGTAGATCAGGTAGCCTACTGTTACTCTGAAAATATGTCAAAGTGAAATACCACAGTAGAGGCTAGGGAAATAATATATGTTAGTCTTCAGTTGAACTAATTTCACATATGTAGTCTTGTTTAAATTTTGAGTCTGCTTTACTTATTCAGCCATTCCAGCTGAAGTATGAGTAGTAACTCTACCAGTTGCAGAGGGGAAAATCTTTGCTGGTCTTTCGAAAAAAATTAAGAATTTTTGTATTTATTGCTTTCCTGTTATGCTTCCATGTACTAGCTGTTCAGTGAAGACAAAAGATTTCCGAGTTCATGGCATCACTTAGTTTTGGTACAGAATCTTAAAAGTTTGGTTAGTGAACTGTATGGTTACTTTGTCTCAGAAGAAATGTGTAAGGATGTCTGTTTCTTAAATGTTGAGTTAATGAGATTATCTGTAGGTTTTCCAAATAATTCTGACAGTCTGAGTGCTTTCACTAAGTGACTTTCTTGCCAAAGTTTTCTTTTCTGTTCATTTAATAAAGTTGTATGTCTGCATGACGTTGTGGATAATGAATATAGTTGTATTTACTACACTGAGTTACTTTCAGAGGGAGTGTCTTCATGATTATAGACATCAAATACTTAAAATGGTATTCGAATTTTACTACTTAACTGTAGTTAGGTGTGTGTTTGGTATTGAATCGCTGGAAAGGAATTTCTGCAAGAACAGAAAATGTCTCTGAAAGCCACAACTATAAATGTTGCTCTTTGGATTTTGTAAAAGTACTTCCATTAAGGAGGATGTTGTGTAATAATGCCTGTGTTAATCTTTTCGTACTTTTGAAACATAGTTCCAAATCAAGGGCATTAAAGTTACTTAATGATTATTGTGGAACATTAAAACCCTTATTCAGAGATGTACAACTAATTTTAGTCTCCCAATATTGGGTTGCAATTTTGTGTAAACTGCACACAAAACAATATGAGAGGAGCGTAATATTACGTAAGTACTTAAGAATGCTGTGGTTAAATTTACTTTCAGTGTTACACTACTAATCTAAGATGGTAATGTTTTATTTTGCAGCTGATGTAGCGGGTGCATATCAGTGGGATGCTTTCAACTGTTAAGATGGATTTTGCTCCCAGATAAATTGGGCAATCTGGTTCTTTGGTTCCTTGGACTTGCTAAAGGTATACTTGGTGAATGTGTCAGCTGTGACTAGAGTAACACCTGAGTATGTTGGGTATAACTTAATGAAAAGGATCATCAATGAGGCTGCTTAAGGTTTGCAGGCAATCGTGTTCCTTTTCAAAAGAACCAAAAAGAAGAAAACACTCGAACATACCTACAGAGATGAGGTTGGAAATCTTGAAAATTTAATAATGGCAAAGGAAGTAGTTATCCCGGTTCCTGGGTAACAAGTTCATAGGGCGGTATACTTCTGGAGAGGAAAAGATTCATGTGAATGCTTGAATTGAAGGCGATTCTGTTCTGCAGTCCTGTCCTGTAATGCAACTGAGCCAATACTTGGAGAGTTGTGTGTTGTAGCAAAATGATTAGACAGTGAATCCAGCTGGATATGGCAGCTCCCATATATGGATAATTTGTGAACCCAAGAGAGTGAGGACTCTGCTACATTATTATGTCTGGTCCTATGCATTAATCATTCATGTATCCGATAAGCATGGGTTTTAATATATAGATAAGCCTAGTGTAAACATGAATAGTCAAGAGTAGATACGTGCAGCAAGGTGATGCTTCTTTGTATCTTGGAGAAGGACATTTGATTTTTAACTCATGGAAGTAATTTATTGTAATGTCAGCTACAGAATACATCATAAAGACTTCTATCCCACAGCCTGAACCAAACGTTCAAGTAAGGATTGATAATACTTGTACAAATTTTCCTGAGTTATGAATGTGAAGACCTACTATGATTTACATATATGGGGTTAAGATTTATAATAGGTATATTAAATTGGGTAAAGATTACATTTAGTTTAAGGCTGTCTATGTGGTTAATACTTGTAATAGATTTTTTTCATTTCTTTGAAACTAAGTCTTAAGCTAGAGACGCTGGACTCTATTTTCATTTGGTTGAGAGGCAGATAAGTCTTACTGTAGCAAGATCTGGACTTAAATTATCCTTTTCCCCTTCCCTCCTTAGCCCCCACCTAGGGTAATTAATGTTTTTGGAGCTGTAGTAATGCTTGGTATAACTTAGAATGTTTTCCACACCCACTTCAGTAGGAAGTATTTCACTATCCAGTTTTGGAATTAGTTCAATACTGTTACTAGTCAGTTAACTTTTGTAAATCTTCAAAGCATTATACAAGCGTTAATTAGGCTTAGGCAATGTTACGCTGCCCAGCGAAATAATGTATTTGAACAGTCTGTGCTGTGCTTTGAAGTTAAGGCTTTCACATGCTATAGAACTAAAAGGTGCTGCACTATGTAGAGAAACAAGATGTTATCGTCACGTCAGACTTCATGGAAGGGTGACTCATTTAGAGAGAGTAAGTAATAGGAAAAACAAACAGGCTTGTTCTAAAAGTCATTGTCAGAGATGAAAGCGTTTATTTGAAATAGCCCAGTGCTTGAGATTGTTGATTATGGGCCAGGACTCGCTTTGATTAATGTTGTGTTTAAGTATCATTTTGTCACCTCCAGAATGAGAACCCACTGCTGAATTAAAAATTAAATTCCGCATTGTTTTGATTTGTGTACAAATTTGTTTTTTTTAGGTCAGAAACAGTGTAATCCATGCAAGATAAGTAGATCTATCAGGATGGTGACAGTGTTGGGAACACAAGAAGTCTGACAATCTTTACCAAATCATTCTGCAGTAAAGGCTTAACTTCTAGAATTGTGACAAATCTGTATGATGAGGAAGGAATGTGAGCCAAAAAAAGTGTTTTTTCTACTGTAATGTAAATAGCTAACTGGTACAAGTTCTCATGCATGAGTGATTATTTTTCAGGCAGGTAACCCATCTTTCAAATTCTCAGATGCTGTTATGTGTTTTCTACCTATGGTAATTTAACCAGGTTTGCTGGGTAAGTTGTATGCAGCTAAATTTATTACTCTTATTATGAATTATGAATAACTTACTATTTTCTTGCTTTCAATATGTTGAAATGTCACGAAGCTTGAATATTTTGTTTTCAATTTTACATTTTTGACGGGCTTTCTAGGGTTTTAAAAGCATTTATTTCTCAATAAAGTTAGTTTAAACAAAACTAGAGCTTTTTTGATAAAGCTTTATATATTGTATCATTAAAATGCTTTAAAGTAACAATTCTGGACTAAATGTGCAAGTATTTTGTTTGCAGGATGTGAAAACACAGCAAAATTGTCACTGCCATTGGTGAGTTAATCTTCAAAATGTTGCAGAATGCTCTGTTACACATCATAAGCATTAGATGATGTTAGGAGATGAAAATCACTTCTTGAACTTTTCTTTCGGGAAAATGATGGACATTGATTAAATGAATTTTAGTGATGATGAACTTCTATACCTAAGTGGGTGCAGAACAGAATAGGCACACATAGAAGTGGCCCACGTAGGCATGTAACAGAAAATTTTAAGAACCTATGTAGGTAGAAATCTTTGCTCTAAATTGACTTCCCTTTATAGATGAAAAGGGTCTAGGGCATGAATCAATCACACAGTCTTGAGGGAAGAACTATGGTAGAAGTTCTCTGCGGTTCTCTCTGGAGCAAGAAGACATTTCATTGATTGCTCTAAGTATTTTTTTCTTTAATCATGTGAGAAAGGGAGAGGGGGATTGAGAACTGGACCTTGCCCTAAAATGAAATTTCCAGTATTGACTGAGTTTGACAGCATGTTTAAAAATCTTTTCCTTTATGAACTCAGAATAAAGCTTCTGAATGCTGAAATAGATTTTCATATGTATCTGTGCCTGGATATTTTTGTAACCTGTTCCAAAGGTGTACAAATTTCACCCTAGAGGGGAAGGGCAGGTCAGTCCTCATATTTGGCTACATTTTGTTCACAAACATAAACCTTTATTACTAGAGATGAACTTCCCAATAATTTCCAGTACCTTGAGTTTTCAAAGCTGATCATATAGTAATTGTATTATAAATCAGTGGATAAAGTAGAAGACATGAGTCCTCTTGCAAATTGGTTAGTTTTGAATTTAAAAGGAAAACTACAGGATCATTTGGGTTTGTCAGGAATGGGGCTTGCAAGTTGCAGTGGTATGACTGGGAGAATCCTGTGTGGCCTCTTTCTTGCCTGCTTCCCAGGTGAGGAGCTCATTTGTGAGCCTCTTCAACAGGCAACTCATATGCTGGGCTAATTGGTATGAGCTATGCTGGCCTCAGGCTCTGCTCTAGAGGCTGAGGTGTTTTGGTTGCAGGGCCATGTGTATGATCTAATTAGCAGACCATAAAGCCAAATTTGTGTGAATAATTGGGTGAAGCCAGGGAGAACCTGTAATTAAGTTCTTTTGCTGCTACTTCACTGAACTTAATATTTGATTTTTGACTGATTCTACCATTACTTTCCCGCTACTATGGCACAAAACCAAGAGTACTGTACAGTGTGTATGGGGGGGATGAAGGCAGCAACAGAACTTAGCCTTTACCTTCTTTTCAAAACCTCATCAGCTGAAGAGAATCTGGATGTAAGGAGAGTACTATAGATTGCAGGAAATCCAGGGGAAAACCTTGGCTACTAGAAGATAAGTGTATTGGGGAGGAAAAAAATAAATATATTTCTTAAGAAATTCTGTATGTTCTTCCCTCTGCATCTCCCAGTATCTTTAAGGGGAAAAGTATGCTTAAAGCAAAAAGGAAAAACGACTCCTACTAGGTTTGTTTGCTACCTTTTAGACCTGATATGCACCTTAAGTCCTAAAAACAGATGCTGGTCTTTAAATTTAGTTAAATAGAGCACTGGAAATGCGATGTTTAGGAAGGATTATTTTTCTGACAAGTGATTTGTTTGTTTTGTTTCTTTGAAATTACTTAAAAATAGCAAACAGTCTCTGATAGAATATCACCTGGGGAGAAATAAGATGATGAACAGAGTTGTAGTGATCTTTGTTAATATGAGAGAAAGGTGTAGGAAGGTAACTACATCTTTTTGCTTGATTAGTTGCCTATTCTATGAACAGCAGTGTCCTCATTAGCATTGCTGGTTTATGTACAGGCTCCTGTTCTTACAAGTGCTTAATGGTGGGAAGGAGAGAATGTTCTTGGACATGTGAGTTACTGAGTTTTCCTCTGTATTGTGATCCTTTGCCAGTTCTTTCATGCACCAGTGTAAACGTGGTATTATGCAACGTGGACATCTCCTTTCTCATGAGAAAAGAAGGTATCTACCACCAGAGGTTTACAATAATGAAGGAAGGATACTTGAAAGTAAACCGCTGACAAGAGTTCCCTTAAAGGAGAGAAGTCAAGACCTGCAGTGGTGTGTGTGGAAGGTAGGGCAATCCAGGGCTCATTTGCCTCTGAGTTTCAAATTAATGTAATTTACACTGGCTCCATGAAATAGGATCTGATTAGCTACAGCAGAAATGAGTTATTCTGCTTGTTCCAGTGATTGCCAGCAGGTGGCTATCAAGTTCAGTAAATAATTTCAGCTGGATGTCTGGAAACTACTGCAAACTTGTTACCTGTTACTGTCACAGTCTGGGGGGAGTAATACAGTTTTAAATTTAAATTCCTTTTAAAGAGATTAACCGGTGACCCAGCATACAGATTATGTTCAAATGTTACGAAAGGTTGCACACAATTTAATATATATTTCTGATCATAATTCAGGCAGATGATAGTAAAATATTTTAACACCTCTGAAAATGGGTGGTGCTGATCTGTAGCTGGATGTTTCTCCACTCCTCATTTTTCTGCAGCTTGAATTATTACCTTGACAAACTTTGTGGTTCAATATTGATACAGCATGTTAATCTATACTCTGCTTGAAAGCTGCTAACTAATCAATGCAGATGGTAGTTACTGTTCAAGTCTTTGCTTTTTATCTTGACCATAATTATTTCTATGTGTGTAGATAATACAGTAATGAAAATTTTTGTCTATCAGAATTCACAATTATTATTGACGTAATTCCACACAGTTGTTACAGTTCAATGTTCTTTTAATGTAGGGAAATGTGCATGGAGTGGGTGGGAGAATTGAGAAGATAGGAGTTAGGTGGAGATTTCAGAAATTAAGGTAGCAAAGCCATGGTGTTAGCGGTTGTTTTGATAAAATTCTGAAACTATGTGCAATGAAAGCAAATTACTTTGTAATACTCAGACGTTAGAGTCCGAAGTAGTGTTTTAAAGATCATGACTTAAGGGTATTCCCTGATATTTCTGCAGTAATTGGCCATCCTTCACCTTGGGATACATTTGTATGTTGTCAGATAAAATGCTAAACTGAGTCTCACTTCACTGGAAAAAAAGCAAATTCCTGTGAAATAAGAAGCTGTTTGTAGTTAAAGTATTGCTAGTTGATGCTGATTGATGCCACATTCTCTCATAGCACCAGAAGATGTGCTCTTGGCTGTAGTGTGGGCAAAAGGAGTGAACATGGGGTATTTCATAAAAGCAGATAGAAGTTCTCATTTTTGCCCTGTTTACCGCTGTGTAAGTTGTCCTTTCAGTTCTGTTATCTGATCACAGGTGATACCTTTGTTTTGCTTCCTGGGGGGTGGGGAGAAGAAATACATTTCTCTGCTATAGAAAATTCATTTCACAGCACAAACCAGAAAAGACGAAGGAGGGCATACCGTTCTTCCCACAGAAATTCAGAGGTAGGGGAAAAACTTAGGTGACCTAACTAGTGGATGAAGCTGCCCTAGTAAGTGCTGTTTTACTTTTGCCTTGAAGCAGAGGTAGTGCAGTCTAATACAGTTTTTTAGTTTTTTTTTTAAGTAGTCAAAAATGCTTGTATTTAAAAAATTAAAAAAAAAAAAAAAAAGTGAGTTTAAATATTTTCCCTAATAGTAGAAATAGGAGCCCAGTGGAAGTAAGTCTGTAGCCAGATGCATAACTACAGACACTTTGGAAGCTGCTGGTTATTGTTTAATAACCAGCCTCTGGGAGACAGAGGAAATCTGTGCAGATAGCAAAGCAAGTAGAAGTGTCAAGACTTCTTTTGTCTCTAGATTATTTCCTAGCTGTAAAATAATGATCATCTGCTCACCACACAGGTGCTAGGAACATGGGATATTTTTAGAAATTAGAGCACTTGGAATGCTGGCAATGGAGGAAATACATGCATAAATAAAGGGAAAAGCTAAATTCTTTTGTTTTCAAAGTGAAAAGAGAATATGCTTTTGCAACATTTCTTTGTGGAGTAAAAATGCAATTTTAATATAACAAAGAGACTGCTGGCTAGCAGAGAAAAGGATTAATGGCACTTCAAACTGAGAAAAAGATACTTGGAAACGGTTTGCTTGGTCCTGCTGATTTTTGTGGCAATGGAAAGCTAAGCTGCTTCTGTCTTTAGGAAGTGTGCCTGCAGGGAGTGCCAGACAGACTTCTCTGCCACTCCAAATTAATCACACAAATTGTTTTTCTGCCAAGATAATATCCTTAGGTACACTTGTAAATCTTAGTAGATTCTGTTGAGAAGTGAACAGAATTAACAGAACATGTAACAATTGTGATAACTAGAGTGATGTAGATTTGTCCTAAAAATCAGGCAGTTTTCTTTTAAAACCCTTGTTAATCCATCAGTGATGGGGAAAAACAGCTAAGTACAGTCGTAAAATTTTCTAAGCTAAATATAAGATGTCATCATCATCTAGAAGATGATAATGGGTTAGAAGGATACTAGGACAATGCAATTTATCACGGAGCTTTTGTGTGTAAAAATTACTTAAATATGTCTTCAGTGTATTTTTCTTCTTAAGTCCTTTGGGTGAGACTTCTTTAATCATCTGCACTTTTTCTGAAGATAAATGTTTTCAGAGGTGTGACTAAGAGAATAAAAATCTGTGGGATAATATTTGTTTAATTATATCTAGGAGTAGGGCCAACTGCAGTTCCTGATAAGGAAACAATGTCAAAATTCTAAATGATTAATTATAATGCTTCTGTCAATATCCCACAGAGACGCAGTAGGCTTTTTCCCTCATCTTACAGCTACGTCACTTCACATCCTGAACTGCTAAACTGGAGAAGAGCATAGCTCACTGTGTGGATGGGAATCTCCTAAAGCCAGACTGTACTTGAACAGGAAAGGGCCTGATGGTGGCTGATGTCAGACCTCTCTAAACTGAGATACTAAGTGTTACACTGCTAGGACTTCTATTTTATCTTTAATGAGCTAAAATTAGGTTTGATCTTAAGGTCTTTATATATTGCATAGGAATTCCAGGTTTGTTGGGAACTTAAATGACTGTTCTTTTGTCTTTTAACTAATTTGCAGTTACATTTGTAGTTTATTGTTGAAATGAGCTATGATCTTCTCACCATGGATGAACAGGTGGCTCCTAGTTGAAGTAAAGGTGAAATGTACCTGTGTGTAAACACACCTGATATACGTGTGATTGCTCTTTTAGGAAGAAGTATGGGTCAGAAGCAAACTAAAAATCAAACTTTATTGAACAAGTAGCTAAGCAAAGAGTTGATCTAAGTTTTTCTTCCTAATCCTCAAAAGCATGTGAATTGAATGTGTGTGTGTTTGTGTATCTATCTATCTATATATGTATATATAGATATAATATGATTACTTTTCTTATTCATCAGTGCTTCATTACCAGAATCCTCAAAATGTTTTCAGCCTGGTGAATATTTTCAGTAAAATGCAATGTACAAACTGTTTGAATTAACATCTGTTCAATTGAAGTGAGCCCAAGTGTGGAATTTGAGCCCAAATCTGGGGTTTTGTGACCGCTGGCTTGCTAAAACATCCTCTCCGTCGGCCACCACAACACGTGGCAGAATTGTTCAGCTTGGGGCTTCCCACAGACCAAATGCATTTCTAGTGTAACGTGACTGGCTCCAACACTTCACTCCAGAAATAACATCGTTGACCTGTGATCTCATCTGCTTATTTTGATAATTCGCATTATCTTACTGTAATGGTTTCATATCTAAAAGAATTTGCATTTTGCTCTCCTAAGGAAAAAGATTAAATGTCAACTAAGCATCATGTGAACGAGCAACACCTGGAAGGTGATTTTGGAAACGAAAAAAAATTGTTGGGCTTAAGTCACTTTTTTTTCATGATGGAGACTGAGCAGAACAGCAATATTTTCACCACGTCCTTGCTGCAATTTTTGAGTAAAAATGGGAGGAAAACCAAAAATTGATGCTCTGAGGGGAATTCTGAGGACTCTCCAAACCTCTGCCTTCTATCAGGTTTCGAAACGGACATTTTGGTGGAGAAATGGCGAGGATTTAACACCATTTCCTTGCCAGGCGCTGAGGAAATTCCCGGCGGGGCCCGAGAGCCGCTGTGCCCGGGGCCGCTCCCGCCGTGACTCAGCGCCTGCCCGGCCGCCCTGAGGCGCGGCGCCGAGGGCCGGGGTCTCGCTGCGCGGGCTCTGCCCCCGGGCGTCGCCTCAGAGTCGAGCGGGGCGCGGCCGCTCCCCTCCCCACACACCCCGGTTTCGTCCAGGACAGTGCCGCCGCCTCCCTCCGCCCGGTACCGGGCGGCGCCTCGGGCCGGGGGGGGCCGCCAGGCGCGGCGGGAGGGAGGCTGGGCGCCGGGCCTCCCCCGGGAGCGGCGCCTCGCCCCGGCCCGGCCCCGGCCGAGCCCGCCCCTCTCCCAGTCTCCTCCGCGGCTCCCCCTCCCCGAGCCGGGCGGGGCCGCAGCTCGCAGCGCCGCCGCTCCTTGTGCCGCCTCTCCCCGCTGACCGAGGGCACCGCCGGGACCCTCTCCGGCCGCCCCCCCCGTCCCCGCCGCCGCCTCAGCCGCAGCCGGCGCTGCCCGCGGAGCCGCCATGAGCTGGGGCACGGAGCTGTGGGTGAGTGTGGGCCCGGCCGCTCCGTCTGTCGGCACCCGCCGCCTCCCCCCCCCCCCCGCCCGGCCGCTTTGTTCGGCGCTGGGGAAGGGCGGCGGCAGCGGCGGAGGGACGGGGGGGCTCGGGGCGGTGTGAGGGGGAAGCGGGGCGCCGAGGCGGGGCTGAGGGGCGGGCGCTCGGCGGGCAGCGGGGCCTGGGGGCGGCCGTGGCGGGGTGCGGGGGGGTCCCGGTGACGGCCCGGGGTCGCGGCGGGCCCGGCTTTGTCTGCGGCGCCGCCCCCGGGGGCTTCTCCGGAGGGAACCTTCCAGAGCGGGGGCGGCCGGCGGGGGGAGCGGCGGGCCCCCTGCGGACCGCGGCGCGAAGCGCGCACACGCCCTGAGGAAAATATTCCCCAGAATATTCCCCAGAATGTTCCCCAGAATGTTCCCCCAAATATTCCCCGCAACCGGGCGCAGCGGCCGCGGCTCGGCCGTGCCGCCCCTCGCGGCTCCGGCAGCCCCTTTGTCCCGCACGGCTGCGGCAGCGCTGGGCGCCGGGAGCGGCGCTGCCTGGCGGGGGGGATTCAGGGCGGGTCGGGGTTTGGGGGGCTGCAGCAGCCCCGCGTCCCCCGTGTCGTGTGGGGAAGCGGGGCCCTTAAGGCTGGCAGAGATCTCCGTGATCGCCTGGTGCAGCCGCCCCTACCCGGGAGAGGTTTTGGGTCGGCGCTGGGGAGAGCAGGGGGGTGCCTTGGAGGAGAACGCTGAATTTTCTTCTGTGTGTACTTAAATACCCATCGCTTCAGAAACCAGGCTTTCAGTTTACTCGTCTCTGTTCTTTTGGGCAGCCTCTTAATTTTGTTTTCTTTGTTCGGCTTGTGAATGATAGCTCAGGTTTTGTGTTCTGTCTGGTGTTCAGCATTGTGAGAAAACACGTCAGAAATACATACAAAAACATGGATTTCAACTTCAGACTTCATTTCAAGAAAAGGCAATTTTATTTACGGCATCATCAAACTGCCTGAATTTTATCTGGACCTACTACATTTTTTTCCTAAGTCACTAATTCCATTGTGCTGGTTTAAAGAAATAATAACAGATGTTTAAACTAAAAGTTCTATGCTACTGTTTTTATTTCAGCAAAATTTAATATGCTTTTTCGTATTATTAGGAGATAGCTATTTCCTTAAGGTATGGACACAGATTTTATATATATATATATTTTTTATATATATATATATATTTTTAATATATATAAAATATATAAATATATATATATATAAAATGGTCTGTTTGTAGGTATATAGCTAGCTTCTCTGATGATTTAAGTTTTTATATTGAAATGTACCTTCTAAATGGGTTGCTTTTGTTGAATTATGTCATGCTTTTTGAAAAATTGCATCTTAGGGCTATAAAGCCAAGTATTTTGTTACGCAAAAAAAAAAAGTTCGGTGCCTCTCATACCGATTGAAAAGAATATCAAACATTTGCTTTGACATCTTGCAATGGGCAGAGAAACATTTATCTTTCAATTCTGGTGTAAAATTTTGTTTATAAATTTATTAGCTCCTCTCTAGACCAAGAACACAATGAAAAGCAGTGCTCTGGGAGCTTTGGAGACAGGGCTGTGTTAAAGTATTATCTGTGTTTTCGTCCCGAGGCTTTCCCTTCTCCTTCCCCTGCTGCTACCCTGAGTGCAGCCTCGCAGCAGCAGAGCCAGGCTGGGCTCGCTAATGGCAGCGGGGCGTCCAGCGGCGCAGCGCGGGCACAGCGGGGAGAGGCCTCGCCCTTGATAGCGCTGGTGCCTGGGGATCCGAAGGGCAGGTTGGCAGGGTCAAGGCTTGCATTTGGAGGACGGTTTTTCTGAATGTTGAGCAAACGTTCGCGACATGTTTGTAAGCAAATACGTATGTAGGCTCTCCTCATATGTTTGCCGTTCTGATGTATTTATTTATTTATTTTCCTGGAGTCTGTACGCTACTTCTGATAAAGTAAAAAGTGTGCGTGGGTACATTTAGAGGGAAATAAGGATCCAGAAGAAAATCTAGGGGATTAGAAAAAGCAACTCATGTCCAATATTTATGTGGTACCTGTTTAATATAGCTCTTCTGGTATTAAAGTGTGTTGTTCATGTTTAAAGTATCTTCAGTGGTTATATCATGAAAAAAGGGAAAGATTTTGTTTGATGGGCCAGTATTTCCTAATTCTTAAATTCTTCAGCTGCTATTTCTGTTTGTGGATTATTGGGCATTTTTGCCTTTCAGTCAACCATTTTTATAAGTACACCGCTCAGAATTAGGTGTACAGTGGCCAATGCACATGTCTTGGGTAGGCTGAAGTGGAGATGCTTCTTGTTTTTAGTCCAACAGCATATTCCCTGGTGTGTGACTGCTTTCAGTAATGAACGTATTTCCTCTGATAACACTATAAAATAATATGAACTAATAATAGTGAAATAAATGTTGATTTGTTCAAGCCATTCTGTCAGTAGAACTTTTGTTTTACCTTTTTTTCCACACTATGTGAAAAGTGTTCTCCTTTTTTTTTCCACAACACAATTTTTGTGATGAATTTTGAGTGTTGTTCCGCAGATAATTTTATTCTGATTAGTGCATTTGTTTTTGTAGTGACTGCAGCATATATGTCATGATATGTGCTCATTAAAAGCAGGATACTTCAGTGAACTGCTTTGCGTGATAGTCTTCTCCTCATGGTTATGAGAGAGCAGTGGGAACTGGGACGTCTGGGTTCTAGTTGTCTGTCATCCAGATGAAATTGTATTTTTTGAGACTTGGACTGCTGTGCTCTAAATTCTCCTGTCTGTAATAATGAGGTGTTTTTTTAAAAAAATTTTTTTTTTTTTCTTATAGATAGGAATTGTAAAGTAATAATCACCTGATGAAAGGTATCATTGTTTTCTTGCTAATGAAAAATTGTTGCTTGTGGCTCTTCACTTAGACACACTTTCCAGGGTTTTGACTTCAGTAAGGTTTGTTTGTTTGTTTTGGTATTGTGTTTTTGTTCTCCTCATGAGCACTCTGAGGGCATACAGTCCTGGGTGGACTTTCACACTTGCGTAGTAAGATGCTCCAGTCTGACTTCTATCAAATTGTATTGCAATATCCAAGGTGAGAATAGATGAACGGAACTAAGGCTGTGGGCCTTAATTTAGCAACTGAAGTATTTGGAAAGAAAAATGATGGATTCTGATTTGTTCGAGTCTATTTGGCATAAACCTCCGTTTAGTGTGTATGTTTGTACATCTAGAGTTCTTTCTGTGATGGGCATCAACTGTACAAATAATATTAACATAGAAGATTTAACAAACCATACCTGGTTATTGTTATCTTGGGTTTCTGTTCAGTTAAGTAGAATATATAGTGTGTTTGTTTGACACTAAAGGCTCACTGAGCTTTGGAGACTGGAGGATGGTTAGTGATGAAGTCCTTCACTTAATGGAAGCAAGTGAAACTTAGTGTGTGATTGGCAGTTTTGTTTTTAAAGTAGCTTCCTTGGAAATTAATTAGAGAGGTTAAGGCTACCTCTTTGAAAAACATCCTTTCTGTGTTTTTTTTTTTTTTTTGTTTATGTTCTGTGTTTCTGAACCTCTGTGAATCTCTTAATGGCAGTTGGCAGCAAAAGAGATGGAATACCATGTCAGAACATTTTCAGTCTGTAAAACCAGTCTAGCCATCTGTTTCTCACCTCTTGATAAATATTTAAAGCAGAAGTTTTGCTGAGGGCTTTTGTGCTAAGATTTTATGATTTAAGAAAAAGGCTATGGAAGATTTAATGATACTATTGTTGTGAGCTCCTTGGGGCCAGAAGCACCCCATCTTTTATAATTAAAAAACCACCGGCACTGTAGAACGCTGTTTTAGAAACGAGTTACATCTGACCAAAGATCAAAGCGTGTTTGGTGATGTGCTCTTTTAATCTTTACTTAAACAGAATTAATTCAGTGCCTAAAACCAAGTTTTATATATGAAAATGTTAAGTAATTTTCAGTTGCATCAAATTTTTTTTTTGTAATTTTTCTTGTGCTTCTGTTGTCTATTTCAGTCATTGTTAGTCTCTTATTTCAAAATAATGTATTCTTTTTGTGCAGAAGAGGGTAAGTTGTGTGGTGATGTCTGATTGAAAAAGTCACCATGTTTAATTGTTGATGGTAAAACATCAACAGAAAGTAAATATGAAAAAGTTGACTTTAACAAATAATAACTATTTTGTTACATGTTTCTTTTCTAATAGTTTCTCATATTTTTATTCATAGATCAGAAAAACTGGTTTTCAATCTAAATATTTTTTTTCAAAAGTTTGATACTGAGAAACCTTTGTGTACAGTGAATACAAGAGTGAGATTATGTAGTCACTGCATTGTTAATGGTAGTAATTTCTTTTAAACAGTTAGAAAAAATTGAAAATAATTCTACTTGTTAAGCCATATTCTATGCAGAAATTCTTCTGTAGTTTTGAATCTTAATGTTTCATAAACTGTTTTTCCAGAATGGTAACGTGTACTGTGTTAAGTCAATATTCTATTTTCTATGTAGATTTTTGTGAGATGAAGCTTGGATTTATTTTATTTTTTTCCTCAGATTTTTTCTTCAACTGAATCCAAAGAGTGCAAGTAATTCTCCTTTAATTCAGTGTTCTTGCTGTTGTGGTCTGCAAATGTGTGCAAGGAATGTGTCTTGTGGTTAACATATGAAATTACATGGTTTTCTAGATGTATGAGATGGCCATACATTTCCTCTGTCATGGGTAAGGTACTGGACAAAACATGTAACCTTTGTGAGGTTGCAGTCTGTTTCACAAGGAATATTGTGTGGCTTATTTCATTGTTGTCAAGACTTCTTTGATTTCCAAATGGAAAGTTATGTAAGGATTGAGTACTTGATTAGTGAACGCGTAGTTACCTCAGGCTCAGGAATGAAAACAATTGTACTGAGCTGTAGTTAGAAATAATATTTGTCTTTATTTTTCCAGCAATTGTCTGTTTCAGAAACATCTGACCTTTTTACTGATTTTTCCAGGAAGGGGTGAGTCACTGTCTTGAGACTTTATCAGTTTGGTTTTGATTTTGAACATACTTTAATTTAAGGAAGCATACATGCTTGCGCCCTTGAGTATCTGTTTAGAGAGTATTTTTTCAATTTTGAAAACCATTTATCACCTGATATCTATTAAAATGGCATCTTATTTTTATTCATGGCCTGATTTCTGTATGTACTGAGAAATATAAATGCTCTTCCTTGAAGTTTTTACAAGCATACATGGGACTTATTTTTTTCTAAAATGCATGTGCTGTCCTTATTGGTAGTACAGATTCTGAGGGTTGGCTGTGTCAAGAATCTAAATTCTGGCAGTTTGATTTCCTGAGTGAGAATGGGAAGAAATTTTTTGAGATTGTAAGATTTATTTAATTATTTTTTTAACTGAGCCAAGCAGAGGATTTCTTTAAAGACCGTACCTGTCAAAGTAATGCTTGCAACAAGGTCCTTTCGAATGGCAAAATCCCTCAGGACCTGGGACAGAAAAAAGCATGAATAGAAATAAGTCTTGCTATCAATGTGTTTGGGTTTGTTCTTGGTAAGGAGTGACCAAGTAGGTATGATTCGGGCTTTCAGCAGTTTGCAAATGAATACTCGAAAACAGAGTTTGTATCGATGTTTGAATAGAGTTGTCATTTGTGCTATAGACATACTGAAATAAGTTGTAATACCCTGGGAAAATGTCTAAAAGTTCATTTGTGTATTTAAGTTCTTACACTGGACTGATCTAGCTGAGACAGTATCTTGATAGTAAAGTAGTTAAATACTTCAGCCCTTAAACTTGCTCTGCAGTTTTTTAGCATGCTTGGTGAAGCCAGTAGTTGAGTAATGCAGTAATTTTTTTATGGACAGGAAGTTCTTCAGCACATTTCAGATTAAATTTTCATTGTTCATAGCACACATGCACACTTTTCCAGCAGCTTGAAATCTTTTTGGTAGAAAAAGAATCCCCAAAGTCCAGATGTGTTTAGCTTTTTCCTTGTGTTGGTGAACAAATTGTTCAGTGAAAGCTGCAATTCCAATCAGCTTGTTTCATTTTGCCCCTAGTGAGTTTACGTACCCCAGTCCCAGTGTTCTCTTGGCAGAAAGCTTTATAGGTTCGTCCTCAGAAGCATGTCAGTGTTTCAGCTGGATGGGAGGAGAAGGAAAAAAAATGTATTATAATAATGAAAACCTTCTGGTTTTCATTAAAATCCTGACCCTTTACACTGACTCTGTTCTTTGTTAGTCTTTTTTTTTTTTTTTTTCCCCACTACAAGCTCTATTCTAAAAGCAGTGATAGAAGTGTTTTAGTTCCTGCTAGGTGACAAGAATGGGCTTAATTTTCAGTGTAGTTAATTCTCTGCTTATATTGTAGTAGAACTGAAAATTTATATAGTTACATGCCAGATTCATGAATACCCATTCCTTCATTTTTTTCCCTTTGTTCAAAATTCGTCTTCTGCTTTGTCATTTAAAATAAAAAGGACATGAGGCTGGTAAAACTGCTTGCTGGCATTGTGGTTTGTACATTTATACATCGCTTTGTTACATCTTTTAGAGGAGAAATGTAGTCTCATAGGTTTGAAAATGCTGTGAGATCTCAATTTTTCTTGGGCTTTACTGTGGATCTGTTGTATCATCTTGGGCAGGTAAACTTATTTTCTGTCTCTGTCTCAGGTTGTAAAATCAGAATAAAGTTTGTTTGCATCAAATTAATATTGTAACAGTATCTGCATTTGTAGAATGCTTCAAGGTTATTTAATTGGAAGTTCAAAGTAATACTGTGTTTTTTAATGTTATACGCAAAACCAAAAAGGAGCAAATTCCTGATAAATTCATCCTCATTCTCTTTCATCAGACAGTCTACACAAAGTAACCATTTAAAATTCTTCTCAGTAAAGCGTAACTCCATTTTAACTACCTAGTTAGATTTTGTACAGAAAAAAAAAATGTATGTTTGGAAAGAAATCTGTTCACAATACTTGATCAAATGCCACATTCGTGGATGAAGTCTGCTGCACACTAACGAAGTTCATCATTTTTTCATTTTATTTCTTCATGTAATGCTTATGCTTACTAAGTATTTGTTCAGGAGGCAAACGCTGTGCAGTTCCCCTGTCACTGGCTGGTACACAAGTTGTAGTGCCACACTTTATAGTTCCTTATTAAGCCAGCAATGTTTTTTCAGCATTGCGCAATGAAATTACATCCACTTGATTTGAGTTTGGAGTGTTAGTTAAGTACTGAAGAGCATCTGAAATATGACAGCAATTGCACTGGAGAGTCAAAAGGCAGTCTAGATTTTTGGCATATTTAGGGGAATCAAGTGTGTGTGAGGGTGATGAAAATTGGCATCTGCCTTTTGCGTCTTTAACTGTTTGGTAAATCCTTTGAAAGACAGCATTTGATTTCTTGTTTCTTTCATGCTGGCTGTCCAATTCAGGTGGATATGAAAACCTTTCTCCCTGTAAACTCTGGTTAGCAGAGTAATTGAGGGAGTTTGAATGTAGAGTATGCTCATTTGCTTGTTTTCCCCAGAAGCTTGATTTATTACCAAAAAGATTAAAAAAAAAAAAAGTGTCACTTTTCTAATAATGTTTTCAAATAAGCATTTGCTGTAGGCAGCATAGTTTTGTTTTGTTTTTTTCAGCTTTGAGTACAAGCATAATTGATATGTGTGAACCAAAGACATTATCTGTGCTGTGTTACAATTGGCTTTCTCTGCAGTAGAGGAAATTTTAATGTATCTAATGCTCAATTTATTTTTTATTTTTATAATAGATAAATTGTTCTTGTTCTAGCAGTCTTCTGTGACATCTACTTGTCTTGATTTTTTTTTTGCTGTTTATGTGAAGTTATGCACAGTTAGAGAAATATGCTCAGTGTATATGACATCCGTAATAAATACTTGGAGCGTGTTCTATGTTGTTTGTATTTATCTGATGCCTAGAGCCATTAGTCACATTGTGGGTTTGAATTGTGCTGTATTCGTTATGCTGTGCACAGAGTAAAAGACTATTCCCAGTTCAGTGCCAGCAGGAGATAGGTCAGTTAATGACTGTGCCAAGTGACAGAGTTGTGCAGACCCAAATCTCATATAGTATGGTGGGCACTGATCTCAACTGAAGCATCTCAAGTGTTTGTCTTGGAACATAAAGGAGGAGGGCAGGGAGAATTTGCAATGTTTGCAAGGATTAGATCATAAGCAACCTACCAGAATGCAGGAAATAGTTGTTGAAATGTACGAAGGAGTGTTGGAGTCTCGTGGAAAGCATGTGTCAGTCCTTTGGTACGATGAGGTAATAGAGTTGGAATCAGACAGCAGTGCCCTGGAAAGTGAGGTCAAGAAGTCAATGTTTGATGCGAAGGATGCAAAGAGACAGGGTGAGAATACTCAAGAAACATACGCAAGTGAAATGATATCTCAAAACCAGAGGAAAGGATGTTGCAATAATTTAAAAATGAGATGAATAAAGAATGGATAAAGATTGCAGCTGTTGGAATGGCTGGAAAGAGCCTAATTTTCCAAAAACAACACAGAAAATGTTAGTAACATAGAACATGGATTTGAGATTCTGGAAAGAAATCAGATGCTCAAGTGAAAGAAGAGTTAAAGGTTAAGTCCACAGTTTATAAAAGATAAAAAGCAATGAAAAGCATTGTTAAAGTTAAGAGATTATATGTGTTACCTGGATTTTAATGTAACACTTTTTATTGTATTTTTTCCCTGAAAATGAATTCAAATTTATGATTAGTAAGTGGAAAACTCTATGAAGGCTCATTAATGAGGACTGATAAATCAATATAGCTCTGAAAAGTCAAATAAGAGTTCCCTCCCCTCCCTTAGATGAACTTTTGTTTAGGTGCTAATAGTGCAGATACTTGTCTCTGTATTGTACGAGCATTTGTTCATTTTGTGAACAAAAGCCTCCCAGGATCAGTGGAGTGCACGGATGTGCTTGAAAGTAAGTATTGTATACAAGGAACTTCTCCGAGCAGATTTTTTTTTTTTTTTTTAAGAGAGGGGCCAACTGGGAAGCTACTGAAGTCAGCAGATACTCCAGTGATGTTGTGGTAATAATGCATTCTTCCAGGTGATCTTACAGAGTTGTCTTTTATTTTTCACTCTGCTTGGCTCCCAAAGTGTGCTTCTGTGGCAAAATATGCAGTATATCCTGTGTTACAACTTCACATCTGAGTTTCCTGTCTCTAGCTGGAGATTATGGTTGCTGCCCTTAATTATTTAAATCATTACTGATGTTTCGTTATTTTCATTAATTGGTATGGGATCTCATTTCAGACTTGCAATCTTTGACTTCTGGAAACTGGGATTTATTGGAACGTGGGTTAGTACTTGGATTTGTGAATGGTGAAAATTTTACTTTCAAAGGATTCAGAATTAACCTCATTAATTAAAAGCTTGATAACTTTTTTTTTTTTAACTGTCTGGAGAATTCGCTAAGAAGTAGATAGTGACATTTGAGATCTGTGCAGAACAGCCAAGGAGGTGCTTGTTTATTTGGAAGAGAGAAAAAAAAGATGAACTTCCTGTTGAAAAGCAATTTGGGATCCTGTAATAAAATGGGAAAGAACAGCAGACTGGAATTTCTGGTTAGGTCTTTTATCTCAGTGGATGCCATGTTTGAAAGAGGAAAAATGAATTTCTTGAAGATGAATAGTAACTTAACCAGGAAAATCCAATTGCTTGGGATTTTTCTGCTTCAGAAATAATGTGAGGGGACTGTATAGTGTACAGTGCCATCAAACTTTGAATAGAAATGTCATCATGTGAGGCAGGTAATTTTGGTAAAGCCACATTTCCTCACTCTTTGGTGCGGGACTCAAATACTTATTCCTGTAGCAAGGGGTGTGATGATATGATTAAGTCTTTAGATTGAGACTAAGGGGTTGGGTGTTATTTGTTTTGGTTTTGCTTGATTGCTTCTTTGTTTTGTAAAAGCTGTGAGGCTTTTTGTTTTCCTTATCCTCTTCTCACTCCTCCTCAAGTACTGCTTTCATATAACCTAGGTTACTTTGTGTATCTCTCTGGGTTTGAGACCCCACTAAGTAGCTTGTTCCTGATTGTGGTCTCTCCATGATAGCAAGGGAAACTTCTTGCTAAAATGGATTTTTAAAAAACATTTTTCCTTTGGTACTGGGCACTTTAATGACCATCTGTTTCCCAGAATGGTACTGCAGTTCTTCAGGGCACTAGGCTAGCTCTTGAGAGTGAAGTTTAATTCCCTGAGTTTCAGTTTCATCTTCTGCATTCCTGAAACTGAAGTAGTGAGATGTGAGGAGCTGCACATAGATGCGTCCAATCAGTTGTAGCTGAAGTCCAGTAAAACCAGGAATTGGCTCTCTCAGTTAAAATACGAGTACGTACAAATAAAAAATGTCAGGGCATTTATGTTAGCTACTCTTTGTGTTTTCAAGGCTTAACAACTAGTGACTTTCGACTACTTTGATTCTGAGGCATTATCATTTGATTTCACTGAAATTCTGGCAATAATTGAACTGCAGTCATTTTCTTAGAGGTTTAAAATAAATTCTTGGAAATCAGATGCTGGTGGTATTTATGCTTAGTAGGTTGTAGATAAAATATTTTTCCATGTTCTGTCTGGTTCATACTGCAAGGCTGTAATTGTGGGCTGTATGAAGAATACGTCCTGACTTTGCATAAAATGCCTTGCAATTTTTGCGAAACTGTGTAATCAGCTGAAGGTAATAATACTGAAGGGCCAGCTTTGATGCTTTTGTTTCAATAATGAGGCATAATGAATTATCAGTGCTTCAAATAAAAGTTTCATTCTTTAGTTTTAGTTCTGAAAGAATGTGGTTGTTTCATCTCTGTACAGACTTAAGGTGGAAGTAATGCTATTAGATTATTGGCAATGAATACTGGGAAATTAAGAACAAACGATCAATTTCTAACAATTTCTAAACCGAATTTCTAAGGTCTTATATGTATTTTTAGAATCTTGATAAACTACTTTTAGTACCTTGTACTTAGCATTTTAGACTTTTGCCATGCTGACGTAATCAGACTGTAAAGTTAAACCTGATGCCTGTGGCTTTCATGACTGTTTTACTTCATTAGATCATTGGAAAAGAGGCTTCATTTTTTTGCTGACTAGTGTTCATTTGTGGGAAGATAAAAATACGTTCTTGACTGTTACTTGATTCAGCTTTGCTACCTTTGTTTCGGTTCATTAATTTACTTCGAAGCTGGAGAGTGGAGATATTTCATCTTGGTGCAAAGTACCATGGAACATATCTCATATTTTTAGGTACAAAATGTTTTGCTTATGATTTCTTTATGATATGAAAACAAATTTCATTGTCAAAATAAAACTTGTCATTTTCTTTTTTAACCTGAATTGCCCAGTCTGCTCTTGTAGAGTTGTGATATTTTTTCTTATTCTTACTGTGAGTTTTAAAGCATTTGGGAAATGAATCCTTTATGTGACTGCTTGTGATAGATGCGATGCAGAAGATCATTCAAAACTTTGTCAAGTGTATTTTGATAATTTTTTTTTTTTCTGTTTTACAAACACTACTCTTCTAACAGAGCGCATGTGCTTATTGTGAAATTACACCACTGATCATTTCCTTGAAATTTAAGGTATTTGTGAAGGAAAAATATCTTGTTAATCTGGCAGGCAAACAGTGAATTTGTATTATTTGATCTTGCAAAGTACATTTCTATTAGAAAAAAGTGTTCTGTGAATAATCTTAATATTTATATTATATTTTTCATATAATCCAGGTTATGATTCTGAAGTCTCTTATGGTGAAGTATAAGAGAAATTTGCTGTATAATTTCTAGACTTATATCTTAAAAACTCTTGAGATAAATTAATACACAGCGGAATCATGTTACATTTTAATATGATTTATCTGAATCATGAAACTTCGAAAAATTCCATGGTTTTGAAGATGCCAGTAGTGACATCTGGTCTTAATTAACATTCTTTATTCAGTTGTGCTAATGCTACTATGAATTTTGCTTTAGAAACAATGAATGCAGTAGATTCCTTTGTGAACATGGTGTGGTGTTTTTTTATTTTTATTTTTATTTTTTATTTTTTTAAATGTGAAATAATATTCCAAGGAAGATAGGAAGGCTCTAATTTACTGCCTTGTCAATCTCCAGTTAAGTATGCGGGTCTGGTTTTAAAATGAAGTTTGAAAAACATTTCCTGTTGTTTGCAAGATATTCATGAAGTGTGCCTTCTCTACTCTTTCTTTTAAATACTAAAATATTCACAGGTGATACCAAAAGGGGAAATTCACCGTTGGACAGGGCGTTTAACAGAAAAATCCCCTAATCTATTCAGTTGACAAAAACAAACAGCATATGGTGAATGAGTTAAAGAGACTAGCCTTCCAGTTCTGTTGGCTGTTTACCTCACCAGTCCCCTGTGATCTGTGATCTTCTGAAATGTAGAACAGTGTCTACTCCCATTTCATGGGAGGAGGGCGTGCTCAGAACAGAGTCTGTGCAGACATACTGAACTATTCTGTTAATATTTGCAGCCTTTCACAAGCAACAAAATGCTAAGGATTGCATTCAATAAAATTGAAGAGGTGATCAGAATACCTGTGTATGGGTACCTTACTCTGAATAGTTCAGAAGAGTAAAAAATTGTTTAAAATCTTTGTAGTATAGTTGCATTTTTTGAGTACCAGGAGCATCAAAGTTAAGGTATATGCCTTCATCTTAAATCTGTTTGACAGGTACTGATGACAACACTTTGAAAGACCTTCTTATATTCCAGTTGCATTCACTGTGTTACAGTATATCTGCAATAGGAATTATGAGAATAGATAATAGAATTTACCAGAGCTAAGCTCAATGAGGAATTTCTGTCTGGATCTCTGCGTCTGTGTTTAAAGGTAAAAGATTGTTCTTTACCTGAAGGTACAGTGCTCTGTAGGTATACTGGCTACTTCAGTTACATTTATTGTGAGAAGTGATCTGAAACTTAACATCGGGACGTGTTTGCTCTGTTCCTGTGTTACAAATTTTATTTTATAAGTTCATTATTTACTCCAAATTATTGTTCAGGAATAGTGTCCTGAAATATATTTTGTTTAAGGAATAGATGAGTCAACGTTTATGTTCCAAATAACCTATACCTTTGTTAAGAGTCTGAAAAAGATTAAAGGGATATGCCTTGCTCTCTGTGCTGGAACTGTGAAGTCGATTCTGCTGCTGATACTCAGTACTTGGATTCTGTATAAATATTTTTTTTTCGCTAGGCTTGTCCTAATTGTCAGAAAGATAAGCAGCATGATACAATATATACCATACAATTTATTTCTTTGTATTTACTCCACTGAGATAAGACTTAAATGAGCATCTTTAAATGCGAAACGCATCCAATCTACATTTCTGCATGGGATTAGTACACCCTACTTGTTATGGTTTTTATGTCGGTTAAAAATGTTATCCTTAGTACTGTCTACTTAATGTAGCTGAGCAAATAAATACAGGGAAGTGATACTTGGATGACAGGGAAGTTGGTACTCTCTCTCCCTTCTTTTTTCCCCTACCCCAGCTGGCAGAAAGAACTTCCTTGTTCTAAATTAGTGTCAGTTGTTATCACAGTCATCTTGGCTTTTAGGGAGTTCAGAACTGCAGCGCGTAAGATATATGCAAACTAGTAGTTATTCTACCCATGTCACAGTCATTAAAATTTCCCCTAAATAATATAAGATGGATTTCATTGGTAGTGCAATTGGACAAACTGAAAAACTGCTTGCGCAGAGCTGTGTGTGTATGTGTAAGGGATGGAATCCACTCGCCAAGTAGCGACCGTGTCCTGCAAAGCAGTGTTCTGCAGGTGCATCACGAATCATCAGAATGAGCAGCAAACCTTCTCTTCTGAAGGTATGATAGAGGGCACCTTGGTGTTCTGTAATAATGATTCCGTCACAAAACATTTAGCTTGACCCTATTGTCTCCTCTGTACTTCTCCTCTGGCTGATTTACCTCCAGGGTAATTACCTCCTCCTCCTCTCAGTGAACCTTTTCCCTTTGTAACATATATACCACTCCCTTTTCCTGAGCATACTGTTCTAAGTTCACTTGTTACTACATGGAGGGGAGAAAAGCAGTAGATACCCTGCTTGTTGGATGCTGTGCTAGACTGG
Organism: Aythya fuligula; assembly: GCF_009819795.1. Classification (NCBI taxonomy): domain Eukaryota; kingdom Metazoa; phylum Chordata; class Aves; order Anseriformes; family Anatidae; genus Aythya; species Aythya fuligula. The sequence continues at coordinate 31,105,943 of NC_045566.1, read as the reverse complement.
CCAGAGCAGGAATTTAAGTCAACTGCTTGCTGAAGAAGCTGGTGGAAGGTATGATCTCTTTGCTGTTTCTACAAGTTTTTAGAAAAACTTAACCTTTAGAATGCAAAAATAGATTGCTAGTTCACATATGCAAGAACTGGAAAGTGTCAAGGCTTCCTGCTCATTTGGCTTTCTGTGGATGCATTTCTAATAACATTGTGGAAGTATGTATAATTTTTTTAGAGAGATATTTATAAGTTCTTAGTTTTAAGTTTTGGATAGTTTCACGAACCGTGCTTCATAGTACACTAAAACGTTCACCTTGTACTTTGAGTGTAGAACCATATAATAACCCTTCTAACTGAGGAACAAAATCATTCTTTACACAGCTTTTCAAAATTAAAAAACTTGCAGCATTGTTTTCCAGCCAGATAATTGCAGATTTTCTACAGGCTTATGCTAGTCATGGTGTAAATGCACTGTTATGGTACAAAACTTCTGCTTTGTCTGAGGCCTTGTGTGGCTATTGGACATGAAGCAAATTTAGTATTCTGCTACTTCATTTGATACATAGCCACAGTCGTTTATACTCTGTTTTGTTCCAGTCTTGCTATAAAGGTGGGATTATCTCCAGGTCTTTCTTACAATGAGCAACAGCATCTCTGAGCTTTGAACAAACAATAATACGTTTTTACTGTAATGCATTATATCACAGTTAATTTATGGTTAAGCTTAAAGTCTTCATGGCTCCTTTTACAAGTGACATAACTAGGACTAAAATCTACTTACATGTAAGCTTCTTGCCCCATCCCTGTAAGCGTTCAAAGCTAGATTGGATAGGGTTTTGAACAACCTGGTCTAGTGGGAGGTGTCCCTGCCCGTGGCAGGGGTTTGGGATTAAGATGGTCTTCAAGGTCCCTTCCAACCCCAACTGTTCTGTCGTTCTATGACTCCATCTACTAAGAGCATTCAGGCACTCCCAGGACACTCGCAAAGTGCCTACTTTCAGGTAGACCCGTAGGTAAGCTTGAGAAGAATTGAGTTTCTCTCCACTTAGCTTTATGTGCTGATACAGTGAGGTAGATGAACCATTCAATTCATATGAAGATGCACATCCATTAGATGAATTTTAGAGGTTACTTCCAAGCTGGACAACAGGAGTGTGTGTTGAGCTACCCTCTGTAGCAGCTTGTTCCTTTATACTTTTACTGATGTTGGTGCTCAATGCCACAGCTGTGAACTGGGACAATCAATTTGCTGTGCTGGCAGAAAACTACTGCTGCTAAGATCTAATCATTAGTCCAACAGATACAGTCAGTGGCATGAGTGAACTGGAGTGCACAGCTGTAATCTGTAATGCCAAGCGGTGTCCTCAAGGACACCATACCATAGGATGGCTGAGCTAATTCACCAGCTGCCCACTTCTGAAAATGCTGGCTTACTCCTTCCCCTGTCTGGATGCTTGTACTGGTCTGACCATTCACAGAAGTGGTTCAGTGACTCCTTGGATCATCCTAGCTTAATCTGCCATGAAATCTGTGTCAGTACTTTTACTTCCAAATATAAATGTCTCTTGTAGTACAGTAACGCAGTAGATGTGTTAGTGGCTTTATTTACCTACTTGTTTTTCAGCTGATCTCCAAATGCAGAACTCAGTTGTGTTGCAGGTCTGGCTGCTCATTCCAAAAAGCAACCACAAGCTTTTGTACTCCTCTTCTGTCTGTGGTAGATTCCTGCCCCTTCCTGCAAAGTGACAGAAAGCTGTCTGTCAGGCCTCTGAAGCTGCTAGCTTCCAAGTAAGACATCCCCTCCTGCCAGACTGACTTTCCATTAAAAAAAAAAAAAAAAAAAAAAAAAAAGAAATCCCAGTGCAGTTCTTCTGTTGGTGGTCTAAGGAGATATTAAAAGAGAAAAACATAGACTTTGTATTTATCTTCCTCAACTGTTACTCTCCATTTGTAGCTTCTCTGTAAAATCCTGATTTGCTGTATATTATCTTCAAGGGTGGCTATGTTTCCAGTGGTTCAGTATCGCTTTTGAGTTGGTTGCTAATTTTATCTTGCAAACATTTCTCTAATAATAAAATATAGCAATTGATTTTAAAAACAACAAAGTTGACAAAGAGTTGGTATTGCTCTTTCAGATTATATACAAAAGTTGAACAGGCAAATGGATTTTTCATACTGTGATCAAGCTGTAAATGACTATTTCTTATTCCTTAGAGCAAAGTCATCCATTCAGCTAAAAGTCATGTTTTAATTGTAGCTTTTTTCCCTTTTGCATATTCAGCACTTCAAGCCTGCTTTCTGGCAGAGTTTCTCACCTAAATGTTTTGAAGCTGCAACATACTGTTTAGTGTTAACTCCAATTTCTTCATTTTCATAAGCAAAATAGCTCTGCATCCTGAAGGTCAGCTAATGATGTGTTTTCAGAAGTTTTTGGGGGAATATTGTTTTTCCTTTTTTGTGCTCAAAAGATGAGTGTTTTATTCAGACTATAAGGCCTGAACAGTCTATACTAAATGTTTGTTTTAGTATGAAATTAGAATGTGAAGTACTCTTTAGTTTACATGTATGCACCTGTAAATTTATGTTTTTGTCATCTTAATCTCTGAGTGCCTCTGCTTTATTTCTAGAGCAGTTCTGGCTTTCAGTGTTGTTGCTCTGGCCCTTTTTGTTTGCACTAATCTTCAAGTTTATAACAATGTTTAGCCACCTTTCTTCCCCTCTCTTAAGCTTAATACATGGGCTATTTTCAGAGAGCAATAAGGTATAATTGGTATAATTTGCAGGTTAGTCTGTTTGGAAGCTACTGTACGGAACTTTCACAAAGCAGACAAGCAAGACAGTTTCTGTTTTGTTCTTTGTATAGAGCAGCTCTTTGTTAGTTTTTAGATTTAAAACTAACAGGATGTTTTAAAAAAAATAAACTAGCATCAGCTGGAAGCGGAGCTAGTCTCCCTGTTAGAAAGAAACAGATTGCAGTTGCAAGAAGAAAGAAAGACCAGAAGACCAAATCAATAATTATAAAAGCAAGCAAGCAGGAAGAGAGAGAAGTGATAATCAGTCCAGTCAGTAAAATACAAGAGCTATTATACTAAGATAGAAAAGGAAGCAGGGATGTGCAAAGATAGAGAAAAAAGGAAAACAAAAAACACAGACACAGAAGAGGTTACAGAGATCAGAAAAACTGAAATGTATTGTCCAAGATAGATTACTGTAACATTCTCTACTTAAAATACAGTTTTATAATCTAATTTTTGCTGAGGACAAGTAGGGGAAGGTACACAGTACTCTGTTGGTAACTCCTCATTAATATATTGTGGTTTCCATAACTTCTCATGTAGCATGAGTAATTTTTTGCACAAACACTGCAAATTAAACAAGTATAATGTATATGTTGAATACACATCAATTTATTATTTTATAGAAATATATGTAGACAAGATTCGGTATAAATTGTTGAACGGTTTGAACTTGATTCAAGGCCTAAAAACAGGCTTCATGTTTCAGACACACACCAGATATTTCAGGAGAAGGGTTTGATAATATGTGAAATAGTCACTTTGTAATTTAACTTAAAATGCTTAACTATTTGAGTGTAGTTGGGGCTTTTTGTCTTCTGCAGTACTGTAGATGCAGGAAGGAAGAACATTATCATTTAACTTTATCCATAATTCCAGTTAATTTGGGAAACTAATGGACTTAGATTCAGTAAACAGTATTAGATTGAGTTATATAATCAGCCCTGTTTTGTCAGTTGGATTACTTTGGACTTGTGGTTTTGTGGATAAGTAATTTGTTGCTTTTCCTAAAGTGATATAAAATACTACATTTTATTTGCAAATGCACTGGACTTTTTTGATTCTTTTTTTTTTTTTTTTTACCTGAACAAGACCTGCATCGTGCTGCTCCATGCTCTGAAACACTCTCTTCGCTGAATCTCATTGGAGTGTAGTATGTATTTCCTTACACAGGACTTGTAGAAGTGTTAAGAATTTAGAGAGCTAAATGTGGAATTCAGCTTTTAATCTCCCACTCACTTAATTGGAAGTTTAGACTAGCCAAGTGAGACAGCCTGGAGAACAAAGAAAAGGGAAAGAACTAATCCTGTGCCAGTATTTCAAAACTGCAAATAAGGTCACTTGGGTAACTGCAGACTAAAACCATGGTCAGATAAAATTATGGAAATACTGATGTACAAATTGAGTCAAGAGAATATAATGATACAGGCATGAAGTCATTCATGATTTGGAATAAAATGTTTTATTAATTATTTAAAAGTGATTGTAGATCTAAACATTATTAGTTGACGTAGGTTGCTTAAACATAAGTTGATGTAGTTGTGTGTTTGAGATGATTCTTAAGGCTTTCAATAGAGTTGTTTGGAGATGATCAAAATGGAAGTCACTGACTGGGGAATAATCCACAATGGGATGTTGATCTGATAAACTAGAACTTTTTATAAGGGAACCATTTAGTAAAGCAGATTTTATTTTTTCTTTGCAGAATTTAGTACCACAGTCCTAGCTTTTAATGCAAGTATAACTGGTTTCCAAGTCAGTGAAAACTGGGAGCATTAACTGTTTAAAAATCTCAGTCTGGCCTAACACATTTCATTTGAAACTCCTATGATGAACAGTGGCTGGACTAGCTACAGATAGTTTTTGGAGGAGGAAAGGTTTGGCATTTATGCTGCAGTATTCCCCCAGTGTTTATCCCTCTGAAGAGATCCTCTTTTTTTTTTTTTTTTTTTTTTCCTTTTTATTGGCTTTTGAGGTTTGGGGGGGGGGGGGGGGGGGGGGGAACAGGTGCCAATAAGAGGAGAAGATCAGTTCTTAAGTTTAACTTGGGAAATGATGTTTTTATCTCCAGTGCAGATTTGACTCAGCTTGGCTACTTGCTTTGATGCTTCAGCTGCTGTTATTGAAAAGCTCCCTGGTATCTGCAACAATCTGATAAGTTTAGAACTGCATCACTGAAGTATGCGTAGTGTTAGTCTGTGGTTACATTAAATTACTGGAAGTAAAATTTAGGGACATAACACTTCTTTTTCGAATAGTTTATATTCACCTACTACAGATTTTTGTGAAGTCTGAGATTTGTTTTGACAAAGCAGATTTTGCATTGCATTCCAGCTTTTGAGGGGGCAGTTTCTACTGAGGGCCACCATCCATTAGCTAACATTAATCAGTTTAATAGTAGCCAGCTGTCTTTAAATTTTTATTTATTTATTTTTTTTTACAGAAATTGCCTGCTCAGCTGTTAATGGTGGTGGGGAGTTACTGGACAAACAGCAATGTGTGTTTTGCTTTGGAATATTGTAGATAAAATTATTTGCTATCAAAATAGTAGACAGCCAGATATCGTAGGATGTGTTCTTTTTTTGTTTGTTTTTAATTGCCTTTTGCTGGTCTTCAGTTAATGCAATTTTCATGTTTTTTACAAAGCAGTTGGCTGTATTAATACATCGATAGATCGATTCTGAAAGTTTCGGGCAGATAGTCTGTTACATCTGTTTGGTCCATTTTCTTCTCTCTATAGTATTGCCCAATTTTTATTTTTTTTTCCATTCAAGGTACTGCATAGCCTGATTTGTTTCTCAGCGCATAATTTGGTCTCCTTTTTAGCAGTGTGAAAGATTTTCTGTTTGTGTTCTTGGATGAAAAGGATGCCTTTGTCTTGATTGAGACCCAGAGCCTCAAACATGGGTGCTACGTGAGAGAAGTTGAAAGGATTAATTTGTGACTCACATCTAGAAGCCTTTCTGAAAAGGTCCATTTTTTTTCTTTCTACTGATTCATTGATGCAACTTTTCTTTTTTGCTCATTTATCTCAGCGTCATTACTGAGCAGTGTAACATGATTTGTGTGACTGCAGACTTCTGTTCTTTGGTTTTGTGTTCAAGAATTGGAAGAATTGTAAAGCAGATATGTTGTTCACTTAACATACGTTTTATTTGTTAATTGAGAGCTCTGTTGTGCAGCATGTACGTGAGTATAGAGAGAGAGTTTGACACATCATCGGTACATCCAATTTAATTGATTAATTATCAGTTTTTACATGGACGTTTTTAATAGTGTTTTTATTTTGAACACAAATTGTTACCTATAAATAATTTATTTATTTATTTATTTATTTATTTATAGGCATTCAGGTTTGGTCATTCATAAGCCAGTGTTCAAAAGATGCTTTTATACTTCCTGAAAGTAGTACTTTTGTAGGCACCATATTGTATGCTTCATTCTAAGATAGCGTTTAATATAATTGCTGACCAAAAAAGGACAGCAAGCAAACTGACCTTGTGGAGCTGTCTCTCTCTTTTGAAGAGCAAGAACATACTGCACGAGGGGAGAGTAACAGGTTTTCCATTTCACTCTCATATTAGCAGCAAAGAGGAAATGTTGACTGTTAGAATCTTCTTTCGTTTGAGCAAAATATTTGGAAAGCCATCTTCTCTGATTGCACATTCTGAAATGCAAGTAATTTAGCATTCCATAATGTTAATAAAAACCTGAGTATCAAATCAGAGCTCTGTGGTCTAAAGCGCCTAAGTAGGACAGCAAAGGCTTTGTTCTGGTGTTCATTGAAGGGAAATAACATTTTCTTAAATGGTTTTGGATGTTGGCTCCATGCCAACAGCACCTTTTTGAAATTTATTTTGGATGTCAGGTTAAAACAGAGTAATTACAAAATTAATAGAATATGAAAAAGGCTTTTTCAGAATGGTGTAGTTTTATGCACACGTGTAACAGTGCTTCAGAACTAAAAGCACTGTGATAACCATCTCCCTCTTCACGTACACAAACAAAGCATATGCAGCTCTTCTAAAAACAATAGCAGGAATGTGACCTTATTTGACAGAAAGCAATTATTGCTGAAATGCCCAGATGGGGTAAATTTGGCTGGTTTCCCAAATGTTTTGAAATCTTGTCTTCAGTCCCATTTCTGTCTCTTCCCTGTTAATGTGGTTCTTTAGTGAAGCATCGGGGAGAGGTGGTTGGGTTTTCTCTGGTGAAGAGAAGATCCAGAGAGCATGAGGCTAGCAGTGGAATAGGGTGGCTGTTTGGCGTGCCTCTGTGTTGACACCGTCAGTGCACGAACAGCCATGGTGAGCCTGTGGTGTGAAATGCTGAGAGCAGTGAGGCAAGATTTGAGAGCAACCTGAATCCTTTTATATTCCTCATGTTGTTAAAAGTTCGTAGCTCTTTTTTTATTACTCCCATTGGTTGTATATGGGTGTACAATCTTGATACCTATTTTAATGAATACGTTTTCCTTGAGTCTTCAGCTATGCACCACTTTGGTGTTCTTTGATTTAACTTTAGATCATCCTATTGCATTTTGAAATCGGACTTAAATTGGTAATACTAAAGGTTGACAATAATTCATCAGGTTCGGACATGTTACTGAATCAGCTTCTGATAAATACCCTTCATTCCACACTTCCTTATGTAAATTAAGTCTTGCTTTTAAGAGCTTCTTTGTTTTTTTTTTCCCCACTGTTTTGTGGGGTTATGTTTGTTTGTTTTTTAATTTATGCGAAGCGTATTTGATTTCAGCTTATATTGAACACACAACCTTGATGTTGCAGTTGCTTCTATTTTTGGGTTATTAAGTAACTGTTAGAGAAAATTTACAGGAAATGCTTGAACTGAAAATCATCAATTTTTCCATTGATCCATATGGAAAAATTGGATAGGATCCATAGGATCCTATTTTTATTTATTCCAAAAATTCCATAGGATCCATAGAGGTAGATAAATACTGAATGAAGTGAAGGATTAGTTTTGTAGATGATTTAAACTATTAATAATCACACAACCATTTTTTTTTTCAAGTCTTGTTTATTTTTGGTTCTCCTGTTTGCTTTGTGCATTTGCTTTACCATAACTTTTTTAGTGGGTAAGGGCAAGTTTGCTTTCTTTGGAATCTTTGCTAGAGCTGAGGATGAACTTTGTGTATAGATTTATTTAATAAATGTTTTTCATATGCAGGCTACACCCGACTTAGTCATGCTGAAATTTGCATTATTTTTATTTCAGTGGGCAATCTCAAAAGTGGAATTACTTTTTCATAACAAATGAAATTACTACTACTTGTGTTTTAAAATGCCAAGTGCATCTGTTTTGTTGAACAGTCCTTTCCCTTAGTTATATGATACTAATCTCTAGTTATGTCTTCACCATCTAGGTGGAAAATATCCACTTTTTTGATGGGAGTATTTTTAGGGGGAAAAAGGTGTTTGCTTTGTGAAAGTGATCAAAGGCTGCGCACAACTTAAATGAAGATATTTAGAGCTGTTTTTACAGAAAGAGCTAGATCTGTGCCTGTATGTATGGCTCACTGTTCCGGTATATGGCTGGTGTATACACACATGTATGACTGATTTGTAACTTTAGTGACTTCTATCCAAGTAGAAAGCATTCCCTCAAAGTACAACTCTTAAATTATATATCATTTCTGGTATTGGTGTGATTTTTAACTAACTGTCACTATTTGTGTTTCCTTTTGTTTTTAAGGATCAGTTCGATAACTTAGACAAGCATACACAGTGGGGCATTGACTTCTTGGAGAAATATGCAAAATTTGTAAAAGAAAGGATAGAAATTGAGCAAAACTATGCAAAACAACTGAGGTAAGTTTTTATTATTGTTCGTTTTAAAAGGCTCTTAATGGTTACTTAAAATCACATGATGGGCAACTGTGTAATTTCATGATTAAAGACTATTTTTTCATTTACCGAGCAAATTAGATCATTAGTTCTTTTCATGACAAACAAGATTTTCTTTATCAGTCCAAAACAAAATTATCTTTGAGTGTGTGATTACTTGCTTGTTTGTTTTCCTCTCTGTCCCTGCCTCTCCTCCTATCCATCCCTTAAATCTTTGAACTTAAAAGTCTTAAGACTCAATTTTAAGATTAAAACCAAAACACTGATGTTTTTCTTCTACCTGCTTGTTTGGTGCAAAGTGCTTTGTCCAAATCTACATTTTCTCTGTGTTCAACCAGCTTCAAGCCTCTGTAATTCAAGCCTCAGTAATTAATTTCTCATGTTGAAATAGGCAAGAGCTTCACTACGTTTTGTTTAGAAATGTGATTGAAATCACTGACGAGACCTTTAGAAAGCAGCAGTTCTTCGTGTCCTTAGAGCATGCCATTGCGATAGCTAATGATACCTTTGGGTAAGACTCCATAACCCAAACACCCTTTGTCTTTTTTCTCCAGTTTATATTGTGTTGTGGCCAAGTGAAAGATCTAGGTCCAATAGGAGTTTCCCCTCTTAGGCATAGGGGATCATAAAAGAAGAAGTAGTTGCAATGAAATGGCATAGGAGCCCACTTTCAGAATTAAGTGGGATTGAGTTTTACCAAAAAGCACACACTACTTGAAGACCAAGGTTTAAAATAGGATGCTCCTGTGCAATTGGTTTTAACTGTTATCTGTAACTGTAAAGGGAAGTTTGAAACATGCAGAGCCCCAGTTCATAACCCAGTTTTGATTTCAGTTGTTTGTTAAAAAATGGGATTGTGCTTAATTTGCTTAATTTTGCATTTAAATGCTTTCCTTAAATAGTACGAAGAAAAGTCATTTTGCTTAATTACATTTAAAGGTTAATTTCTGATAGCTAGCAAGATGACATTAGTACTCCAGGATTTAACTACAAATAGGAAATCATTTCTGTGTAGCATTTTACTCTTTTGGGTAAAACTATTGATTTTTCTCAAAGCATCTTTCAAAAACAGGAGTTATGTCAAGTACCCCTTCTGTCAGATGACTGGGCTGACTGCGTATGTGCAGTAAGTATGGCAGTTTCAGGAAGCACTGGCCTTGCTGCACACTTGTACGGTGCATGCATGCACTTCTTGCTTGCTGCCAACGAGGGTCTGGACAGCATACACACACAAGGGTGAATGATTTTCTGCCAGCAGACCAGTTTGTGAATCCACTGTTAGACAGTCTTTCTTGCCTGGGTATTCCCTGGGGGAGAACTGATTGTTAGTAGTGCACTGTCTTGTGATATCACTTTGATTTCAACCATCATTTATCTTTAGGACAATTACTGGTGTTAACCATGTAAAAGGGAAGTGTCATGAGGCCCCGTGGGAGACTGAGATATGTAAAGTTTTCATTGCCAGTAAAGTTAGCCATTCTGTAGCTTACCCCTTAGAAACTGAGAGAGAAGGTAATTGGGGATAGACTGTGGTTCTGGTAAATTTTAATGCTAGCAGCATATGACCTGTAGGTTGGATATTAATACCTGTAAGAGCAGTTTTTTATCATTTTTCCCTCTTGCAACGAAACAAAACCTGGCAATTACAATGATGAGGATCTCTCACTAAAGAACTTTGTTATTTATTTTGGCTTTATTTAGCAGATGTATGAACTATACAGAAAATGGTCACCTCATGGTAGTTTGTTGGCTGTATTAGTATTTGGATGGGAGACAGAAAAAAAAACAAGTTTAATGCGGGATATAGTACTAGCGATGTATGATGGCAGGTTCGTTTGTTTTTTGGCCTACCATATGGCCTACCACCTCATCGGTGGTGGGCCTCCAACATCTTGTTGAGGTGGAACTTATTTTATAGCCTTAAATCCAAGGATGTAAACTTGAATTAATTTTTTGTAACAGTTTTCACAAATTAGAGTGCGTGTCCTGGCAGAAATTCATGTTCACTTAGTGCATACCCTTGCATTTTTGATAAAGTATTTTTTTTGTATACAGTCACAACTTAGTGATGACATGTACCCAGTTGGCAACAGCTGTTCCAAATCTTCTAGGAGATGGCAAGCAAGTGATGCACATGTAGCATATGAAGAGCTGTTTGAATGAAACTGATTGAAGTTGATGGTTGCTGAGTAATTCCAGACATTACTTGTGAGAATTCTGTCCAAATGTTTTGCCTAAGTTACAAGTTATTCTTGTTATTCTTTGATATGCAGTTGTTGATGCTCGGAAGTGTAAGAAAAACTGGCACAATTCAGGAAACCTTGAATGTCTACAGAAAAGAAAAACTGTCTGTAAAGATTGTCCTGTCTTTGCAATATACTTTGTTCTGAAAAAAGTCAACCTTAATTTATTTTTTTTTGAGCTAACAAAAAAAAATCTTAAGCTTTGTGTAGCTTAAGTCTCAACTAACCTATTATGGTGCCCCATGGAAAGTGAGGTTTATTATAGGTTGTTAATGAGTTACAGGGATGTGAACAAGGACAAACATACTGCAATATGCATTGCTGCAGATTCATAGATTTAATTTTGATTACACAACTGCTTAAATTGTCCTTATTTTATAAGTGGGGAAAAAAAAAAAACACAACACAACATACTATATAGATTATGTGACAAATAACTGGGCACGTAGCTGAATTTTGTAATTGCATTCTCAGATGCTGCTTTTGATCAGCATTATTGCTTAAAAGGGGTGAGGTGAAGTTCTGCTTTGTTTACTACCATGTTACCACATGCAAAATAATTCTGAAGGTTTCTTCCTTTTTTTTTTCTTTTAACTGTCTGAAGCATTCCAACACTTGGGAAGATGAAATTCAACTTTCCTTAATGCTAGGTGGTAGTACAAGTTACACTTGTAGTTACAGATGAAGCTACCACACAGAATAAGATTTCTGAATTTGAAGAAATTTAATTTAAAGAAAAAAATTGTGATTATTCTTGAACTAGTCGTTTCTCTTTAAAACTCAACATTGTAGTCTTAAGAGATTTCTAGTTGATCTGAGCAAATGCATTTTTCATGGTTTTTATTTATTTTTATTTACTTTTTATTTTTTATTTATTTTATTTTTATTCTGCATGCCATTAAGTGTCTTTTTTTCTAAATAAGATAGTAACGTATGTGTATGTTTAGTCAAATTGAGACTTAGTAACCAAATTTTTATATGCAGAATCTTGGAAACATTATTTAAAGACTATGTAAGCTCAAATGTGAAGTTGTGTTCAGTTCTCAGATACCTTTTTCTTTGGTTAGAGCTGAGGCTGTTAATGATCTTCTAAATACAAACATGGCAGGTTTTTTCTAGTGGTATTTCTGTAAGTCAAAACATTCTTAATGGTTACAAGGCTTTGTAAACCCAAGTTCCATCTTACAATTTTTTAAGACTCATGCATTCAGTTGAAGGCTTTTTCCGATACGATGTTATTACTAAATACAGTAGTACATTGTCATTGTTTTCACCAATTCTATATGTAGATATGCAGTCACAGAACCCTATTGAAATGATCGCTTCACATATAAATATGAAATGCCTTTAATTTCTTACTGCATTTTAAAATTAATTTCTGAAAGCAGGCTTCACTGTGCCCCCAGTCTCCTGTAATATGATGTAGGGACTGTAGAAGTTTAATATAAAGAGATGTCACAGTGCTTGAGCATTTACTTTGACATAAATTCTTCTATATTGATGCTGCTGCTCCAATTCTTTACATTGTGTTAGATGACTGAATAAAATTCAGTTATGAGTTTTTGTATGTCTGTACAAATGTAGATATTTTATGTACATGGCTATAAATAATTTAAATGTATTAAGTAGGGTGGCATTTGAAACTTGTGGCTACATGACTAAGGTAGTTTTTCTCTTAAAAATTAGTAATAAAGTCCAGCTGATTTCTCATTGGTATTTAATCAGAGACCAATTTATACCGAGAAGAGAGTTTGATAAAATTACAGGGTCATCACAACTGAGTGTGATTAGTCCTGTATGAAATCTGCTTCCAGATGTGTGTAAGTCAGAGTGTGGCAGAAGACTAGATTGTATTTACAGAGAATATTAACCTGTCATCACTCTACACTATTCTAAAGATATATACAGCAGTTTATCCAGTAAATTTGGTTCAGTTCTGATAGTCTGCAGCTACTTCTTCAATTTTCTTTAAACCTGACAGTACCGTTACTCAGATCTGTTACTTGCATTTTTTTGGTTTTCATTCCATGAAATAAAAAGAAAATTGGAAGAAAAATGGAGATTCTGCGTTTACTTTTAATTTAATTGCCAGATGCCTACAATGCTGATTTGGCCCAGTGTATTTGTGAGTTCATTCATTTGTCTTTGGAGTAGATTGTTAAATGTGGCAGTCCAAGACTGCTATGGCCATCTTCTTGAAGGACTTAGGCTCAGTGAAAGCTAGTTCATAGTATTGTTTCAGAGACCTTCGTCATCTCTGGCGTGTCCACCAAAATTGCTAGGTTACGTTATCTGCTAAGATAATTAATATATCAGACTGGCTCATGGTCATTTTTGATCACAGCTCAACTTAGCTCAATTTATGGGCTGATGAAGGAACAAAGTTTTTGCTATTCCATTGGTAGGTTTTCATTTTGTCTCCTTCCAGTTATAGTATGAAGTAAACTCTCCCTAAAAGTACAGGAGAACTTAGCAGAGTGGCAAGAGTTACTTGGTAAAGTAAGCTCTTAATTATTTTCATATTTTTTACTTTTAAGCTCTAATTTCTCAGCCAATACATACGCATGTATGTATATTATTCTGTGTATTTTACATGTGCATATACACATACATATATATATACATACAAACACGCACATAAAACTCAATATGCACTGTTGGGGGCCAGTACAAATCTGACTGGGAGTGGAGTTAAGTTGTTCATAGTTCATCCTGCTCTAGTTAGGGATTGAGAGGGACTGCTGTTAATTTCCGTTGAAGCATTGTCAGGCCTGCTCTTCTAATAAGAATGTATTTAAATGAGTCTTCCAGTCTGAGGCAGGAATGCTCTTTGGAAATGAACCAAGTGACTTGTATCCATTTGTGGTCGTGTTCACTTGTGGAGGAGTCTGAAAGTATGCAAACTAGATTTCTTCGCGGGGAAACTGAATTGTGGGAAGCGCACCTATTCTGTAAATGCTGGTGGGTGTTTAGCTCATGGAAATGGCTAGAACTGGTCTGAACTAGAACCTCCAGAAATTCATGTACTGCAAACAGTACTCAGCACCATTGCTCTGCTTTAAAGGTCTACTTAAAGATCTAAGCCACTCTAATTGCTGCTGTACACATACCATAAGGTTGCCAGGTTTTGGAAAAACTAGTCTAGAGCCATACTTGGGGTCCTGAGACCCATGTTTAGATAAAAATGTTAAGATTGTTACGTCCACTTTAAAGTGTCAGTTGGCTCCTCTTTGAAATAAAACTTGACTCTTCAGATTCACCTTCATCCTTAACTTCTAGTCAACCTGTGTTTTTTCAAAGATTTAATTTCTCTGGTATCTTTCTAACTGTTGGTGTTCACTTGTAAAAAGCTTTTATGCTTCACTGTTCACATGAACACTTGCTTTTTCTTTTAGCTATAAACTCTGCGTTTGCTTGTTAGTTCATATTTATTTATTAACTTTGATTGTTGTACTTTGTACTGTTTATTGAACCTTGAAGTACTTCTGTCCTGCCACTTTAAACTGTATGTGTGGTGGGTTTTTTTTGTTTTGTTTTGTTTTGTTTTGTTTTTTGTTTTTTAAGTCGTTTCTTTTCTCTCTTGTAACACCCCTGAAATCTTCCCTTGAAAAGGCTCTTGCATAGTTGCTAAGCTACAGCATTGTATGCCTGGTATGCATTTCACCTTCTGAATAATAATAAGTTGAATTTCAGGAGTTTCCCAGTAATTAATAAGCACTGAGTAGCAAAGCAGAAGTGTAAGGGAAAACAAAACATGGGAAAGTTACTTAGCTAAGAAGATTATTAAATCTTTTTTTTTTTTCCTTTTGAGTTTATGAATTTTGCAGTCCAAATGTCTCCTTTTAATCCCTACTGAGTTGATGAGATGGTTTGTAGCAACCAAAGTCACAGGCAGCCAGTGGGAATGGGATACAAAACATACATGCAGGATTTTGTTTCATAGACTTCTGTAGTGTTGAGGGGTACAGTTTGCTTTTACTGTCCAGTTCTTGGCTGTTTCTGAGGAAAGTATTTTGAACTAGATTAGATTAGTAGCAGATGTGGGCTACTAATTAAGAATTAGTCTAAGAAGTCAAAGGCCGGTTGTCTCAATTATTACAGGACAGACAGAAGAATTGTGTTCAGAGGGCAATTAAAAGACAGCTGTTAAAGCAGCTCTGAAAGATGGCATTTTGTACTTAATTTCTTCTTTGGGTAGGTGTCTAAACCAGTGTAATTACAAAATATTGTCCCTTTACACAAAACAACATTTTGAACGAAGTGTTATTTCATACCAGTTAAAAAAACGGAACCATTTTTTGTATAGTTCAGGTTCCTTTCTCAAGAACACACTGAGAATTTTGCCCTGACAAGCTCATGGCAAACATGATGAGGGGAGAGCAGTGGATGTCATCTACCTTGACTTTAGCAAGGCTTTCGATACTGTCTCCCATGACATCCTGATAGCAATGCTGAGAAAGTGTGGGATAGAGGAGTAGACAGTAAGGTGGGTTGAGAACTGGCTGACTGGCCGAGCTCAGAGGGTGGTGATCGGCAGCGCAGAGTCCAGCTGGAGACCTGTGACTAGCGGTGTTTCCCAGGGGTTGGTGCTGGGTCCGGTCTTGTTCAACATCTTCATCGACAACCTTAACGAGGGAATAGTGTCTGCCCTCAGCAAGTATGCTGATGACACAAAGCTGGGAGGAGTGGCTGACATGCCAGAAGGCTGTGCTGCCATTCAGTGAGACCTGGACCGGCTGGAGAGATGGGCAGGAAGAAACCAGGTGAGGTTTAACAAGAGCAAGTGTAGAGTCCTGCACCTGGGAAGGAACAACCACATGTATCAGTACAGGCTGGGGGACGACCTGCTGGAGCGGAGCTCTGAGGAGAAGGACCTGGGGGTCCTGGTGGACGACAGGTTGACCATGAGCCATCAGCGTGCTCACAGGGATCTCCTGGAAAGAGTCCAGCGGAGGGCCACAAAGATGATACGGGGCCTGGAGCATCTTCCCTATGAGGAAAGGCTGAGAGACCTGGGTCTGTTCAGCCTGGAGAAAAGGAGACTGAGAGGGGATCTCATCAATGTATATAAATAGCTGAGGTGTGGGAGACAGAGGGATTTGGCCAACCTCTTTTCAGTGGTTTGCGAGGACAGGACAAGGGGTAATGGCCACAAAACTGAGCACAGGCAGTTCCACACCAACATGAGAAAGAATTTCTTCATGGTGAAGGTGACGGGAGCGCTGGAACAGGCTGCCCAGGGAGGCTGTGGAGTCTCCTTCTCTGGAGATATTCAAGGCCCGTCTTGACGCCTACCTGGGCAGCCTGCTCTAAGGAACCTGCTTTGGCAGGGGGGTTGGACCCGATGATCTTTCGAGGTCCCTTCCAACCCCTACAGTTCTGTGATTCTGTGAAAAGGCTGTTAAATAAAGAACACTTTTTTATGTCTAGTCACTGTGGAATAGAGGTTTTAAAGTGCTTATGAATATATTGTTCTAGGTCAAAGTGACTTAGGACTTTGTTAAGTTAGGGACCCATACAAGATTACAAAGGGAAGTCATTGAAATTAAATTCCTTGTTTGTGCAGTTTACTGTATGTATGCCTTTTCAAAAGACACTCTAAAGTAGTGTACTTTTTTTTTTTTCTTCCTTAATAGAAATCTGGTTAAGAAGTACTGTCCTAAACGTTCATCCAAAGATGAAGAACCCAGGTAAAAATACGCATTTCAAGTTCTATGTATAAGAAATAAGGACTGCAATATACTCTATTTACCTGTCTCTTTATGGACTTTTATTTATTTTGTTTAAGAAAAAATAGTGAACTGGCTAAGACAACAAAAGAATTCTGCTTGGCTTTTCACACTTCTGTTGTAATTCTTAATCATGAAGCATCACTTCTGTTTCATTGGTATTTTAAAGTAGTAAACATGGCAGGCTGTACTTGCTCTGTTCCAAATTAGTCTTCAGCGAGCTGAAAGTCTGAAAGCAGAAGTTTAGTATGCTCTGTACATGCTACTGCATTTTGTTGTTATTGTTTTTTAATAGAAGAGCAACGATTACCCTTAGGCTGTGGTGCAGTAGACTTTTCTTCAGTGTATTTGTATTGCAGTACGAATATAGCTATTCAGGTTTGAGACTTGAGAATAAACAAAACTCTTATTTTTGGCAAGGAGAGCTTAGGCCTCTTAAGCTGCTGACTTGCTTTGACTCCAGAGACAAAATAAGCTTGTATGATAAATAATTATAAAGTTGTTTAGCATAAATTGCTCCTCTACAGTTAAACAAAGAGAGGTGCTTGTTTTGCTGTCCATATCCATTACCATTTTTTAATTTAGAAAAACACAATACTTTTTTCCTTTAGGGATAAATACTTATGAATGAAAGAATGTGGGCTAAGTTTCAGGTTGTGACCAGAGCACATGCTGTGCGCAGAGTGCCTGGGAATCTATGCTAGGATTTCCTCTAGCTTTTTTGACTCTATTTAAAGATCCTGGGCCACAGGGAACGGGATTTCTAGTTCTAGGATGGCGTATAAATTCCACAAAGCCAAGCCTGTGGAGATGGCAGTATTCCACAGTTAAAGAGAGAAAGACGTATATTTTAATGTGGTGCCTGTTTTTTTTTCTTTCTTTCTTCCCTTCCACACACACTTTCTACCCTTTGCCCCTCCTCTTCCCCCCTTTTCAGTGCCAGCCATAGTGGCACCTTACTTCCAGCCAGGAGGTGGGCAGGCAAACAGGCAGCTGTCTCCAGAGCTCATAGCAAACTTGTTCTGTAGATCATCCATCGGGATGCATTTGAGTGGTATGATTGGCATGTTCCAACCTCAAGACTACCAAGCACATCATCTCTGCAACAAGTTCAGCCTCCAGGCCTAGGGACGTATATATCTGTTCCCAAGCTCAGGCCTCTCAGTTGGCAGCTTAGGAGATACCACTATACTACAGGGCTTTCCAGGTAGTATTCTTTTTCTTTCTTTTCCATCCACAAAAATCCATGTTCTTATAAAATGTATTTGAAGAGACATTGCAACATATAGTACGTGCTAGGCTCAATGCAGGCTTTCCCGATTTTCATTTCTGTTGTAATTCAATCATCATTAAAATAAGGTTTCTTGTAAAATGCATCTGATTTTTTCTTCAATTTAATCAGGAGCAAAGACTGTGTTAAAGGAAATTATTATAAAACCAAGCGCTATCTCACTTTTTGCATATGTCTATTTGTGTGTATGTGCTTTCTGTCAGGTTTACTTCATGTATTGCCTTTTTTAACATCCTTAATGAGCTGAATGACTATGCAGGACAACGTGAAGTAGTTGCAGAAGAAATGGGACACAGAGTCTATGGAGAATTGATGAGATACTCTCATGATCTAAAAACTGAGAGAAAAATGGTAATTTCTATATTTTGATTTTATAATAGGATATCAAAATGGATGTCTTTGAATACTTTATTTACCCAATTTCATGAACTCAGCAATAAATATGTTTTGTAATACACATAATTAAAGTTATTCATGTATTTCTATGTACTGGTTTACTACAGTTATTAAAACCTGAGAATTGATATCTTGGGAGACAGTGCTTACTGGTAGCTTTTTTGCCAAAGTAAATTTCATATGTGGTACTGTTCTTGCATCATTAATAATAATGTCTTCCAAAGAATACTGGTAGCTACTGGAGATGTGTATCGTAGTGCATCAACTAGAGCACAAACTAGATAATGGTAATAGTAATAAAAAAGAATATATATATATATGTAAATCAAACTTATTTCTGGTGTTTTTAGCATCTTCAGGAAGGGCGAAAGGCTCAACAATATCTGGACATGTGCTGGAAACAGATGGATAATGTGAGTTGGGGGGGGGGTCTATCACATTAATAATACGCAATTTGTAAATGGAACTGATGTCAGCTCCCTTGTTTAGACTTTAACATTTAGTTATTTTATTGAATGGCCAAATCAGACTTAGTAACGCCCAAAATACATTCCAAAGTGTTTGTAGTTCACTGCTTAAAAAATTCTTTTGCAAACAGCCATTTAGTGTGTGTATGTGGAGACTTAGTATTTATTCAGCGTAAAGAAATTAGGTTTTAAAATGGGTACAGACTTCATTCGTTGCTTCTCAGTGGGCTCCTGTTCAGTAGTGACAATTTATTTCCATGAAGATGAAATCTTAAGTATTTGACTTGCACGTGAGGGCTTGTTATATGAGGTCTCTTCAAGAATACCACTGTAAGCCATGATCCTTTCAGGATTTAGAATGACATTTCCACAGAGAAATGCAGAAAGGAAATTTCTCTAGAACAGTTTATAGGCAGTGGTTTTAATGATTAGAAAATATAAAACAGGTATGTTCACGATGCATTCTGATATTCTGCTGTTTCTATGTCTTTGAAATTTATTGTCTTTGATCCAGATTATTGTGAAGCAAAACTGGAAAAGTGAATTTCTGTTTTGTTGTTGTGGACTCAGATAAGCAATGTCTTGGGTCAGTGTCATGTCAGAGAGGTTTAATTCATGGTCAGATGATCAGAATAGAAGCAGGTGTGAAGATGCTGAATAATACTTTAAAAAAAAGATACTTGAAGATATCTTTCATCCAGATAATTCCCAGAGTTCAGTTCAGTCAATCAGTTGTGTTCTGTGCATGGTATTTACTTGAGTGCAAGGTGACTGAAATTCATACAGCCTTTAAAGGGGCACATTAACCTCAGTTGCCTGACTCTGCTATGAAGCAGGAGTGCAGTGCTCACACAATCTCTATTGCCTGTTTGACTCTAGAGATACTAACATGTTGAGCTGCAGAAGTTTTTCCTACAGCAGCTATCTGGACAACAGCCAGATTTATTTAACATCAGGTATATCGAGTACTGTTGTCTATGCTACTTACAGCTACGCCAGTTGATATGAATACTGATGATAATGGATGAATATGCTAAGATCTCATAATAGAGATAAATCCTTCTGTTTACCTTCAGAATAATTTAGTTGAATTTATTGAATTAAATTGAGTGTTTAAGATGTTAACTTTAAATTTTACAAATATAATTCAGGATTTGATTTTTTTGCCTACCCTCCAACTTTCATTTAGGTTATTGAAGTCAGGCTAAACAGTGAACTTATCTGTTTTCTAATTTGCTGATGTTGTTTGTAATAGGTTATCTTGTATTTTGGTTTTCTGATATTTTATAGCGTAATTACAGTTGCTTTCCAGTTGCTACTTAAAGGAAACAGTTTGTATATAAAAGACAGTTGAATATATTTGATACTTGTTACATGCTCCTATGAGAACAGTGTGTTTACTTAAATAAAAGTACTTAGAGAGTTTAAGGTCTTCTTTTAAAGGAAGCTTTGATATTTAGAATTCAAAGTTGCTATACAAAACCAAAATGGGATAGTGGCTGTAGGAGGAGTAAGTTTGTCGTTTTTTTAGAGCAAAAAGAAATTTGAGAGAGAATGCAGAGAGGCAGAGAAGGCGCAGCAAAGCTATGAAAGACTGGACAATGACACTAACGCGACAAAGGCTGATGTTGAAAAGGTAAGAGCAGTGCCGTGTTTTTTTTAATGTGTTTTGTTGTTGTGTGTTTTGTTTTTGTTTTTACTCTCCCTTTTCTATAAGCATAATTTTTTTGTATGATTATCATCAGTATTTGCACAACATTTTTTGTATAAAATTATGTACAAAATATGTTTTCCTATTGCATGCAAAATCAAAGGTACAGTAAAATGTAAGAGTGCAGAGAGAGTATGCTTCATTATTCTCAAGATGATGCTGAGTCAGTTATTTTCTTCCTTTTCACTTCTATGTTTTTGGATATGTGTTTAAGCAGTGTGGCTAAAATGACCATTGCTTTCTCTATATGTAACTAGATGTAAGTTGTCAGTATAAACTAAGGGTCGCATTCTTTCTATTTCAATTATAAGGGCATAAATTTCAGTGATGATTTTGATTAGTGTTTTTACATAGTTGGTGGTAAGGTAAATTATAATAATGCTATAATGCTATCATATAATAATGCTAAATATCATTGAAAAGCACAAGACAATTTTGAATTGATAACACTTTCCTACTAGGCTAAGCAACAGTTAAACCTGCGCACACACATGGCTGATGAAAACAAAAATGAATATGCTGCACAACTACAGAATTTTAATGGGGAACAACACAAACATTACTACATTGTCATTCCTCAGATTTATAAGGTAAAAAGTAAGAAAGTATGACTGGTGTTCTTTAAAGGGGGAATTAGCTTTTATATGTCTCTCTCTCTCTTTTTTTTTTTTTTAGTGTTATAGTAGATCATTTTATGAGGAAATTAACATAATCTGATACAGTCTGCATTTTATCACAAGACTTGCTGCTTTCAGTAATTATGCTTAGACTTGCAATGGAAATACTCTTGAGTTTTTTTTATTAAAGTTTTATATTTTAGAGAAGTGAAATATTACTGAAAGGTACAGTAAAATAAAAATTTGCAACATGAAAGCAAATGTTTAAAACAATCATTTTAGTAGGGTTTGATAACTAGTTCTCTCTTTTTTTTTTTTTTTTAATTCATTGATCTCAGTAGAGTTGTAGAAAAGCACACAGCTATTAGTGACTTTGTGGTTTAGTCCATCTCATATATCAGGTATATACTGGGTAGATTTGGAGGCAGAATTGCTCCCTCCTCTCCCAAGCGGTCATTGCTTTATCAGTATTAGTAGCAATCCATAAAACTCTCTAAAATAACAAAAAAGTAAAAAGTTAAATTAAATCAGTACTTTGAATCTGGAAAAGGACTATTTCTAGGTGCTTTGTATAACTATTAAATTTTGTTTGATGCTTTCAAAAATAGAGGCTTTCCAACATTAGTTTAAAGTAAAATAGTTGGGGGCCATCAGCTGAGGGAGCATTCAGACACCTAGTGGTCTGTATGTTCAGCCATGTGGCTGTCAAAACTGATTCTGAGATGTGGAATTAGGAAATGAAAGGAAAGTGAAAACGCTGACTTCATTTGAAGATGTATCAATTTAAGAATGCTTCATATTTTCTCAGCTGATTAAAGAATTTGTTACTATTTTAACTGGTAAGCAGCACTTCAGCAGATCTGTTATTACCAAACTGAGGGAGTTATTGCAGTCAAGTCCTGGGAGAAACAGCTTGGTTGACCTTGTATCTTGGATAAGAGTTTTTGTTTATTGCTGTATTTCCAGGGTTAAAGTCCATTATCATTGTGAGATGTATGTTTTCTGAAATCTCCAGTAAAAACATGAAGTCCTAGTCCTATTTTTTCTTGGGACTACATTTTTTTTATTACTTCCTTGAGAGTGTTGGCTATACATTATACGAGGTATTAATTGGAGAAGATAAAAGTAAAAGCAAAGTTAAAGAAGATGAGATTTCAGGTGGATATACCTATCACCAGAGAAATTATTTTGAAGTGGAAGGAGAGAGTGAGGAGATGTAGAAACTAGTAGAATTTTTTCATTATAGTTTCCATTTTTGCATGAAACAAATATTTTTAACAAGTAGGTGGTTGTAGGCATTATACATAGGCTTTAAAAAAGAATAGAGTCCAGTCCTTCACACCATTTAATAAATGAGTATTGTCTCATTGTAATCACTGTTCTCTGCATCTTAAGTCTATGTCTGAAATGACTTAATTAGCTTCTGTTTTGTAAGGGAAATAAAAAACACTGGGAAAGCACAGAAATTCTGTACTACACTGTGGTGACCACAGTAACTGCATACATCAGGATCAGGAAAAAATCCATAAATAAAAACTTCAATAAAATAATCCTTCTTTGTGCTTGCAGCAACTTCAAGAAATGGATGAAAGACGGACCATCAAACTCAGTGAATGTTACAGGGGCTTTGCTGACTCTGAGCGCAAGGTTATTCCGATAATCTCTAAATGCTTAGAAGGGATGATCCTTGCAGCAAAATCAGTTGATGAACATAGGGTAAGTAGAATTGAGCTTCTTATTAAATGCACATGAGTAAAGGAACTGATACAGATGCTGTGGAGAGTGACATCACTGTTTAGTCTAAATGGTAGCTTCAACCATTGCTGGTGTCTGTTTTCTTCATGTTTTATTTCTTTCCTTTGATCTGAAGATCTTTAACCATGTTGTGTATGATTTTGGACACATAGCATTGGGTATCACGAAACATCCCAGAATACCAGCATGGTTGGTATCTTCTCTGGTATGCATGAAATCATACAAAAGAGTGTTCAGTTAACACCCCGTTAGATCTTACTGTATCTAGTTTATGATTGTTACCTTAATTTCAGTGCTAATGTTGAAGGATTAGACGGTGGAATAGTAGCTCAGGCCTAAACCATGTTCTGTTTTAAATCTGTGAGAACCAGAGGGGACTATTTGCTGGGTTCTGAATAGCAGGGTTTACTTTGATTTGCACTGTTAGTAACACTACCGAGAAAAAAGAATATATGCTGTCTTACATTGATCTATCTACAAGCAGGCATTTTGTGTTCTCTGTTTCCCACCTGTGCCATCTTCGTGCTTAAAGAGAAAATCTGTCTCCATGTTTCCCTCTCCTTCTCTCTTGATGGCTTTGCTTGTTTTTCTTTTTAAACTCATTAATATCCCATGTTTAGGACTCCCAGATAGTGATAGACTGCTTCAAATCTGGTTTTGAACCTCCTGGAGATTTTCCATTTGAAGATTACAGTCAGAATATTTACAGAACTATCTCTGATGGAACCATCAGTACACCAAAGCAGGAAGGAATGAGAATTGATTCAAAAACTACAGTGGGCAAGGCTAAAGGAAAGCTGTGGCTGTTTGGAAAGAAGCCAAAGGTAACAATTTTGAAATTACTATTTGGAAAATTAAAATGTAAAGATTCATGGAAGCAGCAATTATTTATTTTACTATAACTTTCCCCTTGCCCTCCACTGTCCTTTTGAAGATGTACAAAGAGATCTGAAGGTTTGGGTAAGGTTGGATATTTATCACATTAAAAATGGGGAAAGCTTTGCAATTTTTCTTCTAGTCATTTGTGTCCTGGAATGTTTTTTATTAGGTATTTGATATTCTGCATGGGTTTAAATAGTGTAAATAAAAGTAGCTTCCAATTTCTGTAATTTTTAAATGGCCATAAATACTTTTTCCAATTGCGTAGAAGAGTTGTTGATTTTGAATGTCAAAATAAACAAAAAAGGTTGCGAGGGAGAGGTATGGTTTGAAAGCGGGCAGACTTCAGATCTCTTTAATATTACAACAAGCAACCTGCTTTTAACTGTCGTGTTTTATATGTGCTTTTATAGAGGAATATTATATAGATTTTTATTAAACTTGCTAGCTTTGAAAACATTTAAGTTTGCCTGAAGAAATTGAAACTTACAATACCTTACTGATAAGACATACTGTTGAAGCTCCATACACGTAAATATCCCAGAAGGAATATTACTAAGAAATAAGTAAAAAATATTCCTAAGCTTGATGGAAAAAAATTGAAAGCAGAGGAATTGCTCCTTTCAATTGATGCTTTCTGTGCTAGGTGCCTTCATGGATCGACAAAAAAGGTTTTCAATACAAGCATGAACTAGCTATATAAATGCAGGTACATGTTTAAATTTTACGCTAGGATTTTAGTTAGTATTAGAACATATCAGAAAGTCATTTTAATGATTCCCTCACATTTCAGTGAGGTTATTTTAACACTCCAAACCAGTATTTGCCACTTATTATAGAAAACTATTCTTACAGCTCATTAGTGGTAGGATTTTTTTTAACCAATTGATATTGTTCCAAGCAAGCAGATCTCTACATCTCCTTCTCACTGTTTGTTACATAACTGCAGCTGTGTTGAAATGAAAATCGATTATTTACTTCTCATGCAGCATAATTAATGTTTAATAGTAGCTTATCATTTCAGTGCATTAGTATATTTATTGCGTTTGGCTGCAGAGATGGGTGGGATTTAACCTGTTCTGAGATCATGACTAGTAGTTTGGTAATAAGCCATTTTCCCAAGAATTTTGTGCAATCCCCCTCCTCCTGCTGTGGACAGTGAAGCAGTGAAAATCTAAATTGGTTTACAGTCTGAATGTTGGCTTTTACTGCAGTTAAAAGAAATTCCTTTGCATGATGATAGGTGAAGAAAGCTGACAGTATTTTTTTTTCCTACTTTTTTTTTTTTTTGGTACATAGCATTCAGAGACTCACCCCTACTGTTTCCTATATGGAATCACAGAAGTACATATACGTATATGTACTACGTGCACCTCTTCCTGAAATACCTAGAGGAAATGGAAGATTATGTCTGTTTTTTTCTCCTACTTTTCTGGGGAGGGATGGATGGATACACTTCAAAAAAGCAGCAGTTGGGAGCAAAATATCAAAATATATATAGATATATAAAATATTAAAATCTGTATTGTAACAGAAAAATACAATTGTAAATATTACTGAAAATTTAAGAAATACATTCTTTTATTAGCTAATATAAGGACCCCCCCCCCCCCCCCCCCCACACACACACACACACACAAACGCTTATTTACTGTAAATGGGGTATTTGTGGTAGCATTTGGGCCTTCATTTAACTGGAATTATGTCTGGTCTTGGCTTCCAGATGTACATTTACCTATTTTTGATGTTACCAGATAGAAAAGCCTTTTGGAAAGGGTATTAATTGTGCAGCAGAGGAAACAGAAAAATTGAAATGGGCAAAAGCAGCAGGGGTATAAGAGAAAAAGTGAGAGAAGCAATTTTTTAAAAGGGGGGGAAGAAATCAGAGAAAGCTCTAGGGATTATGTTGATTAGGAATGCCATTCAGCCATTATTTAAGTCCAATTTGACTACAGAGATTGAGTATACTTATTTTTTAGTCATTCTCCATAGATACACGTAGTATTTCTATTTACATAGCTTACCTGGTAAGGTGAATCAAAATGTATTGATTCACCTTACTGTTCACCTGGTAAGGTGAATCAACACGTGAGCAGGAATGCACAAGCTTCCAGAATGACTCTAACTAAGGTTCATTTAAATCATTTGTAAGGGAAAAGAAGAATTAACTGTTCTAAGAGAGGATATAAACAACTTCAGAATATTTTTTGGATCTTGTGGAAGTTGAGTCTAAAGCTTTCTTGAATATTCCTTCATTCTCTGAACCAACCTCTAACTCTGAAGTTGTCATGAAGATTCATGACAGAAACCTTTTAAAAGCAATGCAGTTGTAGTGTAAATGTGTCTGTGGAACGTTACAAGGTGTTTCTGTGTTGGATGGAAATTTTATAAGACAGACTTTTCATTTTAAAATCACTTTGAACATTTGGCTTATTTATTGCTTTCTTTATTTCCACATTAGCCACAGTCCCCACCCCTAACCCCTACTAGTTTATACACATCCAGTACTCCTAATGGGTCCCAGTATCCCATATTCTCCATTGAACCAGTGCATTATTGCATGAGTGACATAAAAACAGGGAAGCCCAGAATTCCTTCTTTCAGAAGCCTCAAAAGAGGGGTAAGTTGGATAACAAGTTGAAATGCATGATGGGCTATGAGCAGTGTGTTTGTGATGTGGCTTTTCTAATGCTCTTCACCCTCATTATAAGGCTTACTCTGTTTAAAGTAACACTTCAGCTACAACGTCACTTTCAGAATACTTCTTTTCATATTACATAGACCTTACCAACATATTAAAATTAAAACAGAAATACCCTTTACAGCATTTCCAAATACCGGTGCCTAAAATAAAGGTTTTATAAAGAGGGTGCTCAGCATGTGTTTTGATACCTTTTTTCATTGTTGTTCACATTCACAAATGTTTTCCTGCCATCATGGAACATATTTTTGCAGTAATTTATCATTGGGTATATATATAGTCACTAGAAAAATCTGACAGATCACATCTTATTGCTGACTTTTAATTGAAATAATAGTAACTGTTGACAAGACTGAACTAAGAGAAGTTTTGTTTATCTTTTGTATATCAAAGGCTACAGCACATGGTGCTTGCAGATTTTGAAATAGTGAAATATTTTAACGCATTTTATGATTGATTGTTTTTCGTCATCCTAGGTCTGTTTAGGTAAAGTTATTGAAAAATTACTACCAAATGCTGCTTTCTGAGATTAATCAGTTCATTTACTGATCTATAATGGCATAATCTGCAAACAGATTTTGCTGGAAGACAGTAAAAGGGAATTGTTATGTGGTTTTCTAGCAACATTTATAGTTCTAGTGTAAATGTACTGGCGCTTTCCTGTTATGTTGGAGAAACACAGGCTGCCCAGTTTGTGTGTGCTATGATATAGATCCACATAATGAGGTAATTGGATGCATTTGATTATATTTAATTCATGATTTGCTCATATTTGAAAACAAAATCAACGTGCTGTCTCATATGCATTGAGAAAGGCTGGATACTGCAGATGTAATGTGGAGATCAATGCACAACAATGTCGTATTGCAGTAAGCAATTCAGAGGCTCTCTTGCTGTCATTCTGAACCAAAATTAGGTATATTTAAAATTTATTCAAATTTTACATTTATTTTCTTTAAGTCATGTTGTGGTATCTTATTTTAGGCCCCCAGATATTTTTGAATAACCATTCTACCACCACCATTTTTAGAAGATTCTTGTGCTCCTCTAAGTGTTTATGGAGGGCAGTTTCTTCTTTCTCCTTCTGAATTACTTGTGTTGTAATTTATTTTGGTCATGAAGATAATGTTCCTTCTTTAGCACTCAATGTAGAATTTGATTGTACAGTTGCTGAAATAGCAGAGATTTTGATGACACCATTTTTTTGTTTATCACTAGATCTATCAACACCTGGCTCACAAATCAATACCTTACAATATTAGTAGTTCTAGAATCTCTTACTGAAGCAAAAGATCATCTCCTAGCAACTACACAATGCCCATGGAAACTGAAACAGTATTTTAATTTTTTATTCTTAGTAATTCATTGATCATGCTGTAAAACTGTGAACTTAATACACAGTACTCTGTAAAATTAACAAGGAGTGGTAGTGTCATACAAATCTGGATTAATTCAAATATCCCACAGTATCAGATACTTTAATCTCTATAAATCTTTGAGATGAACACTTCATGTTTTATTTTGAAATACCTTGCAAATATTTTAATAGGTAACACATATATCAACTGCCTTGAAATGTATACTGTAATTCTAGTAGATTGTGTGTTACAGATCAGATTTATCTTTTTAATACATCTTGAGTCAGTGATAAGTAGATGCTAGCATGATTCTGTTTTGTCCCTGGAAAATGATGTCCAAGTAGTACTGACGGGAAGAACTGTCAAATGGTATTTTAATTTGTTTTGGCTTCTACTGAGATTTATCCATGAGTTGCCATATACCATATAATAAGCATACTAGTTATTTTGTTTTACATGCCCTGTATAAGATGTCACTCAAGGCACTAGAAATTGCAAAACCAAACTGTTATCATTCCGTACTTCATGCATTAGATTTTTCCTGTCACATGCTGTATAGAGAAAGCAGCACGCAGTAACTTAAGTTGTGACTCTATATAAAAGTAATAGGCTGTTGAAAAGTCTTAAGTGCAGCTCCTCCTTTCGTTTATTAGTACTGTTATTCTTTACTGTTTTTCTTTGAAGTCTTAACATTTCCAGGTAGTGTTAGTGCTTGTGAGAGGTCTTTGCTCAGTGCTACTTGATACATCAAATGGATATGTTGTATACATAAAAGTAGTTTGTTCTTATAGCCATTTTATGTCTGTCCTGGTTTCAGTTAGGACAGAAGAGGGAGGAGAGGAGAGGAGAGGGAGGGTGAGCAAACGGCTGTGTGCCAGGTTAAACCACAACAGTGTCTTTGGACTTTATTGAGGTTTCTACCATGGTAACATTTGCAAAGGAGTGTCATTTTCTTTATGGCTAGAAATTCAAATTTGAAGTGTGTGCTTTAATCAACTGTCACAACAATTGTTGAAGGTCATAAATGATGTCACAGGTAACTGTATTCTAAGTTGCTTGGCCTTCCTCTGGAAAGGCTTGTACTAGGTCATTGATCTTCCAAATGCTGTGGCATGTTAAGCCAAAGCTTTGACACCTGTCTGTTTTATTTGCTTCCTCTAAGGATGAACTTGTAACTCTCTAAATGGCTTTATTTTCATCTAAGTAAAACATTTTTAGGATAGCAGCAATGACTCAAATGCGCTGTTTTCAGAAAGTAAAATTATTCACTTAAAAGGTCTTTGTTTATTGTAGTTCTGCTTTGATAATAACGTAAAACACTTGGTAAAAATTACCTTTGTAAAATTGATGGTAGTGGATTGTTAGCTATAATTAACAAAATATTTGCATATGGCTGATCAGTCCTTCATCATCATTGAATTCTGCTATTTTGTGTGTTGTTGGCTGTGTGTTCGTTTCTTCTCCCACAACAGAAGTTCTTTAAGCATATTATTTGAAGCACTAAAATTCAAAATTTGTTCAATGAATTTGTGTATTACAATTCTGTAAGTTAAACTACCCATTATCACCTAGTGACATTTTTAAAATCAGTAATGCTTAAAGCAGAAGTGCATTTCTGATTATTGTAATTTGCTGTTCTTGTGCTCGTAGTAAAATGTATTTTTTATAATTTTAAAATTTTAGTCTTTAAAAATATTTTGAAGATATGGTTTTAGGCATTAATCATTTTTGTAACTGGTCTTTGCATGTGAATAATTTCCCGTTTCTTTCTGTTTTCAAATGAACTGTGCAGTGGTCGGTGAAGATGGTAAGCCCGTGTGCTGATCTGTCTGCTGTACTTCTGCTAAGATAGCATGAAAGTAATCTTTTGAAAGTGTTTCCATATCATAACTGCTAAGTCAGGTGCTGAAATGCATCTCCAGACTTTCCACTCTCATACACAGTCATGTTCTTATTCATCCATGCTTAATGTGAGATAATTAGATATGATCCAGCTGCAA
Organism: Aythya fuligula; assembly: GCF_009819795.1. Taxonomy (NCBI): domain Eukaryota; kingdom Metazoa; phylum Chordata; class Aves; order Anseriformes; family Anatidae; genus Aythya; species Aythya fuligula. Next base: position 31,076,144 of record NC_045566.1, on the reverse strand, counting down.
CTAATTCTGTGATTTTGGAATTTTAACGTTGACCAGTATTCATCAGCTGGTGATAATGGAAATAAAATAAAATAGCAGCATAAAATAGTTATACAAAAAGAGTACAAAACTTGTTTAAAAGAGAAATATTGAATACTGCAATATTCACTCACTTGAATTTAACCAAACATTTGCAGGGGAGATGATCTTTTATGTTCAGGAGTATTAGAAAGCTTTTGTATTTGAAATAAATGAGGCTTTTATAAATTAAAAGCACATCTTAATATTATTATTTTGCAGAGTAGATCAGCAAAATTCACATAAGTAAGTGTTCTTCTGATTATTACTGTAGGAAAGGTAGTTTTAACTAACATTTAAGGAGCAATCACACAGAGGATGTGATTATCTTTTTCTTTCCTGGTAGCACATAAAAGCACCTGAAAAGACTTTTCCCCAGAAAGAAGAGCTCTTGCTTTATTTTGGAAACAACATATCTTGATTATTCATCTTTTATGGTGTCTTGTATTCCCTCCTTAAAAAGTAATTAGATGATGATTTTACAAGTGAAAAAGAACCAGGAAGTTGAGGGGCAAGAAGATCTTAAGAGGGGGACATATCTAGAACATTGGAATTAGCATCTGAGCGTAAGGCTGCTTGTATTAAGATCTTGACAGTTACGTTTCTGTCAAATTTCCTCTTGTGAAGAGAAATGTCAAGTTCAGTTTACCTCTGAGGAGGGTTTCTGTAATGGCAAGCAGGTTTCTTGGGCTAAAAATAACTTTCTTATGCAACTAGCACAAAAGTAATGTAACTTTCTCTTATTAATAAGTGTACTGTATTTCCTTCTTAAAAAGTAGTGTAGGTGTCTGTCACCCAAAGGGAAGAGTTGGCACAACATATTCACAGGATATGTAAAAATTTCTTCCCATTCTTAATACACACAAGTCCTTCCATTCTTCATACACACAAGTAACCCTGGCACAAGCTTAGACTATAACAATAATTGGTCTTAAGAATAAAAAAAAAAGGGGGGGGGGGTGAGGGGATTGTGTATGAAAAGTAACTTTTTTTTTCCTCACTGAAGCATTCTTTTTTATAATTAAAAAGGTGATGTAGAATATTTAACCAAGTTTCGAGTCAGTAAGAAATTTAAGTCATAATTTTCATGATACAAATTCTGTGCTCTGTCAACTGGTTTTATGCTAGGTAAAAATGTATCACAACTTTGTAAGTCTAATTGAGATTCTTGTAATATGTTCTCTAGCAAGACTGATGAACTTCTGAAAGGGAATTACAATGCTGTTTTGTAATGAAGGTCCAAATTATGGTATTCTTCTTTTGACAGCATCTAAATAGCCATAGAAAACATAATCCTAGGAAAGAATCAATTATGTACACACTATTATTATATACACAACTGAGACTTTTGTTCTGACTGAAATTACTGTTAGTAATTAATTCTGATTTTGCTAAATCTTATTTAAGGGTAGTAGATATAACAGGGAGGTTCATGGCTCAGCTTTTCAGACTAATTATTATTAAGCCTAGAAATTACTAATTATAACCCTGAGACACCTATTGCAGAAGGCAAAACGAACCTTAAATGAGTGACTACAAGCTGGCACCAAAAGCTTGCAATCATTCTGTTGTGGTCTTTTAAAGAGCTGTGCATCAAGTAGAGAGTTTTTAAGAAGGTCCATCCTGCTTCCAGTGACCACTGTTCATGTGTGGGTATGTCAGTTCAGCTGTCTCAATGTGTGTGTGCTGTTTCTTTAATAGCATTCATATTTGCAGGGCCCTGCACTAGAAGACTTCAGTCACCTCCCTCCAGAACAAAGGCGCAAGAAACTGCAGCAGAGAATTGATGAACTCAACAGAGAACTACAGAAGGAAACTGACCAAAAGTGAGTGCATTTTTTTTTTTTTTTTAGAAGTTCATCATGGGTCTCTCTATGTCTGTTTCAATTGAAGTCCTCTGCTTAAGCCAACAGCTCTCAGACATTAGGAGAGAATATGCTATTACAAGCTATTACAAAGCATTTTTAGTGGATGCTTTGTTTTATGTAGATTGTTATCATCACCTCCTCCTGCTGCTTCACTATAATACATATTTCAATCCTAATGTTGCATAGGAAACATTGGATCTAAAAGCATGCCGTTAAAGAAAAAAATCACTGCATAGGTCTGTTGAGCAAGAGAGCTGCAGCTTAGTGCATTATGAAAAGAACATAATTAATATTTAGGAAATTGTGTATAACAGTACAGACAACAGTGTTGACACTACATAGAGAAGAGTTGACAGTTGGATTCCTTCCATGCTAAACATGACATGAAAAAGTAAAGCAAAATATTAAGATGACAGAATGGGAAAAAGAGTTAGGTGTGTTAAAGGGAGCTGTAGTTCCTCATGTCTGTGCTTAGGATCTAGGAACTCTAATCATGGGTCAGGCTCTCATATACCTAAATATTATTTTAGCTTTAATGAACCAGTACAGATGTTTGTAATTGTATAATTATTGTGGGGTTTTATATACTGTTAGAGATGCCCTCATCAAGATGAAAGATGTTTATGAAAAAAATCCCCAGATGGGTGATCCAAGCAGTCTGCAACCAAAATTAGCTGAGACAATGAGCAACATGGACCGTCTTCGGATGGAAATACACAAGAATGAGGTGAGAATCTAAAACAATTATTCAGAAAATATAAATGAATGGTAATGGTGTAGTTTGCTTTATGGGTTATAAATGTTGCAGTCATGAAACTACTTGGTTTAACAACAAGCTCCCAATACAGTTGTCCCTAGGGTATGCTATTTTCAGGTATGTTAGTCTAGCTAGAATAAGGGTATACTTTATTAAAGATGCAAACTGTTGAGAAGAATTTATTAATTACTTATTCTGCAATTCATAGGAGATTAAAGTTTTTTTTTCCTTACTACCTAACTCAAGTATGGAGCATAGGCTAAGCAGAGAGGATTAGATTAATACTTCATATGGAAATAATTACAAGATTTCATGTGTGAATGCAGTTTCTTTGTGGCTGTGTACTGACAACTAAACAGTGTGCAGTTAAGTGCATTTTTGAAATGGTTCTTGCTGGTTTAGAATCAACTTTTGTCTTGAAACCAGTATTTGTCTTTTTTTTTCCCCCCCAGGCCTGGCTCTCTGAAGTTGAAGGTAAAGTAGCAGCCAGAAGCGACAGGCGGCACAGCAGTGATATCAACCACCTTGTAACACAGGGCAGAGAGAGGTCATTATTCTATCTCTACTGCTTTCTTATCTTATGCTAGAATCAATACATTTGTCTGATAGTTAAGAGAAGGTGATGGTTATTCCTTATCCTCTGAAAGTTTATTTTTCTAGAGGAAAATCTTACTGGTTCTGAGCACTAGAGCTCACTTCACATCATTACGGTAGCACAGAAAAATTGAGTCTAATGAAAACAAGCACTCATTATTTAAGAGACACAACCAGTGTCTCTTAAAGTGAACTCTTTCCATTCCATAAGGCTCATCATTTTTCTGTGTTTTGTAGAGACAGGTGTGTCAAAGTTATGTGTTTTTGTAGCAGAATTCAGTCCAAAACCTTTGTTAGATCAAAACATTTTCAGAAAATCACCTCCAGGAGCAAATATAAACACTGTTAACAGGCCTTCCCAGAACAATATGGTCTTACCCTTCTGTGATGCATGTTCGGTGTTTCAGAACTAAAAACTCCAAAGAATCCTCACATTCCAATCATTATATTACAGCCCTGAAGGGAGTTACACGGATGATGCAAATCAGGAAGTACGAGGCCCACCACAGCAGCATGCACATCCAAATGAATTTGATGATGAGTTTGAAGATGATGATCCATTACCAGCTATAGGACATTGCAAGGCAATATATCCCTTTGATGGTAAGGTTGACAACATACACTACAATTCCTTCAGTAAAATGTATGGATTTCTTTTGTTACAGAGAAGAGAAGTAAAATGATTTAAAGTAAATTAAGTTTTATGAGTAACTAGTTGCTTATAAGATCTGTGGAAATATTTTATAAGCAAGCTTAGTTCATATGCAGTACTTTTCTGCTGTTTTAAGATAAATATTAGCACAGCTACTGGCAAATATTCAGCTTTACAAATAAGACGAGGTTTTCATCTGCAAGCCTGTTTGACCATATGTTCTCTTGCACAGATTTTTTGATACTTCCTGTTTATATATAATCTGTAAACTATGGTCTGGAAAAAAGACTTGAAATTCTGTCTGCACATTAAGACTTCTTTGCCTTTTGTTTTCCCAGGTCATAACGAAGGCACTCTAGCAATGAAAGAAGGGGAAATTTTATACATTATTGAGGAGGACAAAGGAGATGGGTGGACAAGAGCTCGGAGACAAAATGGAGAGGAAGGCTATGTACCAACGTCATATATAGATGTAACGCTAGAGAAAAACAGCAAAGGTGCAGTAACCTATATCTAACAGTAAACTGGCAGCTTACAAGTATACATTCCGCAGGGAAAATAGTGGACAAATAGTAAGTCACACAGGTTCATGGAAAGCATTAGAATAACAGAAGTGAGGAGGGGCCTGTTGTTTGCAATGTGAGTTTGCCACAGCTTTTTCAGATATGACAGCATTAAATTGGTCTACAGTTTTGGCCAGTGTTTTCTACTTTGTTTCACTGTTCCTGCTCTACAGAGAACTAAATCCAATTCAACTATTAAATGGAGAAAGACCAGGATTCCTGCTTGTTCTACACAGTACTTTGTTTGGTTTTATAGAAAACTGAAATTTAAGTTTTAAAGACTTCTAAGATGTACTGTTCCCATTTCTTAATTTAAACTATATATTTAAACCAGAGGTTTTTTTCCTCTAATAACTAACTGAACTTGGTTACTGAAAATTATTAATTTCCTTCCTTAGAAAATACTTGGCAACTTTCACCTCTTAAACAGGAAAATCTTTTCTGATTCTAAAAGCTCAACAGAGCTACTCAGGAAGAAACAGTATGATTAAAAGGACAGAAAGTCCACTGACCTGTGTTTCTCCTTCCCTTTCTGTGGTTGTAAAGTAAAATGTTGTGTACAGAACACAACTTAATGATTTTAACTCTAGATACCTTAAACCTAAAGAAACCCCACCAAAACTGAAACACTACCAAAAAATCAAACAAGCCAACACTTGTAATCGTTGATGATGTTTCACTGAATTTTAAGCTCTCTGCTCCGGAAAAGGGAATGATTTTATGTTCTTAAGTTGTGCCTGTAAGCTAAGTCTTTGAATTGCATAATGTTTAGTTTGAAATCAAGCTCTTGAATGTACAGTAATTAATTCCCTCACTGTTAATCACTGAGGTTTGGAAACTGCATTGCACTACTTGATTATTAGAGAAAAAAAAAAAAAAAGAAAAAGAAACTAAGCTAAAAACTAAAAGCTTGTATTTGTAATGTGGATTTGTGGAAGTAATACAAGGCTAATGCATAGCCACTGAGAATGGCCTGTTAGATCTGAGCACACTTCTCTGTCTTCTAAAGGCCTTCAGTAACTTTGTTCTTTTCTTTTTCCTCTTGGACTGCAGGTTCCTGAAGCGGGTTTCTGAGAAAATGGGCGAGATCTTGAAGGAGGTTACATGCAGCTGCTTGGGGCGGGGGGTGGGGGGAGAAGGTATTAGACTGGGAGGCCCATTAAACAAGGGGAAAAGCTAGTTGCATGAATGCATGCAGACATACATTTAGTCACTAACATTCTTAGCATTTCCATACATAATTAAGGATGCATTACAAATTCTTAAATTCGTGCAGGAAAATAGCATTTCTTTACCAGAGTAAAAAGGCAACTGCTCCTAAAATTTTTTGTTTTCGTTGTCATAGGTGGTCCGAAGGGCACAAACTAGATTTTAGCTTGTGCAACATTTTGGTCATCTCATTTATACTTTTTTCCAACTCATGTAATTGGCAGTCATTTAGAACCATGTCAGTTACCAGTCTGCCTGTGCCACCTCCATGCTCGCCCTTAACCTCCTCTTGCATGCCTAGGACAGTCGGGCATGTCTGTGTAACACTTTTTTGACATCATTGCTTTTCTTATTTTGTAACAAATCATTCTGTTTAAATATCTTCAACACTAGAATTTTATCCCAGTATCCATGTATGCTGCTATAACTTTTCCACAACTTTTCCACTGCAACCATCATTACATTCCAGTTTTTGGCATAACTGATAAGAGACCATAATGTATTTATGTTGATTTGGGGAAATAATACATCTCAGCTCTACCCTACAATCCAGTCAAGAGAAACTCCTAGACCTGTAGTCCATCTTCAGCACTTCAGTAACCTACTGTGCGCACTGAAAACCTGGAACACCACCAGAGATTCACCACTGCGAGCTAATGACTGTTTTCAGAAGTCGACTGCTTGCCATTCAAATGCTGCCTTAAACTAGAGTGCCTAAATCTGTTGTTTGCCAACACTACCACTTACAGTATCTCACAAAGGGCTTTGTGTCTCAGCTCTTTCCACAGTGCTGCAGCTGCTGAGGTAGCCACGGTAGGTGTTTTCTAGAGTTCTACATTACAGGATACATGGTGCATCATGACTTTTATACATTGGGACGCATATCTCTTAATTTGACTTTAATATTTTAAAAAATATTTTTATGGAACCTTTTAGTTTTTGACTATGAAGTTCCCATTTTAATTACTGCAGTGCTAGTCTGTTTCCAGGTGATGCTTCATTGTATGGACCTGTTGAAATTTGAGTGATACTTTGTAATGATCTATGTGCACTTTTACTTGTAAACAATTGAAATTTGGATATGTTTATACGTGTAAATATAGTTGTCTGCAGTGCCCCTATTGCTTATGTTGTCTTGCCTCCCATTTGTGGTTCTATTAATAACTACATCATATCTGATCTATTAGGGTGATAAGAATTAGACTAGCAATGTTGGGCAGGGGTGGGAGGGATACTTGCATCAAACAAAGCTTGTCAGCCAAGCCAACTGCTGTTTGGGGAAATGAAATAATAATCAAAACATCCTGTTTTCCTGGGGTCTGAAGCAATATTTGGATGTAGCAGTGCTGGATTCTTTTTAATTTCAGTGTTATTAGGAACTGTACTATGAGTAAAACTGAATTTGAGTGACTTGTGTAGAGGTTTATTCCTTTTGTTATGTATACCACTATTACACAGCTTGACCTAGTGTATTATGGGGGCTATTAAACTCTAAAGTTTAGATTTTTGGAGCTTGTATACAGGGTTATTTATATAATAATGTGACAATACTCAATACTGACAAAACTACTTATGTAGTTTTTGTTTTGTTTTAATTAGTGCTTTTTTATTTTAAAGCTAGAAGTTGGAAATGTGATCTGTGTATTTTCTGCTAAAGGGCCTGTGGTTTGTTTGCCTGGCTAACAGCCTTGCAGGTCAGTAATAACACTTCCTGGTAAAGGACTGAATGTTCTTTTCATGCTACTGTTTGTTTTTCTAAAACCAGGATTTGCTTCCTTTGGAGGCAGGTTGCTTTCATGAGGGATAGTGCAACTTGTTATGAGGGTTATTAAGCATAGGAAAAAAGACATCTGTCCTTGCGTAGCTAGTTATAAATCACTTCTTCTAAAATTTTGAACGTGAATTGTCTTAACGAATCTTACATTTTCTAGTAATTTTTCATCTTTTTTTTGTGCACATGTTGATTTCTTAAATGTTAAATGCTCTGTTTTAAAATAGTGTTCTCTGTTGAGAATATTTTCATGGAATAAAAAATCTTTTCATGGTCTAAATAATTAGTTTCAACCTTTTTCTTCTATTAAGATTGATAGGGAGACTTAGAGCATCCCAGCCTAAACAGGAAGTTTGTAACCTGCTGTTGTGGTTCTAGAACCTTGGCACTGATTACAGATGGTGGGAACAGAATGCTACCCTTTTGGTATTGGTCATTTTTCTGGTTAGCTTACTCACTATTCCAGTACTTTCAAATGCTGTAACATCTCACTCCAGAAGCAGGCATAATGACAAACAGTAAATTCAACACTAACCATAGTTCTTGCCTAAATATTTGTACAACTTCTGAGAACACTGAATCTGTATTTGACGAAGTAGAATTTGCTGCTAAAGCATTTTTATGTAAACATCATGCACCCTGATTATCTATGAAAAGTGCTAACAACTTACCTTTTGCTGTCATCCAAGAAAAAATGTAAGTACTGCTTATCAAAATGATTCACATCCATAGATGATGAAGCAAGTTTACCATATACATACACCCACATTTAGTCGTATTGGAAAGCATTTTAATAATCTGGATTATTTGTTCTCACCATTTCATCATTCATTTCCTGGCAGCATAGCTGTTGTACAGGCTCCAGTAAAAGCCAAAGTCCTACAGATTGTCTTAAAAAAAAACACTTTTAAGTTGTCCCATCACAAACACAACTAATTTTCTACTTTCATAGGTAATGTGAAATTTAAGCCTTCTTTTGCAGTCACAGATCATTTCTTCAACCACAGTATGCAAATAATTTTGCATAAAGATAGACTTTAATTCACAATTCTGTACATGGTGTTTTGTACTCAGTTAAGGAATATTATACAACTGAAATTTTCTGCAGTGTCACATAGTTAATCTATCACTTCATTTACACTATTTGCTTCATTTTAATATCATTAAGAGGCTGATGCCCCTTGTTGTAGACATTATGAAAACATTGCAACACTAGAGAAATACGGAAAGCTGTAAAACTATCTTACAGGGATAACCTACCTGTTTAAAAAGATTATTAAATGACTTGGTGCCACAGTAAATAAATAATTTGTTTTAGAAATCAGTAGTTTTAAAACAAGTGTGCATTGTGCAGTTAAAAGTTCTAAACATCTTGTGAAATGCAAGAAATTTGTGCAGTATCAAATTACCAAAAGAAAACTATGGTTATTTCAAGTATATCACTTAATAGTGTTTAGAGTCTTAGATATGTAATTGTTCCACCTGCTTCACCAGAGGAGGTTCCAGTTTTCGGGAAAGTGCAGTTAAAATCTGGCTGAATTTCTCATATCTTTCATTTTGATTAACTTGTGCTCCTTTGCTGCCCCAGAGCAATCTCATCTGAAATTCTGTCTTGAAGATTTCACTCATCTCTTCATCTGGTTGGAAGCCTAGTAAGTAAAAAAAAAATCCCACAGTATCACCATCAAGCAAGTTTTTTTTACTTCGAAAAAAATGGCTTTTAAATTGCATTCCCTCCAATTAAGATAAGCTTTAGTGCACTGGTTTCTTTTCCACAATTCTTTTAACAAGCTAGAAGACTGGTGAAACTCTTTTCCTTTTGTCATATTCCAGTACCATTCAAATACTAGGATAGGCTTTCCTAGACCAACTGTTATGGTCTAGAATAGTCATTATAGCCTGTATATAATTGTCATTATAATCATAGCCTGTAATTACTGATGTATACCTGCTGCCTGCAGAAGTACTTACATGTCTTCCCCTTCTCAACTTTTTCACTGCAAGTTTAAATTACAGTCATATTACTAACACATTGCTGCTTTCTGGCTGCAAACAGTCAAGATCTTGGTGTTGTATCTTGGTCTGCTGGTAAAGAATTTTACTGTGGTGATTTATTTGCAAAGATAGGAATAGGAATTTTAATTGTACAAAAGGCAATAAGTTATCCTCTGTCCTTCCTGTACTTACATTCAGTTGCTAAAAGATTGAGCATATTAAGTCCTGAGACCTTGGAGAACATTTAGCAGAAATGTATGCTGTATTGCTTATTGTAGAACTATAGTGATGACTAACTTGCTGTCTGTTTTTAAACAGTATCCATGGTATCCCTAGCCTACGTTTCCCGCAGCACATTTGCTACCATCTCAGCTTCCATGAAAGCTGAGAATTTATTGCAGTAACTTCTATTGTCACTTAAGCTAAGATCTTATTCTTCAGACATAACCCACACATTCTGTTAACGTGCAGGAGCATCTCCTGCTGGTGCTCCCTACCTTCCAGCATCCGTTCTGCGGTCAAGCTGTACATTTCTGCATTCTGTGCTATTTGTCGAGCTGTGATCAAGTGCTTGAGCATTATTTCACAGCTTTGGTCACTGCTTTCCCACAGGTCCATCCCTTCAAAAATGACAGCTTGTCGCTCCATTAAGGTAACAAGAGGCATCAAGAGTGGCACTGTTATGTTGTTCTGTGGAGAACTGATCATCTCTGGAATACAGAGTAACATACCATATCATCAGACATTGTAAAAGTGCTAACTGAAGAAGGTGGTATAATTGCAATATTCTTTTCAAAGTCAGAAACTGGTGTTTGTCTCCCACTTTTCCTACCTCAGATGCACCTGAGGAAGATAGCCAGGATAAATTAAGTGTTGGAGAACAGTAATTGCTACAGGAGAAGGCTCTGCTGAAATATTGGTGGCACAGAGATTTTAAACATGCTTAGCCACAACACAGTCTGTGGGAGCAACAAGTATTCCTTCTCTAACGATTCTTGTAGCCACAGAAATGTGCAGAGAAATATACCTCCCCCTTACACCCCTATGGAGACTAGGGCAGAAAAAACAAAACAAACAAACAAAAAGACTGATGCAGGAGCAGTTGATGTGATCAGAGGAATTATCTGACTAACCCATTCTTTGTATTTCAGAATTCATCTTCTGATCCTACAGGCAAAGCTTATAAAAAGCAAAAGCTGCCAGAAAAAAACTTTTTCTTCCCTGTATAGGACGAGGGAGATTTTTGTCCCGTCTTTGAAGCAAGATGCTGCAGAGTCATTCCTCTCAGTTTCTGCTCTGCTGCATCTTCCACAGAGGTGGGTGTGGGGTTGAGCAGACATGTTACATTCACACAATGCTACATTCTACATGAATGCACGCATACAAGCACATGCTCATGTGTGGCTGGCAGACTGTTTCCTTCTATTTCATTGTTTCATTCTATTTCATTAATCTACATTATATAAGGTCATGTAGTCAATTTATGATACTTGGTTACAAAACAGCAGCTGCCTCACATCCCTCCACCTGCAAGTGGTAGTGGGGAGAGGTAAAAATATAAACAGAAACCAGTATCATTCTTGCTCACTCTTCCACTCACCTTGTCCTTCATGCAAAGCTTTGCTAAACGGCTTCAGCTGTTTTTCATACATAATGGCAGTCTGAGTATAATGATGTCTTAAAGAGGTCCAGGTTTGTTCTAACCTAGTGACCTGTTCAAATGAAATAGGAATATCCATTTTTTTACTTCAGTAATTCACAGAAGAAACACACTGCTACTGTGTAAATTAGTTAAAATGAACCAACAAACAACTCCATGTTTTGGAACATAAAGTGAAAGCAGATTTTTACCTGTGGCATTTCCAGTGCTTTCATAATGGCAGAAAACGCATACAAATCCCCCAGCGAGTCCTTCAGCTCCACTGCGACTTGGATGATCCTGTTTAATGTTGCAGCTCTGTCTTCTAGATTTCCTGTGCAACCCAAGATATCCACAGCTATTCCTATTGCCATAGTATTATGCCTGCAAGTGAAACAATTTGTACTGCTGGTTATTAATTAGTAAAATAATAATACATTATGCTGTACATTAATTCAGAGAAGATCGATTCAAAGGTTTATTTCAACATTTTGTGCCTAGCAAACATACTTATTTGCGCTTCTTAAAAACATCTTTGTATCAAGAGCAGCAGTGCCATTACACAGAATATATTTTTTTCCAAAATTATGTTCTAATACATTCTCCTAAGATACTAATTACTATTGTGCAGCCAGATCTCTTGTGGTACTCTGTTCAAGGAAGGTAAAACCTGGTTAATGGCCTGCCAGTGTTGTAGGACAGTAGTTGTGAAGTCCACTCAATAGTAAGCACAGAGCATGGCTGACTGCCTGAACTAGCCAAATGAGTTACTTTTCATTTCACTCCACACTTGAGTATGTCAAGCACACTTTATAGCATGCTAGCTGGCTGGCTATCCCTCACGTTTTGAACACAAAGTTCTGCTTTTTCAGTTCAGTCATGCAATGAATGACTGAACCCTGTAGAAAACAGCTCCACCCAGTTCCTGTTGTCCTCCACACAAATCTTGGGATCTTCCCCCTAAATTTCAGCAGTTGAACTACTGAAATCTGAATCAGAGAAACTAGATCAGGATAGAAGATGCTAATTATTATGCATTAACTTGTGCAGAGGCTTTACAGAAAACTGCCGATCTCTAGTGGCTTTTTTTGTTTGTTTGTTTTTGTGTTTTACTTTAAGGGCAGTTCTTCTGCCCTTTTCCCCAGTTGCAGAAGGTTATTATCGTCATTCTATACCACAAACACATGCTCAGATAGAACATAGGTCCTCTGAACTTTACCTAAAATCCAAGTGCTTAAACGAGAGCTGAAGATGTTCAGCAGATCTAGGACCCTGCTTTCCATACCATTTGCCTTTCCCTATATTGCCAGGATGGAGTTGCCCTATGATCTCAAGGAATTTATTTTTGCCAAAGAAGTGATAAAGTATCTCACTAAATTATCTTCTGTACACATGAATTCAGAAAACCTTGCAAGAGTGCATTCTTTGAGGAGATGTTGAGTGCAAAGCAGCAATGCCTTCACCTTCTGGCCATCTGCCCTGTGTAACAGGAACATTTACCTTTCAATTAGGTCCAGACGTAGTTGGTGTCCGTAAGGCAGGGTAATCAGTTCAAGACCAGAGTTTACTCCCATAAGCCTCCTTATTTCTTCAGAAACTCCCAATATCCTTGCCACCTGACAAGTGCAAAAAATTGTGTTTTAGTTTTGAAACTTTTTTTAAAATAACAACAGAACTACCACAAACCTGCCCACATAGAGGCAGTCCAGAGCAAGACACACACAGCTGAGTGTACAACGTTAGAATAGTCATCTAAGAACAACTTAATTAACTTACGGACAGTCGGTGCATCATATAAGAAGGCCTTTTTTCATCACAAAACTAAAAACATGTGACCTAAATGCTGTAATTTATGTCTTTCACACCCAGTAAAAGTTTCGTATGCAAGCTCCAGGAAATGTGGTGCTCTCTTGTCCTGATGCTTAATCAACATGGTACTGCTTTTTGGCCTTAAAGTACATGCACATTACACAGTGTGCTTTGCTCTCTTCATTTCTAAAAATACAACATTGCAGAGAATTGTTGAGAACTAGAGGGTTCTCATAAGGATTAATCAGTAAAAGGACTTTTGGGAGGACACAACATTGAGTGCCTAACGAAGTCAGTATGGAAAGCTGCCACCCTCACCAATTTGTCCTTGCTTTCTAAACAGACAGCATTAGTTACTGGTTATATCAGTAACAATTAGATATGATAATTACAGGCAAAACTAAATTAATATAATGAGAGATTATCTGCTGGATAATCTGATGGCTGTACATCGACACATTTACAAACCTATCTGCCTGTTATTTCTGATACATCCATCATCAGGCTTTCTTGGTTATGAAAAGATGAAAGCAATCTGTGTCACAACAAGCCTTGCTGGTGCAAAATCTAGCACTGTTGAGAAACCTGTTTCTCTCCTAGAGAAGCAGGAGTGTGATACAAAGCCCTTGGATACACCCTGATTGCAACTACTTCACAAAGATCCCTCCTCAGGCATCCAGGTGGCAGACATTCACTGCATCACTAAATGAATGGGTGCTTCTTTCACAAATGAAATTTTCTATATACATATTATATATATATAATATATATATATATAAATGCTATTATTGAAGGGGAAAACTGAGCTCCTGGTACCACAAGGAGGACTACAAATTTCAGCCTTATCACAGATCTCAGTACAAAGCATTCATTTTGGCCCAGTTCGCATGCCAATCTCATTGTATCATACTGCTCTTATCAGTGCAATAGTATGCAACAAGTCACCAGTGAATAAGTCACTGGCTCTCAGCTCCATGAGAAGACGACAAAATACAGACTTCTCTCTACCTGTCCCAGCTAGTTACTGTTCCTGCTCTAAAATACAAAAATCTGGATCTTTAAGACACTCCAGTGCCTCTTAACTAATTGTACAGGCTCCCACACTACCAGCAGGCTAGTTTCCTTGGCCTCATTCCAGTTTATACATTTTAAAATAAGGAGATGGTTACTGGAGGAAGGCTGCAAACCCATAGGCTCCCCCTTCGTACATGAGCATCCTGGAGAGCTGCTGTCCTGCTCTAAACTAACATGCCCCTTCAACAAGTTTTTCTGAGTCACCATGTGTCTGAAGCCTCATGTAGCAGCAGCCAACGCTAAATGAGAATCAGATACACAGCAATTGACAGGAGATTAACGAGATGTATGCAGCACTGAGAATTTGAGTCTAAAGTCAAAGCTGCTGGAAGGCACCTATAATCCAAAGGACTTTTTGGCCTTGTTCTTCAAATGGAAAAACAAATCACACCCTAAAAAGTCCTGTAAGCAAGTCAACAAATTTATTACACTAGCTGCAAATCTACACATTAATCTTTTCAAATCAACGTTTGGAAAGTCTAAGCTCATACAATATAAAATATAATGAAAAAAATCTTTCTAAAATTACTTTTTTTTTTTTCTTTTTTACCTTGCAGTCCATCCTAAGAATATGCTGTGCAATAACCTTTGGATTGTTCTTGGTGAAAAGCTCCTTCACTCTTCTTAACATTGATGTTTCCAATGGCTTGTTTTCAGGAGGAAGTAGTTTGGATTCAAAATCATTTGGTTTAAAACTAGACACTGTCTCAAAAAGAGGTGCAGAAAACATGCTGTTGTCTTCAGCCATCTCAGTTGAATCTTCTGAACAATCTGCAGAGTTCATTGTAGGGTCATCATCCAGGATCAAATAGCTTGTTTCAGAGTTCCTGAATGAGTGTGTTCCCTTCTCCTTTCGTGTCAGATGCTCCACATAGCTGTTTTTCTGACACAAATGTTTTGTTGCTGGAGGATCTCTGGCAGGACTTAGTTCACAATAGTGTCCATCTGAACTGTGGGAAGCCACAGGAGAATCTGGGGCCTTTAGCAGGGATGCTTTGCTGGGTTTCGGTGGAGGCTTTGGACAGAGCTGACTGTCCGATCCTCTAAGAGCTTCCCCTACCTGCGTCTCAGAGGTGACTTTCTGAACACATGTTGGGCTTAGAGAAGGTTCACTGCCTGTTCTAAATGCAGGAGAGCTTGGACAGGAGTCTGCATCTGCTTCAGGTAATTGAGAAGGATGTCTTGAACCTGCAGAAGAAAACAAAAAGAAAAAAAGTTACTATTTTTATGGTACAGTGACTTAGAAGGCCAAAACATATACAATTCCTGAGGAAACTGTCCGCTCATGTAAATTATTCACTGATTAAATGTATGTGAAATTGTATTTTGAGGAAAGAGCTAGCCAGCAAATTCCATTCAGTTGCTGATCCTCCCGAAATCCCACATACACAGAACAGCTGCACTAAAATGTTATTCTGTGGTAATGCTGACAATAACTCTAGTCCCTGCTGCATACATGGGCTATAATGTCAGAGCTGGATAGCCTCCATGGCTTAGAATAAGAGGTTTCTATGTAACTTGATCTATGCTATAAAAACAGAAACTTCCAGCCATACCACATAAGAGATGAATCATTTCTGAGAATGGTAAGTTTAAGATGAAAGGAAAGTTTCCCAAAGTCAAGCCTGAGCACGTAGTAAGGTATGGAAGGAATGAATTTCAGGGATGCTCATCTCTTTGCTAAACAGTAGCTGATTTGAAGATCTGAAGAAATAGATTCATATACTTCTGTGTTAAATATTTATGCCTCATACTGTATTCATTGCATACGTAAACCTCAACATCCAATACAAACCTGAACCCTAATTCCCAATCTCAGTTCTCACTGCATTTGCTGGTATCTACAGCTAAGTGGCTTTACTGCTTGTTCCCAAGGAACTGCTCTCAAGGAAACACTGATTTCCATGGAAGTGAATGCTACTTAACAGACCGTTAGAAAGACGTGAGACAATTCTTATGAAGCACAAGCAAGGACACGAAATACTGTTGAAACAAATATCAATGCCAAGTGTAGCTGTCATTTTTTTGTGTGTGGAAGCCTGCTGAATTGCACGCTGAAGTAATGAACTAGCTGGCACACTGGAAATAAAGAACCTGTTCCTGTACTGAAAGAGCAATCAGTGTATTAATTCAGCTTATATAGGCCAATAAGTACTAACTGTATATACAGTACTTAGAACACTCTACAGTCTCACTCTGGTCTGAAGTGTAACAGATCACCTGGGAGCTCACCGCTTGTGTGTGTAAAATGTGTAATTACAAAACATACCAATCAGCAGGTAGCTCTCCGACTGGTGAGTCTTTAAAGGGAATCTTTTCTCCAGAACATGATCCAAGCTAGTTGGCTGGCTACCACTTTTTTCTTTGTTTCTAGGGTAGACAAAAATGCAAACACAAACATCAATACACACAACACGAATATATCAATATATCCAACAATCTTAATATACCAATCTAACTGACAGAACATATCCTAATCATGGCTGAGATCATCAGCTTTCTACTTGGGCAACTTGTAAGATCAGTACTTCATGCTGGTATGGTAGCAATGAAATGGGCCATATACTGTGTGAACTTCCAGCATTTATGAGGGTGTTTCTTTGAATGCTGAGACTTTTTAATGGAACATTCAATCTGGACACTGAAACTAGTAGCCATTATCCCATACTTGGTATTTTTTTTGCAGCAGGAAAATACGGAAATAATTAGTAAAAAGACTAAAATAAATAAAAAGACTTCTCTGAAGCAGCAAGAGCACAATTTTATTTTAACCCTTCAGTTCATACTAGTCTATATTTGCTAAGCAACCGAAGAACATGTTGCACTCCTGTTGTGCTTCCAGAGTCCACATTCACTCTCACCCTGAACTCCAACTGAATTATTCCTTCCCTCTCTCCAAAACGCATCAATCTACAAATAGAGAACCAGAGACAAAGCCAACCCTTTGGAACTGCACATGAGCATCTTGTTTTTCCATAGATATTTTCAGAATGCAATTATGCACTTATTTTCCATGCCACTAGAATTTCTTAATTTGCTAGGCTAATCACATATTCAAATGGCCTTCAGGAAGCACTGTTTTGTCATTATTCCAATGCAAATAGCAGCGTAAGAGCTACCCTGTAAAACTGGGGCATGTTCTCATTCACATAAGGACTGCAGAGCGCAGCCTTGCCACTTAAGTCATAGCTTCATCCATCTCCATTTATTTTACCTCCACAATGTATTTTATATTTTCTAAAGATCTAGCACAATAACCACCATGTAGAGAACATCTTAACAATTTCAGGAAGTTTCAAATAAAGGCTCTACAGTATCTTTCGCTAAACATCAGCAAACCCTGATGCCTAGTCCTTCCATCTACAGTCAGAATGAAACTTAACATCACCTACACTGGAGCTGATGGAGTCACCTCTTTTCACCCTGTAAGGACAGAAAAATTAAAGTACCTCATAAGATTTCCTCTGGGTATGCTCTGCTCCTGCGACTGCATGCTGGATTTACCAAGGCTCAGTCTTTTTGCAGTTTCTGTTTTTCCTTCAGTTATACCTTCCTCTTTTTGACGGACTGGAGTTACGCCATACTTTTCTTCTAGACACCTGAGAGGTACAGTCCTGTTGATAGGCTGAAAAATAATTGCTCCACTCTGCTTTGATATTGGTGTGCGATTCCCAACATAGAATCTAACTAAGCCAGGGATACTGTCAAAACTTTCAAGTTCAAACTGATACTGAACACGGCAGTAGGCTTCATTGAACCTTAGAACTGTTCTGTTGATTTTAAAATGCTGAGAGGTATTTTTCCACTGACAGGTAAGAACAAAGTTCCCAGGACTGGAAAGAGAATCTCTAATGAGAAAATCTCCATCCCTCTGAACTAGGCCTTCTGCCACCTTTAAGGAAAAAGAACACAGAATAAATGATTTAAGAATCAGGAAGTCGATCACCAAACAACAAAATATTCATACACATAGGACTTAATTTAGCTACTCTGGCAGGACAAAGCTAGAAAATATTAAGCAACTCATAAAGCATGGTAGAAGAACATCTCTGATTCTAAAATTACAAGCTCATCCCACAGTATCTGGAAGGACTCAGTGGAAAATGCCCAGCAGCCAGAAGCATGACCCACTTTTGCATGTATAAATTTCTTCTCATTTGCTAATAGAGTTTAAAGAATCTGAATATATAGTCACACAAGAGTTTAGAAGTCATTACTACAGGACCCCAGGAACTGTCCCTTCATTGTTATCTTAAACAACAAGCTTTTGTTTTTTATTCTTCATGAATGCTGCATAAAACCAGGAAGAGTCAGAAAAATCTGTTTTAAGTTAGTCCTTTGCATTTGATAAACTGTGCATCTAACAGTAAGTTGAAAATGTGACTGCTGTGCCCGCTCTTGTTATGTACACCGAGGGCAGCAGGCAGCTTGAAGCTCTGGTGAGAGCTGGGTAGGAGAGAAGCCTGCAGGTGGAGCTCCAGGTGCCCTTGCAAGCCAAGCTCCAATACAACGACAGCTTTCACATACTACTAACTACAATCGATCAAAATGAAGTTACCGAATAGATTTATATTTTTCCCTCCCCAAAATCTGATACACAATAAAGAAAACCAACAACAGCATTTGGTTCAGTACAATGATACCAGTGTGTCTGAACTATATTTGGGGATAGCATTCTGATATAAATTCCATTTCTGTCTTTATTCAGTGCAGGAAAATCCTGAAACATATATTCCACCAGTGTCTGCCCTGAATCCTTCATCAACCTCATTTTACACCGAGTGGTGATAAATGCAGCTTTCACACTAAGAAGGCATTACATTTCTACTAAATTAATGGAGGTATCACAGATGTGTGTAGTACCTTAGTGCAAAATTCTTTAAAAGCTCAGAGCACTCTTGGCAACACAAAGATGAGAATCACAGAATCACATACCTGCCGAGGAATACGTCCATGGTACCAGGCATGGCTACGCAAGTCTTCGCTACTTAACTGCAGTTCTTCCTCTAACTCCTTCTTCAGTTTTTCCGGGCTGTTGTCCATAACTTGCCGCTCCTTAGAAAACTGCAATAAAAGATTAAAAGCTTCAGCTGTGCCAAGTTTAGTCATTAACATTTTACCTAGGTTATAACTTCCATCACATGATCTGCACTAACCCACTGGAATGCAGGTGGCTGCTTTTAGCAGGCTGGCCTGG
Organism: Aythya fuligula; assembly: GCF_009819795.1. Lineage (NCBI taxonomy): Eukaryota > Metazoa > Chordata > Aves > Anseriformes > Anatidae > Aythya > Aythya fuligula. The sequence continues at coordinate 31,056,959 of NC_045566.1, read as the reverse complement.
CTTCAATATCTAGGCTGTGTTTTGCAAAATCCAGCATTGAGGTAACATGATTGTTATACACTGCACAAAATGCAGCAGTGATCTTTCTCTATACCAAGCTAATAATGACACACCTGCAAATCATTTTTCTTACTTTCTCTTCCCAGTAAGAATTTTAACTGTACTTCACTCAAAAAGTGGAGTTGGACCCCAATTCCCTACTTCAATATCCTTTCTCCTTTTCAAATTTCCATTTTAAATCCTGATTCTTTTTTTTTTTTCATTTTTATATCCTTTTGGCCCATCCAATTAAAAACATTCCATGTTCAATATTTCTGTTGTACTAAAAATAACTTGACTCTACCAATGTAAATTTTCACCCTTAATGGGCTTACTTCTAAGGGTCACTAAATCTGCATGCCCAAGATGTTTCCCTTCTTATGGGAAAAAAGCTCTTGTTGTCCCCTAGCCCCAAAAGCACAAGATCTACATGGAGATCTCTCTCTCACTACTATAAAACTACTGTAAGATTTTCTAGAAAATTTCCATCTTCATCTCTTGGAGTACAGTTTCCATGCTGGAACGCTCCCATCAGGGCTCACTGGTCCTTCCCATGGATGCAGTGCTACTGCTAGTAAGGTCATGTGCGTATTTTCTCTAGAGATTTGTCAAGTATTCTTTCATAAGCACTTAGTGGAGAAAAAGTTCTTTGGACTTCCTTACATCCTCTCAATGGTCAGGGACTCCCACCTCAATGTTACTGAAGAGACTTAGAGTAGTTCAGATGGAAAGGACCTGCAAAGATCATCAAGTCCAGCTGCCTGAGCACTTCAGGGCTAACCAAAAGTTAAAGCATGCTACTGAGGGCGTTGTCCAAATGCCTCTTGAACCCTGACAGGCGTGGGGAATCCACCACCTAAGAAACCTGTTCCAGTGTTCGACCACCCTGATGGTACTGTGTGCAGAACTGCACACAATATTCAAAGTGAGACCACTCCAGTGCTAAATACAGTGGGAGAATCACCTCTTTTGACCGACTGGCTATGCTGTGCTTAATGCACCCCAAATGCAATTCACCCTCTGGGCTGCCAGGGCACACTGAGAGCTTCAAAAGTCTAAGGTACTCAGCAGAAACATGCTAGTGGCCGGCAACATGCTGCTATGCTGAGCAAAGAATCAGAGTATGCTCCCCATTAAAGGAAATAAATAATAATAAGATAATTAAAAAAGAGAGAGTGGCATAGGCATCCAGTGGGAAGGTAGATTAAAATGCAGCAGTTTCCCCATGGCATCACACTTTTTATCTTGGCTGTGGATACGAGCTACAGCTTAGATTCCCTTCCCTGACACACTGATGTAAACATGCAATGTTTCTTAAAAAGGAAATGAGAAAGCCATTGCTCACCTACCAATCCCATTTTTCCCATGAACACTGCTCTCTATAGTGTTTTCCTGTTGGTGTTGAATATTCCTACCACCAGCTGTGGGAGCAGGTGGCATACAGTTAGCACCACTTTCAACAATCCTCCCTGCAATTTTAAGTAGACTGAATTACAACGGTTTACTAGACAGCAGATTTTTGGAGGAATCATGCCAGAAGAGGCATCCTGCTGCCAAGGCTATTTAAACATGCTGAGAGGCCTGAGAAATTCTGAGATAAATTCTAGTTCACTCTATTTCTCTCTGATTTTCTCAGAGAAAATGATGGTGATTTTTTTTTTTTAATTACTATTATTATTATTATTTTAAGATAAGCTCAAATGAGTGTAGTATCTTACAAAGAAAAGACAAAAACAACCTGGTGCAGGATCACTTTTCACTAACTTTGCTTCTGTGAACTCTAACAGGGTGGTATTTATCCATGCAAATTTTTAACAAGGAACAAATCCTTTGTGCTCTGGTACAGTCAAGGCCTTTCACCAATTCCTCCCAACCCTTTCAAAGAAGAAAAGTCTGTGCTGGAACAAACCACACCACATGACCTTCACTGCAAGCAATTTTTCAAAAACAAAACAAAACAAAAACACATGGCCAACATCAAGAGATAAAGGTACTGGCTGTAGAATGAGTCATGCAAGACACTGTGGTGAGGATTCAGATCTAAAAACCTAACAAAGTATTAAAACATAGTCAAGTAAAGTCAATAATCCCCACCTCCACTTCAAACTTCTGTGAGCTGTCAAGCTAACGTAGCTAAAAAAAGAACCAGTGGCACATGCCTGCCACCTTTGATTTCCCAACTCAAATGGCTGGCTACCCAGCTGGCTGGCATTGATTCCAGAATTAACAGTTAGACATTTCACTGCCACATCATACGGAGTTACGGAAAGCATCATAGCATTTACACAAGCTGAGGGGGTAAAGGTACAGCATGCAAACTTAAGAGTAGAATTTTCAAGAGCACCTGAGCCACCCCATTTCTGTGGAAGCAGGTAAAAAACTTTCCAAAGTCCCCTCTCCAATTTAAACAATAGGATTCAGTTGTAATGTTATACATATCTTTTACATTCATAGCCATGTATTTTGCTGACTTTCTCAAAGGAACTACTACTTACAGATGAACTATACTTATTACAAAAATAGTATTTAAAAGATATTTTTGACTGAATAACTGAATAGAGATACTAAAACAAAACTGGTTTAGCAAATTGTTTGCATAATTCCCAAAGCATCTCACTGGTAGACAAAGCTATTGTAAGTGGAACACGCTACAGCATACAAATGCAGTAACTGTGTTTGCTTAGGAGAACTACCCAAGAGAATGTTATATATGGAGTGGTAATTCGTGTCGAGGAGATGGTTGATATTAATAAAGAAGGGGGAGATGTGGGACTGTGGCCATGGGGGTCGGCAAGCCCCGTGGTTGATGATAACATCAGACTCTTAACGATGAGGCCATCAGGAATGTAAAAGCGTTTAGAGGGAACAAAGAAGGGTGATTCAGGACACTCCGTGCCCTCTCGGGTTGCTTGTTCTCCACCCATTAAGGCATGGAAGCTTCTGGATGTTTGCTGTTGCTGTTACATTCAAAGTTGTTTGACCAATGAAAAGTTGTTTTGAAAAGGACTGCTGTGGGGAGAAGGGTATAAGAGGGGAGCCTGTCCTCAAGATTAAAAAAAAAAAAAAAAAAAAAGGCAACACGATGTGATGAAGCTATGTCATCAATAAGCAGAAAGAAGGAATGAAAAGGAACAGGCTAGCAGAACGGAGACCGGGACGGGAACAGGCACACTGATTGCCTCATGAAGACAGGTTCGGCCAGACTCAGCAAACCGCCCAAAGCAGCTCGTACAGCAAGGCGCTGGAAATGGGCGCACCGGAGCTGGAGAGAAGCTCGAGCTGAGAGAAGCGGAGCCGCGCACACAGCTGCCCCTCGCTGGTAAGCAGCTGCGCAGTATGGGGAATCATACGTCCTTAGGAACAAAGACTGTCCTGGTAACCTTACGGCTTATTCTCCTTATTAACGATCGGACAGTTTATGAGCCTGAAATATGGGACCAAACTGAGGTCAAGGTGTGGGACTCTGCAACTAAAAGCGACAAGGTTGCAGTGGGCTTGCTCGGCACCTGGCGAGCAGTCTCTGAGGCCTTAAAGAGCCCTGTGGGACCACAGTCAGACACGTGTGGTTTGCCAGGCAGCGAGGGAGCTGCGGGCTCGTTCACTGATCCGACTGCTATGCCATCGGCCCCCCCCGCCGGTACTGCCATCGCAGGCCTTTGCTGTTCTGCCCCCTGGTGACCTGAACGTGCCTTTTGACCCAGGCCCTTTTTATTGGCCTTGAAAAGGAGATGGATATGCTTTTCTTCGATTCGGGAAGAACAGGATACATAAGGCCCAGAGACCGAGTTGCTTGACAACTTAAAGCGAGACGTATTGCTCAAAAGGAATGGAAAATGGAGACATGTTCGTAATTAAGAAAAGGAATGGAAAATTGAGACTCTTAAGTCGTGGAACTTAAAGGATTGTTTGTTACCTTTTCTGATTGTACATATGTATAGGCATACTCGGGTTTAGTATGTAAAGCAATGTTCTGTATATTTAGAATGTTTGATGTTCCTATGTGCATGTTGGTGGAGCGTAGACTCCCTGCACACCCAGTGCTGTTTACTTGCCTTTTATACCTTTTATAAACATTTCTTTTATAAATATTATTAAATTCAGATTGAGTTGAGACTTCATTTATAACAAGGAAAAGCAGTAGGTTTTTGCATATCAACTGATTGTACTGATATAAATTATCTTAAAAACAAACAAACAACAACAAAAAACAGGCAGATCCAAGATACATCTGAATTTCAAAACCAGCATAGAAACCTAGAATTTCAGGTGGTTGAATGGGTTATTTCACTACTCCAGTGAATGTAATGAAACATATTACACTTGAATTACATCTAGCAACACAACATGAAAAGCATGTAAGGAATCCAAACCAACTAAATTGTTAACATTCACAATTACTCGTTAAAAATCACCATCGTTTATCACTCTGAGCATACTCTGTTGCCAGAGGTCAGACATCTCCTGAGATGAAGCAAATACACTGAAGTAAACCCTTATGCAGCTCTGAACGTAGTGGAGAGCTCCTGCAGCTAGCACACATCCCAAAATATGCAGGGGGCAAGCTGCATAACAGGTAGGCAAGTTCAGTGATATCATGTCTTCCTGGGCAGTGTCTTTGTTTGAGAGACTCATTTCTCATATAAGCTAAGTATGTTAAAAGAAAAGTGTGAATGATAAATTGTCTGTAATCATACCAGCCTATGCCTTTCTATTCTAAGGGCTATATATCCAAGGCCGCCCATCCTGCAAGAATGTCTGCACACACTCAACTTCACATCATGCTCAAAATCAGCTCAGAAATAGCCTACACAATCATGTTAATCTGTAAGCAAGGAAGAGAGTCAGCTTAGAACAGCATAGTTAGCTATTTCAATAGACCTGCATTTTAAAAGAAAAGGTGATTTATTCTGTGCAACGTGATGCAGATACTGCAGCCCCATTTCTCAATAGGTCACAAAACCTGAATGTTAATGGACAATAATGGCATGATGTACATTTTCACTAACTTCATAGCAATAAACCATTTAGTATTATGTCCTCAGTTGATGTCTTTCTCTAAGACACTTTGTTGGCTCCTTCCCAATGACAGAAAGAAAACCGAATTTGCATTTGAAGCCTGAGAGTGAAGTGGATGGTAAAAAGCAATTAACGAGAAAAAAGAATCTAGGGCAAAAAATTAAAGACTTAAGTATATTCTGCAACAAAACACAGCTAAGGCAAAATAGGGAAGTTACCAGTCTAAGTATGTCAAGACTTCCAAATAGTAACAACCCTGTCAGAAGTCTTTGGAACATTTACGCAAATTAAATCAGCAAGTCTCTTTTTATATACAGATGCTTTCATTGACCTTCAAAGAGCTCCCTGTAAGAGGTGCTTTCCAGAACTTCTTGTTCACATTTTAGTTGCAATCATTTCAGTCCTGGTGCCAGTTTAAAACATTCCCACCATGCTGTTTTTTTGTTTTGTTTTGTTTTTAAAAACAGATCTCTGTAAGAAAAACAGTAAATATCTCTCAATGCAGTATTATCAACCTTAGTGCAAAAGCCCTCAATCCCACTTACATAGCTGATGGAAAAAACCCAGAGAGCTAAGAGTTTGGAGATGGAAAAAAAGTCCAATCAATACAATTATTTTAGTGGTTTTAATAAATGCCACAGAAGTTGATTATATTACACAAAGTACTTCTACTTCACAGCCATTGCATCTGTAAAAGCACAGCCTGCTTTTAGTTAAACAATGTCATCTTGGTGTTTCATAAGGTTTTACATTTTTTCAGGCAAGTATTAGCCCAGAGGACTGAAAACTGTAAAATAAAGTTTAAAGAAGTCAAACATAAAAATACAATCTCGTTGCATGTAAATTTAGAGAGGACTTGACCTACCACAATATGCTGTACTCGTGACACTTGTGAACCCATGTAAGGAAACCTATAATAACCTGTTGTTCATGCATCCAAAATGTTATTTCCATTTGAGTAGGGTAGTTGCCAAGGGAAACGTGATATATCAAGCTTGTGTCAATCATCCTAGCTGAATCTACCTCTCTAGATTAGAATATTTTTTACTTGTGCTGAACAGTCTACTGTATGAGTTTGGAGGTAAACAAAAGTCCCACAGTTATTTCTGTTCCCTAGTGGCACTGGATTCTTTCTCCAGTTCCTATCTGCATCAACGCCAATGAAATACATGTAATGTACCAGGGGACTACTAAAGCAGCTGAGAGGAGAAATCACATGGCTTTCTACATATATCCCTGAAGTTGTATTTTATGCATTCAGCTTTCATGGATTACCTCGATTAAAACCAAATGACAAACAAACATAATGTAAGTAGGGGATGGCCTAGACAGAAAGAAAACTTCTTGATTTCTGACGTGATTAAGAGTTGTTTTCATTTATTTTTAAACAGTTTTAATTATGGAAGGAAGAACTTTACTACCTAGACAATTTGAAAGTGGTTTAAAATCTGTCATTTTGGATCTGCATCATGTATTTCATTTCTGATAACAAGGTATTTCACATAACCTCTCCTTGTATCCTCCTGGCAAAGCATTATTTAGTCAAAGCACAGCCAAGGACTGTTACAGATACCTTACCAACGGTGGCTGCATTTTCATCCAAACTCAATTATTTCCTGGTGCTTTGCACAGCTCTGCCAGCTGGTGTTTAAAGTAGCCCAACAGGCAGCCTTGGAAGCACATGATTTTCAGTTGCCTTGAAGTTTTGAAAACAAACAAGAAAAGCAGGAGCAGAGAGAAAAAAGAAAAATGAGGGATAAGTGAGAACAGCTCTGTGGAAATGACAGCGTGACCTGATTGAGGAAGTAAGTCAAGCCAGCACCTTCACTAAACTTTTAATAAATATACTAGATCTTTCTCAAAACAGATCTATGATAGGTTTCTCCCAAACACATCTTTTCTCCAACACTGGAGGCCTGCTACTTTTGCTTAAGAGCACCATGAAGTGTGATCTACAACTTCCTCTTGTAATATCTAAAAAAATAAAACTAAAAATTCACTTTCAAAGAAGGGAAATTTTAAAGAAATTCTTCTATTTCCAAAGCACTAGAGAGCAAACCTTAATCATCATGATCATACAGAAAATGAAGACGTTCAAGTTCCAATTCTGAATTAAAACATACATCACTGCAGAAATTCCTGAAGTCTCTAACCCTGGACTCTTGTGATCTTGATCAGACTGTATGTCTGGCATTACAAGCATTTTAAAATATGCAGTTATATACATTTATAAGATGTTTGATTTTATTTAAAAGTACAATGTATCTTATTTCATTTAAAACTCTACTAACCAGCCACAAGAAACAGCAGAGTTGAACTTGACATTTAGAATACCCATGCAGAACCACTCTCAATCTTTGCTTAAAAACAGTCTTGTTGGTCTTTATCTTTTCCTGGCCAGTGACTTATTATTTTGTACAAGAGCTTACAAAGGGACGAGAATACAAAGATAAAGTTATTTCAAAAATATTTTTTGAGAAAGTACTAACAGAAAGAAGGTAGTTTTTCAATGCAGGAAAACATTTTCCGATTAACTTGGACATTTTGAATGACAACTGTGGCAATGTTCTTCACAGGGGCAGTTTTCTCTAACCTTCCAGACTGCAGAAAGTTCATGCAGGACTATAACAAGTGCTATGTTAAGTAATGGGAGGTGCAAAACAGACAATGAAGGTCTCCTTGCATACGTGACTGTCAGTTTCTGCAGGATTTAATTTTTATATTCTAGTGTCTTAACTGGTTGAGACATAAGCACAGCAAAAGTTTATGTATTATTTGTTCTAAGACATACAAGAGAAGTCTAGAACTAACCAGAGCCCTGAATTAATATAGGAGAATGGCAGCTTTGAAACCACAACATTTCTGCGTGGTTGTTTAGATACAAGCTGAGAACTTTTGAGGTTACTGAGGAAGATATAAAAAAAAAAACCACCATGACAATTTCCATTATAACTGCAGTGGCTCTTTAACATCAAATAAACTCCATCCTGTGCATGTCCTCAGTCTGCCATTATAAACAGCATAATGTAACCTGCCTGACATTCACAGAAAGTAGCTATTCTTTCTTAACTAGTAAACAAGGTATTTGTTTGGGAGGAGGACAATAAAAAAGGCTTTTATTACAGGCTTTTAATTCACTCTAATGTCAACTGAAGGCAAGAGAAAGAATTTCAGGGGACCCTGGATCTACCTTCCACTACAAAACTACATTGATAAAAACTCCTTAATTTTCTAGGTGACCACATTCAGAGCGAGGAGGACAGCTTCATTTCCAGAACATGGATCCTGAGAAATCCTGAGTGTAGATTTAGTCAAATCCTAATCTCATCACTCAGTAGCGCTGGGGATTTTTCCACTAAATGTAAAAGATTTTAGAAGTTGATTACTTCTTTTGTTTTAATCTGAAAAATACCTAAACAAAATGTACTATCAAGAAGTTAAATGCTGGAGAATGTTCCCATAGCAGTGAACAAGAATCCCTTACAGAGAAACAATGGTCCCTTTACTATCTATATATGTATGAAAGAGAGTATATTGCAGTGAAAAATGGAAAAAAGATACACACTGTAAGACTCACCAAAAACTCAAACCCTATGGCAAAACAGTGAGGAGTCCAGGCAGCTACACAAAGTTTCATGCCATTTTGATAAGTCAGTGTCTCCCATCTGGCCCTCTACAACATCCACAAATTTAACATCAAAAGGCAGACCCATAATGCTGGGTGGTGATGACTCGTTAACTCATGTTATCAAGCCCAACTGCCTCCACATGCAAGCTGAAACTGGATACACAAAGCCCAAGGATGCCAGTGAAACAGATTTAGATCATCACATACTGAAGAAATATTAATTAAGATCTACTATCTATAAAAAGAGTTTGCAATTCATCCAGGATAGGAGATGGCACTTGTAATAAGTAGTTGCTTATAAAAGGCTTCTTACCCATGCCACATTCATAGCATTAGTACATTGCCCAGCAGTGAGACAGATCAGCACGCTTGAAGTTTTAAAACTTGGCAGTCCCAATAATTTGAGTGGCTTTCCCTTTTTGCACAGCTTCAGCTGAGGGTGAATCACAGCAGAGAATTAAGAATTAAAGTATTTGAACATCACAGAATCATGGCATGGCTTGGGTTGGAAAGGACCTTAAAAACCAGCCAGTTCCAACCCCTGCCCTGGGCAGGGATGCTACCCGCTACATTAGGTTGACCAGGGCCCATTCCAACCTGGCCTTAAAGACATCAAGGTCTTTCTTTCCGATCATGATGGCCAAACTAACTAGAACAGCAACAACAAAAATAGTAACTAACTAACTAAAATTTATTGTGGCAAACATACCATTATTTACACCACTTGCTTCATTTTTAAAACACTGTTTATTACTGATTTATTCTTAACTCTCAAAAAAGGCAATATTTTGGCTCCAAAGTGGTGCATAGTCGCAATTTATCATTCTCTCTCCATAGTTCCACCTCTACACCCCAAATAGAAACCTTAAGCCTTAAAAACTCATTATTTTCCTGAAATACAGAAGCTGACCTTAACTGTAAACAGCTATTACAAACAAATGGGATTGTAAAAGGTACCGACATGTCATGAGTGAAGAATGTTGATCCAAGCTGAGATCTTCTGCACTGATTATTGTATTTTCTATTAATGTACGGGGAACTAAACCAAACTTCTTGAGATCTTAATTTCACATGCTAGAAGTACAGTGAAATGCAAGTCCTGAAGTGCTGAACTTTTTCCTGTGCTGTGAAGGAGCACAAAGAACCCTTGAGCATGGCCACATATCACTTTCAATTAAATCAGCTAATGCAGTTATAATGAATTTATCTTGATGCCGTAAAAAAAAAAAAATCTCTCAGATATAGCTGCTGACTTTAACATGCTTATTTATGGATCAATTTGACATTTAATTACATGAATACTCCCTATGAAAACAAAGAATTAATCTCACCTAATTACACAAACTGATTTTGCTTGAAGTGGTAGGTTTCCACAAATTAAGACAACTTACGCCAAGTTGTTCATACAGTCCAAGGCACTGTGGCACTTAATGGAATATACATCATTTGGCCTCAAGGTGAGAGCCTTACTTGACTTTACCACCAGCTGTTTCTATACCTACAACCATTTTCTCTTAAACAAATGCACCCCAGTTTCCTACCAAAGGACTTCTTAAAATACAAGTTCATCGGATTCATCTAATGCTAAATCTGCATTCTGGAACACATGCATTCAAATCTATTTTAAATGCTGCAAATCTCTTTAAATAGAACCTTATTTTTGAAAGAGTCCAGCTGTATTTTTTTTTCTGCATAAAAGGTTTTATTTTTTACCATCCATATTGCGAACACTATTAATGTTTCAGTTTCTTTAGAGACCATATATATTGGACCAAATGGAAAGTTGCTATGACAACACCACCGTTATTTTAGGTATTAGGAATTCATGCCAAGTTGAACAAAGGGCATGCATGGTCAAGAACAACAGTTTTATAACTGTTCTGACAGCCAACAATAAAACCCAATCTCATTTTTGAAGTTTTAGAACAATACAATTTTAAGCCTTGTGTTTGAAATTCTAAAGAAAATGAAAATTACAATAACAGGACAGCATCTTCAGCTCTCCGTTCTCATGGAAACTTCTGGTATTTGTCACAGTCAAAGAGAAGACAGTCTGATCAAAGTCACTTTTTCAGTATGCCCAGAAGACTGATCCCCACTTCCCACTTTCAGAAAGGGACAGTTAGAAGGCTGAATCGCTGGGCATCAGAGAGGTAAGGAATGGTTGTTCCCAATCTGTAAATGCCTCCATCAAAAGTTGAAAGACTATAGGCTACAAGACAGCAACCTTAACATCCTTCCTCATTGTAGGCGTGCCAGAAAAAAACATACATACTAGACAGTAACTTAAAGAGCTGACCATAATTCAAAGAACCATTCAAGCATAAACCTTAAATAAAAAGATTTAGAAGTTTAGGTGTAGCTTACAGATCCTCAAAAGTTATCGCCTAAAAAAAAAAACAAAAAAAACAAAACCCAAAAACTAAGTCACCTAAAAGTAAATCTACCTGATTACAGTACAATTACCCCCTTCTGAAAACATAGCTCTAAATGTTTAAAAAGACTTGTTCCTCGCATATAGTGTGCATTTTGTTCACTTTAATTTTAGAAGTTCTGAAATACAAGGTCAAGTCCAAAATTGTCTGAAGGGTTTTTATAAATGAGCTTCCGAGCAAAGTTGCCTATATTTTCAATAAGCAGGTAAAAAAAGACAGGGAACAAAGTGAACTGATTCCCATTCTGAAAGCTTGAAACTTTGCTAAAATTATTTTCAACAAGTCCAAAGCCAGGGCATTTTCAAACTTGCAGTTTCAACATGAAGATAGTCGGATTCAGGCTCATAAAACTGAAAGCTGTTTAAGCTTCTCTCTGAGATAATGGTGCATTGTGTTCTTTAGAACAGAAACGCACTGCATCCATCCATCATATAAACACTTCTGAACAGAAACTAAGAGCATTACAGACGAGTGTACTGTTTATTTACTGTTATTGAAACAGGGCACCTACCTTGACTCTGATAATAGATTTACGATGATAAAAGCAGCAAAGTGCTGCAATCAGCATTTGAAAAACATTATAATCCTTTGGCATTTTCAGTTCTTCTGCTCGTGTGTCCTCAAGACTGAAGATGAATGGTCACTCTGAGTAGTTTTCAGAGGTTTAGCAAGCTCTTTAGTATGACCGCTGCCTGCCAGTGTTGCTACACCCCCTGCTCACGTATCAGTCTGGGACGCTTTCCACAGCTGAAGTTGATACTATCAATTCAGTCACCACTGTCATTCTTGCTTTCAGCATGCCATACAGAGTGTGCCAGAATCCTCATGTGATCTGTTCCACTCACCCAGTGAAATCCTAGCTCCTCTATCTTGGTATCCCCTGGCTCAGAGCTGCATTTAAGACACCAGCTCAAGGCAAACTTCTCGATGAGATACAGAACCTGATTGTCTCCCTGTGCTGGTAAAAGCTTAATCAGTTGCTCCAGCCCAGTCATGCAATATTTTTATCTGCATCATCAATAACACCTCCAAACACATAAGAGATAACCGAAGAGGAAAAGCAGTTGATAAGTGTTTGACAACTGTTGTTCATCATATTCGAATAAGATTTACATCCTTAGAGTTTCAGTAACCAAGGAAAATGATAAATCTGTTTATTTTTAATTAGGCAGTTTCTGGCAACCAGTCCTTGTAAAAAAAAAAATAAAAAAAATAGCAAGAAACCAAGACTGCCAACATGGTCAGTATTAGTGGAGTAACCAAGGTACCATTAGTAGTTACAGCTAACACCTGACAGCTTTAGCTTGATGACAGTTCCATGGGATTGTGCAATTTACTAGAGAAAGAAAAGATTAAAGACAATCTGCTTTGACAAAGTAAAAATGAACACCAAAACAAAATAAAAACAAGTTATATTTGCACCTGTGATTTTATTCTCTTGGACACCATGCTCACACATGGAGATCACCTGCAAAATTGATACTATTCATATATTTCATCTGTAATTTTCAATCTCTTTGTGCTGTGGAAGAGAACTAAAAACCGCACAACAGTTTCTTCTGTTCCACGCTTCTAATCTTCCTCTCTTACATTCTGCATTCCAGTGACATTCCAGAATTTATGCATCACACTATCCTTCTCCAAGGATACAACTTGATCACAGATTGTCTATGGAATGGGATGGGCACATTTCTGCACTGCCTACTTAAGCAGCATTCTTTTCATCCAGGTGAAACCTCAACTGTTCAGCTGTGTCTCAGTTTTCTTACTCCTACCAAGTTGCAGAGACTACATAGTTTAGTTCAAGCATAATTTGTGTAGTTCTTCTATAGCTGCAAAATGTTTTTTAATCCATTTCTCCATTTAACGTATTGCCTGTTGACCAAAGGCAACTTGTTCAGAATATTTCACGTGGTTAATAAAGTATCATATTCTGTTTTTTTCCATTGCCACTAGAAGAGAACAAGAATAAAAACTGCATTTATCCTACACACCCTCAAAAAAAGATGCTGACTCTGTTTTGTAGATTCTAGTAGAAGTGAATTTCACCCAAAAGTATGAAAAGCTTGTGGAATTCATTGACAGAAGATACCACTAGAAAAAAGGGACCAGCAAACCAAAAATAACTGTTCAAATGATAACACACTGCATTTTTAAATTTCAGTAATTTTAGGAAGTTTTATTTCATTCAAGATTAACTAGCGATTCATTAAAATTTGTCTTAGAACTGCAGTGTGCAGGTGCCAAGAAATTAAGTTAAATCAATGCAGCATCGGTTCTCACAACTCTGCACTCATTCTACCTCTTCTGCTTTAACAATGGTATTAAGCACACCTACTCTGATGTGCTTCATTTAGGAAATAGATGAGGCTATCTACTTTCTGCAGTCTAAGCAGCTTGTATTTTAATTTCAAAATTTCACTTTTGCCATGAAGTGTGCAATCAAAAGTGAGTTTTCTTGGTTTGGAGGTAGTTTCTACCAACAGAAAACAGGAGGAGAAGGCATGAAAAGCTCTGAGAACAAGAACTCCCCACAACAAGAAGAGAGTTAATGAATGCCCAGGTTGTCAGTGGACAGCTTACTGACTAGTAAACTACTGATCAGCAAAGTATGTGCCCTCCACACCTCAATGACCTCTCAGGAACTAAGGCAAAAAAAGGAAATAACTTGCCTAGTTATAATAGCACTTAGAGCCAACACCTCACCTCCAAAGCAGCCTGATTAGGAGATGGGAAGGAAACAAAATGCACTGGATTAAGGGCTGCAAGAAGGCCTGTAACAGTTAAAGAGAAACTTTGAAAGTATCAGTCATTTATAAACTGGATGGTAGCAAAAAATCCGAAGTCATAGATGTTTCAGACCTCAGTTTAGGAAAGAATAAATGCCAAGGAGTGGTGTAGTGGGTTTACGTGGCAAGGCTTTGGTAGCAGGGGGCCATAGGGGTGGTTTCTGTGAGAAGGATCTAGAAGCTGCCACATGTTTGGGAAGGGCCCCACTGCTGACCAGAGGCAAGCCAATAAGCGATGTTGTTTTGCGCCTCTGTGAGAGCATGTTTAAGACAGGGAAAAAAAACTCTGCACCACACAGCAGCCGGGAGAGTGAGAGGAGTGAGGAACAGCCTTGCAGGCGCCAAGGTCGGTGCAGAAGGAGGGGGAGAGGTGCTCCAGGCGCCGGAGCAGAAGTCCCCTGCGGCCTGTGGTGAATACCATGGTGAAGCAGGATGTCCCCCTGCAGCCCATGGAGTACCACGGTGGAGCAGGGTTCCATGCTGCAGCCCGTGGAGGAGACCACGGTGGAGCAGGTGGACCTGCACCGACGGAGGCTGCCGCCTGTGGAAGACCCCTGCCGGAGCAGATTCTGGGCCGGACCTGTAGCCCGTGGAGAGGAGACCACGCAGGAGCAGGTGACCTGGCAGGAGCTGCTGCCCGTAGGGGACCCAGGTTGGAGCAGTTTTCTCCTGAGGGATGGGCCCCTTGGTACGGACCCATATCTGGAGCAGTTCTGGAAGAGCTGCTGCCTGTGGGAAGCCCATGCCGGATCAGTTCATCAAGGACTGCATCCCGTGGGTGGGACCCCACAGCACAGGGGACGAGAGTGACCGAGAAGGAGCGGCAGAGAAGAAGTGCTGTAGACTGACCATAACCCCCATTCCCCCGTTCCCCTGCGCCGCTCGGGGGGAGGAGGTGGAAGAGTATGGATGGGGGGGAAGGTGCTTTTGGTTTCTTTCCTTTGTTTCTCACTTCTCCAGCTTGTTAGTAATAAGCAATAAATCTTACTATCTCCCTATGCTGAGTCTGTTTTGTCCGTTACAATAATTACTGCACGATCTTCTTGTCCTTATCTCAACCTTTGAGTCCTTTTTATCATATTTTCTCCCCATTCCTCTTTGAGCTGGGAGAGTGAGAGAGCGGCTGTGGTGGAGCTCGGCTGACCACTCGAGCGGAACCACAACAAGTGGTTAAAAGGAAGAGCTACTTGTCTTTTTAATCAGCAACAAATATAACCCATAATTAGGAGGGCATATATATTAAATGTTTATGGATGTCCTCAGATACTACCTCACAAAGCAATACTTCCCACCTAAAAATAGAGTACCTCCTTCCCACATTGATTGAACAATGTGAAATGTCCTTAGTGCCCGCATCAAGCAATGGGACTTGTCACATAAACCAAGCAGCAGCACTGAGCAAAGACTTAAAATGTGCACTGCCTTTCAAAGCAAGGGGAATGGAGAGCCCATTCAAATAGAAAATGTAACCTCAGTCTTGAAACCAAGAAAAAGGAAGCATGATGCGTAAAGTTCTCTTACCCTGTTTGACCACCAAATGTTTGCAGGTAACTAGCACCAAATTAAGCAATAAAACAAGACTGTTCATAAAATTAGTCACACTACATGGCTCAGTGCAGGAGATGTTATGCCTGTGACTCTTCTGAGGAAAGGAAAACTCTCTAGAACAGAAGAAAATGGACTCAAAAATTATTACCTTGACAAGAAAAAGGATAAAAGATCAGCTCAGAAAAGCTGGCAATAATGGCTTTGAATACAGAGTCCTACTTACTGCTGGGGAGTAGAAACACCTCAAAGTAGTTTGACAGAGAAGTAGTCTGAGAAGATCGAAAGATACCCTGCAGAATTCCAAAGACAAAAGCCTTGACTGTGACTGTGTCTGGACATTTTTGGTACTATGGGAGGACATATCAAAGGTGGTTTTTCTGAAGAATCTTCACAAATAAATTCTTATAGTAACATCCTAATCCAGTTTATAGAGGAGGAAAACAAAACAAAACAAAACACACACACAAAAAGGGAAATGAAATTCAAGGATGCATCCTTGAATTATTATAATATAGCATTTCTGCTATGTAATGATGACAAGAAAGTATTAGGAATCAGTGCGCAATACAAGTAACTCAAAACCATACCGGGTGATGAAAAGAGCTATTAGGATGAGTAAGTTATTTTGGCAACAGAAGCTAAATGGTTTAGCAATGAAAAATAAGGTGGGTTACCTTTGCTCCAAAAAGAATCAGAAAAAAGTTTGAAAAAGAGAGGTGCTTGCAGGGGGGGATTTATTATGACTTAGCAATGAATAAACCTACACTGGAATTCAGACTAAAGTTCTCAGTCATCGTAAGAATTAAAAAAACAGATTTCCAAAGAGTTGAAGACTGACGCAACAGTTTTAATACAGTTCATCATGAAGTGATCTACTGAAAGGAAAAACAAACAAACAAACAAAAAAAACCAACCCCAAATCCCCACAACAGCATGATTCTGTACTTATGACAACAGAGAGGATGCAATATCCTTTACATACTTGTGCTTTCCTACTTTATCAAGCCCTAGACTGCAAATCCAACCACTGTTGTGGTTCATTAGTTAATGCACACATTTCCCCAGGCCTTGATGACTTTACGTGTACATTCATGTCTTTCAGAAAGACCTACTAGTTTTGCAACTTCTTGTGTGACTCATTTACCTAGGGAAACTCACTGGTATATTTTTAATGGTCTAGCTCAAATGATATAATTCCTGACATAGTTCTTTCACCTGAAACAGCACATAACAAAGAACAAGCAAGGCCAAGGCAAAGATTATTATATTTTTTTATATACGAATCTTCCAAAACCTTTTCAACAGGATCTGGATTCCCCCTCTAGTATTTTCCGTACAGAAAGCATTGGGACTGAAAGAGCACCTTCAACTGACTACCTTGATTGTAGGCACAATGTCTTTGCTTCAATGAGACTAGCACAGCTCAATCTGGAAAGTAAATTTGGCCTAATGTGTGCTCAATGTGGGCATACCTATTTTTCATTTAAAAGGCTTGTTACTAAGCAGCAGTAAGAAGTCTTACATCCACTGCTCAACCCAAACTGTACTGCATAAATTACGAATTAAAGAATCAAAACCTACGTATGGTGTGGGAATGCCAGAAACAATGAAACTAACCCTTAAAAATAATACTGTACAATTTTATACAGCAGCTGGTTTTTGTTTGTTTATTTTTAAATCAATAGTATAACCAGCAGGAAAGACTGCTTTATTCAGACAGCAAATCTATTTTTTTAAGCAAAACTGATAGGATTTTTTTTTTTAATAAAGGTTACACAAGGTCTGCACATATGGTTCAATGAATAGATGATGCATTCTTAAGAACCAGAGTCAGAACTGGAACCTTGATATGACACTGTGATACATCACTAGGAAAATTAAGACTACTGGAAGAAAGTAGTATGCAAGAAACCTCTGGGTAATGGTACAATAATTCTTGCACTGTTGGCTACCACAGAGCTCTTTCAGCCAGCATGATTATGAACAGCCTTCAGGCTGCTCCAAATTACACTTAATTTATATCCAGTAAATATTGACTCGGAGGAGCTAAGGATGGTTCAGCCATTTCCACTCTCCTGTTCTGCAACCTTTTGCTGGTACTTTGGGTTGATTGCATGAGAAATAAATTGTTTCATGAACCTAAGAAACATCAAACGTGATGTTTCTGCTAAGTCAATCTATTAATTTATTTCTAATACTTTCCAACATCAGGAGATCAACTATCGTATCAGATTCCTTTCTTCCTTTTCAAAGATTCTTGTCAAGAATCCTAAAATATCTGATAATGCCTTCAATTGTTTCTAAGGATGTTTGGCTACAGTGCTTTTGATAGGTAAGTTTATTAAGAAAGACTTTCTGAACTCGCAGAACTTAAGGACACGAATTTAAGGACACGAATTTAAGGACACGAATTTAAGGACACTTGATCACATTTGGTATCAGGTTCCTAATAGTCCAACAGGAAGAGAAATGAAGGTGTCTTTCCTGATCCCATCTGTATTATTGCAAAGCCTGTAGAGTTATTTAGGGAGTTTCATGATCTGGTTTAAATTACACTTATTCAGCACTGCAGATTGGGACTGTTCTCCTGACACACCTAAACTGTCTCCAACCCCATCCACAGCACATTGCATATGCAAGAGCTTGAAGTATTCACCTTGGATAGTGAAAACCTGTTCTGGGGGAATCCTTTTAGGCTGCTTTAATCTTATACATTAAATGAGACAGAATGTAGGAATCATTTCTCTTTGGGTTTTGGGCTTCTTTTTCTCTCATCACAAAACCAACCAAAGATTTATTTGGCTTCAAAGTTGCAAGTGGCTCAAGTAATGCAACCAAACTCTGTAAAAATACAAATACTTGAAATCTCACAAGCAGTCTGAAATTATCAGAACAGTCTGCAGAGATAAATAAAAAAAAAAAAAAAAAAAAAGTTATTTCCATAGAATTATAAAGGTTGGAAAATACCATCGAGATCATCTGGTCCAAACAACACTCATGTTCACGGGTGTACTTATAATTCATACAGAGAGATATGATTCGTGATTTCATATTACAGAGAAATAATTTTAGACTAAACTACAGAATGGAATTGGTGACTTGCCACTGTTAGATGGTGCTACATTGACAAATGACCTAAGCATTTAAATCAGCCCAACAATATCCAGTGAAATACATGCAATGCTACATTAGATTTCTTTTCACTAAGTAAAAAGTAAACAATCCACCCAGAAAGCCAACTATAAACGAGAGTAGACATGGTGTACAGTACAAGGGTCAACAGCATAAATTGGATGTGACACAGCAGGCAGCCAATGCAGAGCATGCTGGACTCATGTCACCATACGGCATACAGCACCTCCTGCTTGCACAGTGCGTGGGACTTGTGACGACATATGGCAGGCACCTCCTGACTGCACAGTGCGCACACACAATCTAACAAGGGTTGTAAGCACCCATTGCTATAAAATGCATCCATAAGGTTGCAATAAGACATAACATGAATAAAATTTTAAAGAAAAAAAAAAACAAATCAAAGCATGGAGATCCTAAGATTGGAACATTCTTCATTTAGTATGTATTACTTCTCTATATAACTAATTATTTCTTCTTTTGATGTACGAAAAAGTAAGGAAACAGAGGATACAACTGACAAACAAGTTGTCCACACAAAACAGCATCTTCACGATGCCCACTACCATTTAGTCTTAGTACTTAGTCATTAGGACATGGCCTAGCATCCCTAACCAAACTTCTGTGGGGGATGCCTCCAAATACAGGTAGTGCCCAACTGCTTACAGCTGAACACTTTTTAAATTGTAGAATATGTGGGAGAAAAAGGATGGCAACACAGTTCTAGAACACTGCTTACTTTTATTTGTCCTTAACTCAACTGTCTACAGGCACCGTAATGTCCCACCACCCAGCTCAGGTTGTACCATTCCTGTGATATTTCTTACTGGAACTGAGTCTTTCATGTCCTTCTAACCTCCTGCAGGCTGTTGGTGCAGTTCCTGATAATAAAGCAATAGATAGCACTGTAGTTGTAATTACATTTGTTTGCATTGCAAGGGTGTGGTACAGGAGAGGTCAGCAAAACTCCCTCCTTCTATGGCAGTTCTGTAAGGCCTGTAGCTGTTGTACAGGAAGAGTAAGAACATGGAGTTTGCATCTATTTAGTATTTAGTGTTGAATGAATAAACCTCTTTGGAAATACCACTTACCTAAAAATACAGATTGGAATCTGCAAGAAATAGGTGCCCAACCTCCTGAAGAGCTTCCTACAGGGTCCTAAGGTGCACTTTAAGATATCCAAATACCTTTGAAAAAACTGATCTTTTATTAATAACATGTAAACTTTTTAGACATCTGACAATCGGCATTGTTTGTCTTACAGCCATCTATTAAGAGGCCACCAGCCAGTTTTATGTATCTTATCAAAAACTAGTCTATATACGCTTGAGCTCCATCTACTGTCTGCCAACTTGCATACAAACATGAAGCTATTTTGTAATGCCTCACCTGTTATTTTTTTCAATTTATTTATTTGTATTGGAATAAAAATAAATAAATTTGAAAAGGCGTAAATTTACTTTTTTTTTAGAATTAGTTCCAAACTTCTGGCTCATATTGTCTTCTCTTTTTAGCCAACATAGCTGTCACTAGTCTAACTTCAGCATTACTTGACACAGTACAGTTCTCTTGCATATAAAACGCTAGCTGCAGATTTCTTCTTCTGAAAATCTCTCCAATCCTATCAAAATAAAGTGTTTATCTGAGATTTACTCCAATTTCAACTGTAACTCAAAAACACACACACACACACACACACACACACATATATATATATTACTTTGCCGAAGGGAGGCACCTCAAAATCAACCTTCTATTGAAAACTCTAAAATATCCAAGAATACTTCCCTTTTATATAAGGAGGGGTTTTGGTTGTGTAACACTTAAAAATTAAATCCACAAGTCATTTGAGCTCTGCTGGTGCTCAGTTTTTCGAACTCTTTAGCAGCATGTATGAGTTTGAAAGGTCTGTTTCCCTCACGCATTTTTGCGTAATAGACTGATGAAATTGAAACAAAAGCAGCAAGCTCACCTCAGCTCATGTGCTCCCTTTCAACATTTTCCTAATGGAAAGATTTGAGGGCAAGGAGGCCCTCAGTGTATTCTAGATAGCCAACATAACATATTCTCTCATTCACATAGGTGCTTAGTTTCTAATAGTATTTGACATAAAAAAAACCTCAATCAGCAAATCCTACTCCTTTGAGAACACAAATTAATAGATGGTATCTCTACTGAAATATACTTCTAATGTTCCTTCTGCTGCCTTCTCTACTAGCCAACCTATAGCCAAACAGTATTTCAAAAAGAGGCAAGATTGTACAGACATGCACAATATACCAGTCTTACCCTAATTAGTTTCTATAAACATAGCTCCAAGAGATTAGGAGCTTCACCTCCATACACTTTGTCTGGAAGAGTACCTGAAACGTTCTTTAATAATTTGACTTCAACAAGCTATATACTCACTCCCCCTTGTGGTTTATGTATTTATATATGTTTAAAAATCAACTTAATCAGGTGCCACTATGAAGGAGTTAAATATAAACGTTTTCATGTGCCAATCAGCCTTTGCTATTAGTCCACCCACAAGACAATGAAAAGGACCCAATCATATCAATAACTATCATCCTCAAAGCACACTTCCTGTGGAACAATACTGAAAACCCAAAATGAAAAGTATTCTGCACAAAGGACACAGCTCAGTAACAGTTAAGAACAGATCAACACTAAAGATGGTAGACTGCAGTCAGGTTTCTCTTCTGTTCTGCAGAGTTCAAATATCTCACATGGAAAGGATTAAATTTTATCTGCACTCATACCTTTTATATATGTACACACCTATTAACATAGATATATAAAAGACTAGTGTAAGCTATAAGAATTCCAGCTGATGCCAACACACAGCAAGACACCTTTTTCTTCTTGTGTCAATAGACACAAGCGTTTGTACAGAAATTGAAAATGGAAAGAAAACTAAATCCACTTTACAACTAGATTTACTTCAACGTGTTCTCCTCTCAAATCTTCAAACACTTTTTATCATGCACAGGGTTGCTCTTACCAAGAATACTTAAAATGTACACTACAGTTGAAGTGGGAGAAATTAGGCACAGTGAAGGTATGATTCAGCACCTTTCTTTCTCCCCCACAGGAAGCACTTTTGTGGGAAATGGTACACTCTTTTTTAGCAAATAAGGGAATACAGCGCCTACTGCAGTGTAAAGGACTGGGTACGGGATTACACAGGAAAGCACTGTTTTTTCCAGAAATGATCCGTCCCTTCAACAACCACGATATCTGACAGATAACTCCTTTTCCAATGAAAATGAATCACAAATCAAGAAGAACTAGACAATGTCTTAAAAGTAAAAAAAACAAAAAACAAAAAGCACCTAGTTTTACCCCTTTCTTTGAAATGTAAATAATCTTCATCACCTACTACTATTTCTTTTCACTGACACTATCATTTTGACTTGGGGATGACATAAATAGCAATCTGTAACTGTCAGCATTTGAAGGCCACAGGCATTAATATTTTGGAGAAAAAGTTTTTTTCACTTAAATCCAAGTTTCACAAGATCTCTAGAGACAAAATAATTTTTTTTATATTATGAAAGCTAGGCTTTTCTCTGCATCTCAACATTTCTACCCAACCTGTCAGATTCAGGTTTTTCCAGTTGACATTTCTCATCTGTGAACATGGCTCGATAACAGTCATTGATCTAACAAAGATACTGAAAAGATCAAGTAAGTGTCTACTGGCACCAGAAAAAATAGTGTAGTGTAATTTTATAGACAGTTTTCTACTCAAAGCTTATTGTGATATCTGTGCATTCAGTAGCTTGTGATGACTCCAGAACAGATATAATTTAAGAGTTAATGAGTGATAACATTCAAGTACCAGAATACAGACATCAACAGGGTCAAATTTATAATGAGAGGCTAAATGTAAGGTTAATCTTTAGCATGCAATTAGAGAGAATGCATGCTGCAAGAAGACATATTTTAGATTTACCAAAGCACACTAGGCACTACAAAAGCTGTTGCACATGCAAAATACCCTAAACTCTTTCAGCATCAGGGAAAGAGAATGTAAGAACCACTGCTAAAAGACTTCAAAATAAAGGCCAGAATAATTAGAAAGTTACTATCCACTTGACTAAATTCATAAGGATTATCATTCACAATGGAAAAATAAAATACAATCTCAGCTCTCAGTATGCTAAAACAAACAAAAACACCACCACCACAACAAAACCCAGATCTTAAGAGCTAATCAGGTCATTCAAGAATTGGGGGTTGGGAAAGAACAAAAAGCCCCAGACATTAACAGGCTAACTTGGGAATCACCCTACTAGGGAAACATGAACTAGGACAGCAGACTGAGAAGAGCATTGTCTTGCACAGCTGTAGAATCACTATTCCTGCATATTTACTGGAAACATGATCTTAAATTTTATTCATCACTTTGTACCCAAAAGACTATGGACTTGCTGACTCGGCCGTCTTTTCAGACAGTAGCCTGTTGGGTCAAACAAATCTCAACATTGGAAAGTATTGAAGCCTGGGTGTAATTATAGATAACTGCTCTATCAAATGAAACAAGTTTGCGTTAACTTCAAATAAATGGGAGCAAGATTCTCATAATGATTTTAGGGCAATTAACTACTTAAGAGCTGCTGAATTTCAATTACATATACAAATCCTTAAGTCTTGTTTGAAAATTTTCTGGGCTGCTGAACAGATTAGAACATCTGTTATAACAATGTCAGTGACACCCTCATAAAGAATTTCTCAAAAACTTTTATGATTTAAGAGGAAGCATAGATGGTGGAAATCTTTCTTCCTCATTCTTTGCCTCTGCAGAAAAAAAAATGAGTTTTTATTACTATGAAAGTTATAATAAATTATGAAAATTTTGATTTTTAGTATCCATGTCGAGTAAAATACAGGTGCAGTGTTTTTTTCCAGCAGAGGGCAGCGTATAACTATCAGTTAAGCCAGCAAGCCTCAAAAATTAAGGATTTTTTTCACTGTGAGTTAGATAAATTTATGTATTTAACATTAGATTAGATCTAACAGTATCTTAACTTTCTGAATTACACAATTTATGTACAAGAGGTAACTACTGTGGAGTGATATTTGTGAAGGATAAGCTCCTACTAAGTAGAGAAACATGAAAAAATGTAAATGTCTTAGTAAAACATCATTGAGACCAATGCCAAAGTCAAGCCAACTATCTTCAAATTGGATACCAATCCCATAGTGACAAAGCAACATCTAAAGTCAAACTTAACTGTATGGGCATACTCCGTTTCTCCTTGCTGAAATACTCACCTGATACTTCTACCTTCTGTGATGCTGTTGCCAC
Source organism: Aythya fuligula (assembly GCF_009819795.1). Lineage (NCBI taxonomy): Eukaryota > Metazoa > Chordata > Aves > Anseriformes > Anatidae > Aythya > Aythya fuligula. Next base: position 31,033,058 of record NC_045566.1, on the reverse strand, counting down.
TACTGCAGTTGCAAAAGGGAAAAAAAAAAAAAAAAGACTTACGGGGTCAAAAAGAACATTTGGTGCCTTAGTGTGAGTCAATCCTCCAAGCTCAGATACTTAATGTCTAACAGTCAGACAACACAGAAACCCAACAAACTTTCCATTCACAAGTCACAACTCGCATCTCAACAGACAAGTCTCTACAGGAGAGTGATACACAGCAGCTCATAAACAGGTATACACTGTACTTGGCAAGTTTTCCAGTGTGGGGATTTCTTTAATATATTTCCATGTCTAAAAAAGGCTTCTTGCAATGCAATCTCAAATGTGATCAGGAAGAACTCTTTCCCAAACTGCAAATACATGTTATGCTGACAAGGATTTTTTTCTAAACCTTCCTAAATGTATGAATACACAAACTTCCCTTTTGACAGTACTCCTCCCAAGTTATCTTCTTGGAACAGCCACTAGAATGATGAAGGTCAAATGCCCCCACGTGTGATTGACATCAACAATACGACGAATTTGTGCAATACAAACTGTGCATCAATAAACCTCATCATGGGATCCAAGTTCCCTGCAGTTGAATTAAACCCACAGAGTACTGTCCTATCTTGCAAAACTAGATATAACCAACACGTTGGAATGTCACCAGCATTTTATTTTTAGTTGTGTTCACTAAAGCTGTCACAAACGGCAATATGATCTATGACAGCTTGCTTTATAAAAAAATCAACGAGTAAAACTAGGGAAAAATGAACACTATAGTGCTGAGAAACATGTATCATTCAGTAGAACATCACAAGGGAATGGCATTTTTCTGCAGCTGTAACTTCCTTAAACCACTGACAGTTGATTTTCAAATATGAATCTAAATATAAACTTGCCTCATGACCATGCTCAGCAGACAATCAGTCATAAATTCTGTAATTCTTCTTCTAATGGATTAAAATACATTTCCAAAATCTCAGGCCTTAGTAATATTCTGATGAGTATTTCTGTACTTATTAGCACTTTTCCATGGAAAATACTAAAAAGGCTTACATAAAATGAAGAGAGAAATCTGTTTCTTTCTTTCTGCTGTGATACAGTTTTAATGACTATAGTGCAGGCTTCTGTCTAGAAGATCCTAAAGTATTTACAGCGCATAGGAATGGGACAGAAAGCTATCTTCAGTTCACACGAATTTGATCAAAACAACTCTCAAGAAGTTCTCCAACACACTCAAAGCTGCCAGCACTTGATCTTTTCTCCCTTGCAGGAGACTGTTCTGTGGATGCGTAGACTCACGGTGTGGGAAGAACCTGCTGAGACTACCAATGGATCTATTATTTGGCTCATAAAACTTGTAAAAATCTCACGGAATGTACAACGTGCCTTTGTGTCTGTAAATCTCTTTCATGACTTAGCAGCCTGACTCAAAGCAGTCTGGCCTGTTTTTGCTTCTACCATAAAAGGGGTTTTGAAAGAGCCATTTAACTGTGACCATGGTTTCAGCAACACTGTGAAGACAAAGGAATGGTTGAAGTCATACAGACACTTCAGTACTCAGACTCCAGCAAATCAGTACATTTTTTTCCTTAGAACTCGGTTTTGCATAATTAGGTCTCTTTGTATACTGAATGAACTTATACATCAACATTCAAGATGCAGAAAACTGCCATTTGTGAGCTGTACTCTAGATTCAAGTATTTGAAACCACAGCACATCTATAGAGAGCAGCCTATAAAAGAACATCTTCAGAGGATTAATTTTATAATCGTGCCTTTTCTATCTTGTATCTTGAACAAAATAGAGAAGGAAAAATAATTTATTTTGCCTTTCCTCCAGCCAGAGAGTATCTAAATGCAAGGAACTATTCCTATTACTTCTTGTCACCAGATTCTAGCAGGGTAAAGGTTTGCATAAAGAGAAAATTGATACAACTGGCTTCTGAGTTTACCATCAGTCTCTTTGCCCTTTGTAGCAGTGTCTGCATGTAGTCACTACTGCCGTGATAAGCACTATGATATTCTTTCCACTGTGAAACAGAGCATGTTGAATCAGAAGATAACCATGTTATTTCTTGTAGCTGAATTAATTCTGCCCATTCTATTTACAGCAGAATCCAATTCTGAAGAGATGTTGAACACCTCCCAGCAGGAGCACGTTCTGAACAAGTATTGCCTTTCTTACGGGACCCACAACGTCACGTAGCATGTTTGCATCACTACAGAAACAATGAGGATTTGCATCTGAAGTTGCTCTGCTTACCTCTTTTAAATTATTTTAAAGTTTAAAACTAGCTGTCTTGCAGTTGAAGGGGACTAGGTATGCCTTGGCAAGCTCCCCAGTAAGGTCCAGTCCCAGAGTACCAAGGCAGAAGCACGCTGATGAGGGTGATGACACTGACAAGTCCTGTGACAGTCCAGTGAGCCTCAGGCAAGACAGGTTAACAGGCCAGGTCCAAGGTCCATCCAGGACTTCCCAGGGGACTTTGCAACACTGAACTAACCAATGTTTAAAGCAGAATTTCACCAGCAGTCCCCTGAGTCCTTTGACATCCCCTTTTCCATGGGCCTTCCAGTTCTGGTCTTCCTCTTCTCTTCCTCCAAACTTTAACTCCTTCCTCCGCCCCAACCCTAGGCTGAAGGTCCAGCAGACAACCCCTCCCACAGGCAAATTAATTCTTGGCACTTTCCTTTGGCAGTCCCTTCCCAACACTGCCTTACTGTTTCTCCTAGTTTACTTGTTCTATCAGCCTCAACTCTAACCTGGGCACCCCTCCATTCTCCTCAACTATGAACACCCACACAGGGAATTCTAGCAGCAGAACCCAGCTGACTTTGGAATATCCTATTCAATTTGTTGCTATTGGCTCTCTAGTCTCTTTGTCACCTCAACTCTAACCTGAAGCAGTAATATACACATCTGAGAAATTCACATGTCCATATGGAATAGTTACAGAAATACCCTATAGTCAAGGATAATCTGTACTTCTCAGATCCTTTATAGAAAATTAGAATCTTTTAAACCACAGAGAAAAAAGGCCAGAAATTAAATAATCCCATATCTGAGAGACATGATTTGTAAACCAGATTTTCGTTCTCTAAGACATACTATTCACTTAAATTAACCATGGTAAAAGGTGCTAATTCAATGGAAATTACAGACATGCAGCACTACAAGAGGCTCTCAGTACGGAATCACATCCCTCAGGTTTCTTTCAAAGTTTCTATATTGCCAAACAAGGACTGACTTTTGAATAAAATTTATGAATGCTCCAGAGTGTTTATGATTTACACTACTAAAATAGGTACCTATATATTTTAAGTAGTCTCATCTTGTATAGAAGGAAAACAGAATATACAGTTTTGCCAGGATTCCACTTACTTTTTGGATCAGAAGGAAAATTTTTAACTATAGTGTTAGCAAATGTATTGCTAAAACCATAAACCTGACATTTTTATAATTTTTGCAGATATGTTCCTTCCCAAGAAATGCATAAACAAGAATATGAACTCTTTTAAATTGTTAACAAAGATCAAAGTCACCATGTAACAGAAAAGAGGCCCCAGTATCAAAATGCAGTCTACCCCTGAAACATGATGTCCACTGAAGCATGCAGAAAACAGTCTGACATTTATAATTAGTTTATCTCTAACAAAAGATATACAGAAGCACTATTTATCTCCAAAGAACTGGAAAGACTCTGGCAGTGCTAGTTATATACTGAATGAAATATGTGAAGGGTAAGAACTGGTACCTTACCTTAACATACTCCAAAGCAGGATCCAGAATATTCTGATCTCTGTAAGAAAACAGGGCAAGAGGAAGGAAGAAAGGACACAAAAACAGAAAAAAAAAAAAAAAAAAAGGTGAGTTCAAGTATTTCTCATCCTGAATAGATATTCACATGAGCAATAGGCTACTAGATCATGTTAAAATCCTTGATAAAAAATGCCTGTGTATCTAGATGGCCTATTCAAACTTTCAACTAATTTATAAACCACTGATTCCTCCTAGAAAATCAGTACTAGTTGAAGAACTACTATTAATTAATTTGGGAAATAAAGATCATTATCTAGTTTTAAACGAAGTAAAAACAATCTTACCAAACAAAACAAAACAAAACAAAAACAAAAAACAAAACAAACAAAAAAAACCACACACTCCAAAAGATGGCTGATAATAGCTATATGCCACCTAAAACATATCAAGTAAAGGGAGAAGTCTCTCGAGCTTTCAAATTTATTTCTTTACTT